>NC_059304.1:20246174-20273674 GCF_017591435.1 Portunus trituberculatus
AGAGAGAGAAGGAGGAGGAAGGAGAGGGAGGAGGAGGAGAAAGGGAGAGAGGAGGAGGAGGAGGAGAGGAGGGAGGAGGAGGGAGGAAGAGAGAGAGAGAGAGAGAGAGAGAGAGAGAGAGAGAGAGAGAGAGAGAGAGAGAGAGAGAGAGAGAGAGAGAGAGGAGAGAGGAGGGAGGGAGGAGGGAGGAAGGAGAGAGGGAGATGGGAGGAGGGTGGGTGGGTGGGAAGGATGGAGAATGTGTGTGTGTGTGTGTGTGTGTGTGTGTGTGTGTGTGTGTGTGTGTGTGTGTGTGTGTGTGTGTGTGTGTGTGTGTGTAAGGTTCAGTTCATCATTAGTCAAGCGGGACATGGATGGTCAAATTACAGTGGATTATTTATTTGTTTTCTGTCACTGGTGCTGAAGTAGTGAAGGTCGTGGAGGTTGTAACGAAATCACTGTGCGTTTGTCCTTCCATCCTTACACCCTCCTTGACTCCCTTCAGAGCCTCCTACACCATCCTACGACGCCTCCTTGTGTCCTTCTCTTCCCTCCTCCTTTTCCCTCACATACTCTCAACACATTATTCCTTCCTACATTCCTCTCATCCTCCCCTCTTTTCTACACCCTTTCCACACTCCCCTCTCACCTCCCATCTTTCTACACCCTTTCCACACTCCCCTCTCACCCTCCCATCTTTTCTACATCCTTTCCACATTCCCCTCTCATCCTCCTCTCTTTCTACACCCTTTCCACACTCCTCTCATCCTCCTCTCTTTCTACACCTCTTTCATTCTCCTCTCACCCTCCCCTCTTTTCTACACCCTTTCCACACTCTCGTCTCATCTTCTCCTCTTTTCTACACCCTTTCCACACTCCCCTCTCATCGTCCCCTCCCTACACCCTCTTCTCATCCTTCTTTTCCTCTTCTACACCTTCATACATTCCCCTTGTTATCCTTCCCTCTCTCTTATACCATCCTCCTTTTCCTCTCCTCCTCCTCCTCCTCCTCCCCCGTCCTTCCTACCGAGCAGGTTTTGCACTGGGTATGAAGGGCGGAGGAATGAGAGCCCAGTAAGCAATGATCACCTTTAATTGACACACCTACTATTACCTAATTAATTTTCATCGCACCTGTAAATTATCAGCGATCCACCTTTTACGAACGGGATGAGTTACGAGGCGGTGGGGAGGCGGGGGCGTGATGGATGTCAAAGGGGGTGGAGGGAGAGGGAGAGGGGAAAAGGGAAGGTGAGGGGGAGAGGAAGAGGGGAGATGAGGGAAGAGAAGGGAGAGGGAGGTGAGGAAGAGAAGGAAAGAAGGGGAAAAGGAGGGAGGGGAAAGGAGAGAGAAGAGGAGAAGGAAGAGGAGGAGGGAAGGGAAGGAAGGCAGAGGGAAGGGAAGAGGGGAAGGAGAATAGGAAGAGGGGAAGTGAGGGAAGGGAGGGAGAGAGAAGGGAGGAGAGCTGAGGAAAGAGAAAGGAGGTAGAGAGGTGAGGGAAGGAAGGGAGGAGGAAGAAGTGAGAAAAGAGACAGGAGGTGGAGAGGTGACGGAAGGGAAGGGAAGGGAAGGGAAGGGAAGGGAGGAGGGGAAGCTTGTTCGTGTTCATGTGTGTGTTTGTTTCGTTGTCAGTTTAATGTTCTCTGTTCGTTCGTTTGATTTGATTTTGGAGAGGTTGGTTATAAGTGAGTTCATTTCTTCGTTCATATTTTCTTGTTTTGTCTTCGTATTTTGTTCAGCTCGTTAGTTCATTTACTCGTTCAATTCGTTCATCAGTCTGTGTCCTGTATTCGTTCGTTTATCATTTCTTATTTCGTGTCCTTTCGTTCATTAGTTCATCTGTAAACTTTATTCCTTCTTTCATCACTTGGCTTGTCTACCCTCCATTGTTTCCTTCATTCGTAATTCCGTTTGTTTGTGTCCTTTCATTAGTTCGTTAGTTAGTTAGTCACTCCCTCGCTAATTTCGATCACTACGTTAATATATTATTCTTTCTATCCATTCGTTTGTTAGTCAGTCAGCCAGTCAGTCAGTCAGTCAGTTACTCCCTCTATCCAAACATTAGCTCAGTACGTTACTATTCCTTCTTTCTATCCATTCTTTCGTCAGTCAGTCAGTCAGTCAGTCAGTCAATCAGTTACTCCTTCTATCCAATCATTCGCTCAGTACGTTAATATGTCCTTCCTTCTATCCATTCTTTCGTCAGTCAGTCAGCCAGTCAGTTACTCCCTCTATCCAACCATTCCCTCAATACGGCGATTTATCCTCCACCTTTCCGTCATCTTCATGGCTCGTGCACCCATTCACCGCGTCTAACCTCACTGAAGTTCCAAGGCCGAGTATCCGTCACCACGTTAGCTGAAGTCAACCTGCGCCACCAAAACACCTGTGGTCGAGTTCACATCTGCAGCTTGAAACAACAACGCTCGAGGGGAGAAGGTTATGAGTTACCGGGAATTTTGTGTACACGTCCTGCGAGAGGGAGGTTCACTTTAAAGAGGCACACGATGGTCTAGTGTCGCGTGTTTACAGCTTCACTTGTTCCTGTTGCTCCTTTTCCATCTAATTAGACTTTAGGTACATTTAGAACAGGTGCACACAAGCTTTACGTAAACTGCTTCCTTCCTACCGTTCTTCTTACATTCTTGCTATTTTATCGTCTAATTATCTGCTACTTTAGATGGATTTATGGATGTTGAAAGGTGAATATAAACTTAACCTCTTCAGTACCATGACGCGTTTCCATATTCACTTTGCTTACTATTTGGTGATTTTATACAGCTTCAGAAACTTCTTCAGTACTCATTTCAGGGACGCATTTCTACCACGAGTTTTGGGCATGATTACACGATTTTATATACATTAGGAAGGGTTTATGGAGGTCAAAAGATTAATGGCCTGAGTCTTCACTATTTTAATCACCAAATAGTAAGCAGAATGAATATGTAAACGTGTCATGGTACTGAAGGGATTGAAATAGTGAAAACTGTGGCCATTAATCTTCTGACCTCCATAGACCCTTCCTTATGTCAATAAAATGGTCTCATCGTACACAAATCTCACGGTAAAAATGTGTCCCAGTATTGAGAGGATTAAAAAAGGGATAACTATGTGTAAACTGTTTCCTTCCTGCAGGTTTTCATACATTCTTGCTACTCTCTCATGTAATTACTGTAGCGAGGTTAAGTGGAGCACGAAATTGAAGTGTGAGGTTCTTAAAATTCTTAGCGCGAGTTTCTTAAAATTCTTGTACACATCTTGGTTTTCTGGTAAGTGTTGTAATGTGTTGTAGTCCTTTTTCCCGGGAAGATGTTTACAAATTAGACGGTTTCCCAGCTACGACATTTTGACTATTCCGTTTGGTTATAAAATTTCTTATGATTCTTTTATTGGATTATCGTAGGTGGCTTTCAAAGTTATCCTACACACGAGTAGCTTCATTGGCTGGTACGACTGTAATGGCTTGGATCCTTTCTCCGGTATTTTCTTTTATGCAACTGTCTAACTTTGGCATCTTAATTATTTCAATGCATTATTGGAACTTCCACGATATTAAAGACAAGTGGTTTTCAGTTTCGTTTTCTGATAAATGTAAGAAGTTAACTCAACTCTTCAATTCTCTTAAAGTAAATTCGAAGAAACTGGAGACGCGTTTTTTTTTTTTTTATCGAGATATTACATATCTATTTTCCATTAAGTGTAGCGAGAATACTGCCCTAAACTTTTTTTTCTAAGATACACAAATTGCTTTTTATCCGCCTACACGTTTTAATTACTGCAATGTATAAGCTTCCACGAAATTATACAGACACGGTTTTCAAGTCTACTTAACTTTTGTTCTTCTGACAAGTCAAAAAGTGAAGTAATGCCATAAGGTTTTTTTCCAACAGTGCTATTTTAATTATTTCAATAGATTACGACAAACGTGACAGGAAATTCAAGGCACAAGGTTTTCCAAGTTATACATACCTTCCTTTTCTCATTAATATAACAATAGCAAGTCAACTTTCCATTTTTTTTGTCGTCCCGTTGAGATATTTGAATCATTACTGCACTGTGACTCAACTCCCAACAAATTAAATGTGCAAGGATTTCGGAATTCCACAAACACAGCTTCGTTTTCTGGAAAGTGCAAGAGAAGAGTGACGGTTCAAGACTCATTTCCTTTGTAATTAATGAAGGAAGGAGAAATTAAAGGATAGAATGATTGACTGACAGATTTAGGTAAATGCGCCATAACATCACTGTCACCTGGCGCCGCAAAGATACAATGAGAGAAAAAATAAAAGGATAAAATTAAGGGAGGAACAAAATACAGTGAAAAACAAAATAATAATAAAAATGGTGGACAGAATGGAAAAAAAAAATATGTATAGATTGAATGAGAAAACAAAGTATATAATGAATGAAGGATTGAAAAAAAAATAAGACAAATGACAAGAAAAAATATCGGAAAGGAGGAACAAAATACAGAAAAGAACAAAAGAAAAAATGATAAAAATGGAGGGCAGAACGAGAAAAAAAAATATATAGAATGAATGAGAAAAGTATATAATGAATGAAGGATTGAAAAAAAAAGATAAATGAGAACGAAAAAAAAAATAAAAAAAAAAATGTAAATCAGGAAATTTGAAACAGTAAAAAATAGAATGAAAAAAAAAAACAACAACTTAGCAATGAATCAATAAACGAACAACGAAACTAAACGAAAGAAAAAAAACAAACAAAAAAACAAACAAACAAACTGAACACAAACCACCACACCACCATCACCACCACCACCGAACACTCAATTATCAAGCCGAGTTCAATAAGCAAGCTCGACTTCACCAGCGGAGGAAGTTCATGCTGTATTCACGACATCTGCTCCACACATCCATTACAAATATCGCCTCCGCTGAATTATTGCTGCGACAAGAAGGGAAACTGAAGCGGCGCGCAAGGAAAGGAATGTCATAAGGTCGCTGGCTATCAAACAAGTGGAGAACAATGCTGGTGGCTGGGCATGCTACTGGTTTGCTTACTTTCTCATCTGGCTATCTAGTGGAGTACATGCTGGTGGTTGTGCTTGCTACAGGGGAGAGAGAGAGAGAGAGAGAGAGAGAGAGAGAGAGAGAGAGAGAGAGAGAGAGAGAGAGAGAGAGAGAGAGAGAGAGAGAGAGAGAGAGAGAGAGAGAGAGAGAGAGAGAGAGAGAGAGAGAGAGAGAGAGAGAGAGAGAGAGAGAGAGAGAGAGAGAGAGAGAGAGAGAGAGAGAGAGAGAGAGAGAGAGAGAGAGAGAGAGAGAGAGAGAGAGAGAGAGAGAGAGAGAGAGAGAGAGAGAGAGAGAGAGAGAGAGAGAGAGAGAGAGAGAGAGAGAGAGAGAGAGAGAGAGAGAGAGAGAGAGACAGAGAAACAGAGACAGAGAGAGACAGAGAAACAGAGACAGAGAGAGACAGAGAAACAGAGACAGAGAGCAACAGAGAGAGAGAGAGAAACAGAGAGACAGAGAGAAACAGAGACAGAGAGAAACAGAGACACAGAGAGAAACAGAGACATACAGAAAGACAGAGACAGACAGAAAGACAGAGAGACAGACAGACAGAAAGAGAGAGACAGAGACAAAGACAGACAGAGAGAGACAGAGACAGACAGACAGAAAGAGAGAGAGACAGCCAATTAAGCTCTACATCACACAGTACACTCAGGCATTGCGATCCCATTAGCACTGATTAGTAGGACACGCGCCGCCAAAAGATGTACTGTTACGCTAATGAGAATCAGGATAATGTGACACTTAGCTTCACTATATTAGATTGGGTTAGGTTAGGTTAGGTTAGGCTGTGTTTGGGTTGGGTTGGGTCGAGTTGGGTTGGATTGGTTGTCATAAGATAAGGTAAGGTAAGGAATGTTTAGGTAAGACAAAGTAAAGCAAGGCAAAGCAAAGTATAAGGCAAATCAAGCCAAAGCAAATTAAGGTAAGAGAAAGTAAGGTAAGACAAAGTAAGGCAAGGCAAGGCAGAATCAAATAAAGGTAGAGCAAAGTAAAGGTAAAACAGAAAAAAGGCAAGTCAATGAAGAAGTAAGGCAGCAATAAGACAAGGCATGGTAACGCTAAGTAAGTAAAGGCAGGGCAAGGACGAGGCAAAATAACTCTGCGCTCAACGAAAATAATCTAAAACGAAGAGACGCTAATCTACTGCAAAGAAAAAACATACGCAGAGATAATTCAAAACCCAGAGCTGAAAAAACACAAAATAAATAAAAACATTAAATAAAACAACACAACGAAGCTTACCTTATGCCAAACACACCTAAGACACCTTATGACCACCTGGCCTAGATTCCTTACACATTATTCAAAGCCAGCTGGAGTTTTGTTGATGGCTGGCAGGTGGCTCTTCCTCCCTGACCCTCCACCCCACACCTTCCTCTCTCCTCATCCTTCTTCCTTCCTTTCCCCTTTCCTTCATGACGGGGTGGGGAGGGAATGAAGGCGCTGTGGTAAACCCTGGAACAAAAAAGGCAGTGGTAGTACGAATATAGGAGGGGAAATGAGGGGAAAACAGATATAGGAAGGAAGGTCAAGATATAGGATGGGAAAGGAGGATAAAGACAGATAGAGAAAAGGAAGGAATGATGGAGTAGAAGACAAATTACTGGAGAGAAGGAACGGAGGTGGTGTGGAAGGAAATGAAGGAAGGGAGAAGGAAAGAAGGAAAGAAGAAAACGAAGGAAAGGGAGAAAGCCAAAAAAGAAAAAAGCGAAAGAGGAGCAGAAAGGGAGACAGGAAGAAGAGTAAAGGTAAAAAAGGAGAGAGAATAAAGGAGGAAAAGAAAAGGGAAAATTTTGTTCTGGAGATGAATCAGACACTAATAATCCTGCTGCTGCTGCTGCTGCTGATGATGATGGTGGTGGTGGTGGTGGTGGTGATGGTGGAGGTGGTGGTGGTGGTGGTGGTGGTGGTGCAAGTACGAGAGAGCACCAGAGTGGGCAGAAATGCTTCACACAGAGGTAATTAAAACAGTAATGACAACTTGCAACGTGCTGAGTGAAATTCCTGGAAAGTGAGAGAGAGAGAGAGAGAGAGAGAGAGAGAGAGAGAGAGAGAGAGAGAGAGAGAGAGAGAGAGAGAGAGAGAGAGAGAGAGAGAGAGAGAGAGAGAGAGAGAGAGAGAGAGAGAGAGAGAGAGAGAGAGAGAGAGAGAGAGAGAGAGAGAGAGAGAGAGAGAGAGAGAGAGAGAGAGAGAGAGAGGGGGGGGGGCACAGACAGACAAACAGAAAAATAGAAAAAGAAAAGAAAGAAAAAAATAGAATTACAAGCAAAAGGATCAAAACAAACCAGCGCTTGGCAATGTTGAGTCACAGAACACGATGCTTGTTGCCCACCACCACCACCGTGTCGCTAGGATATGCATGCCCGTCACTGCGCCAGCACACACAACGAGCGACAGGGACAAATGAACACAATGATAAAGAAGAATAGGCGAATGAGAGGAGGAGAGAGGGAGAGGGAGGGAGAGAGAGAGAGAGAGAGAGAGGGAGTGTGATGGATGAAGAGGATGCGCAAGGAACGGGCGCCAAGAAATGGATGAAATGAATGACGAGGAGTTCAAAGATTGAGGGGGGGAAGAATGAAGGTGATTGGTAGATGCGAGTGTGAGAACTGGAAAGGCCGATGAGATGGAAAATAATTAGAGCAAAAATAAAATAGAAAATAAATAAAATAGATAAATAAAAAAGATAAATAAAAGAATAAATTAAATTACATCAAGTAATTATATTCATTAATAATACACGGAAATAGAGACAAAATAGACAAAATTAACTGTTAAGAGAAAAAAAAGACGAAATCTGGGTAACAACTAAAAAAATAAAGAAAATCGATAGAAGACAGAACAAAGTAAGGAGAAAGAAAACCTTTCAGCTAGCCATTGAGCCTTCCAACTGACTGACCAGACACTCGCTTCCTTCCTGACCAGAGAAAGAGAGAAAGAGAGAGAAAGAAAGAAAAGAAAGAAAGGAAAGAAAGAAAAAGAAAGAAAGAAAGAAAGAGACAGACAGACAGACAGTGTGTGTGTGTGTGTGTGTGTGTGTGTGTGTGTGTGTGTGTGTGTGTGTGTGTGTGTGTGTGTGTGTGTGTGTGTGTGTGTGTGTGTGTGTGTGTCCTATATCGTTCCCTAACCCGTGTACCGGCGTGGTATGAATGCACGTATGCAGACTCTAGTTTTACACGTGAATGGAGTGTAGAGGGAGTGTGCATGGCTAGCTGAATGTGTGTGTGTGTGTGTGTGTGTGTGTGTGTGTGTGTGAGGCCTGACCCAACGCGCCATAGCACCCAGCACACCCCCTCACTGCACCGCACACCGTCATGGAGGGTGAGAGAGGGAGAGGTCGAGGGCATTGAGCGGTAACTTCTATAATCACGCACCAACTTTAGTCTGAAGGGGTTTCCTTGGTTAGTACATGCAAAATATTAGTTTATTATTGGTATTTTCATCATTTTTCCATCGTTCCCTCTTTTCTTTTCCTGTTATTCTGCTGGAGGGAAGGGAGGGGGCGGTAGTTACGGGCAATGAACGGTAACTCATACCATCACGCGCCTAGTTTAGTCTGAAGCCGTGACGCGGTGAGATGGAGCGTGAAATCTGCTGCCTAACATTAAAGGGAATTTGAAACCCTAATAGAGCTTAACTTGTGACTAAAAGCAGATTCCTGGTATCAGATTTCCCTTTAACGCCAATGCTTATCATTTCTAAATATTTATATACTTGGGCTTGTTTCTAAACTGAACTTAAATGTAGGTTATAGTTTTCATTTTTTTTTCTTATTTTTACACGTGATCAATATTCTTAGCACTTATGTCTAACTCTACGTTGAAAAAGAAGGCAGACTTAATAAATAGTTACTTTAAGTCTTGTCTTACTATACTGAACTGAAGTTGTATGTGGGTCATATTTCTATTCCTTTTTTCTATTTTGACACACAATTAATATTTTTAGAACTCGTGTCTAACTCTACGTAACAAAAAAGAAAGACAACTCACTCAATATTTACTTTAAGTCTTACGATACTAAACTGAACTGAATTTGCATGTGTGTCATATTTTCCCCTTTTTTTTTTTTTACACAAAAGATTGATATTTTTAGAGTTCGTGTAACTCTACGTAATAAAAAAGAAAGACAACTTATTCAATATTTACTTCTTGTCTTTTCTTACTATACTGAACTGAACCTGTATGTCGGTCATATTTTCCCTTCCTTTTTTTATTTTATTTTTTACACAAAGGGAATTAATATTTTTAGTACCTGTCTTACTCTACTTGAAAAGAGAAAGACAACTCATTCAATATTTAAGTCTCGCCTTACTTCACTGTACTGAACTTGTATGTGGGTCATATTTTTCACTTATTTTTATTTTTTACACTAAGGAGATTAATATTTTTTTACCACCTCTGCCTGACGTAACAAAAAAGAGAAAATTCATTCAGTATTTACTCCAGGTCGTCTTACTAAATAGATCTGAATTTGGGTACTATTTTTCACTTATTAAACAGAGGCTATCATGCCTTTTAGAAATCACTTACGGTCTAATTCTACATAAAAAACAAAATACGTACATTATAAACTGATCTTAAAGAGTGCAATATCTTCTACTTATAAATAACGAGGACTCACTTTCAGAACTTATAACTTTACTCTACATAAAAAAAAAAAAAAAAATCTTGTGGTCTGTGAGGAAGATTCATGAATGGTAGTTTATGTGAGTCAGTGACCAAGTAACGTGACTGGTAAACTGGTGGTCACGTACGTACTTAATCCTTTCAAAACTGAGACACACATTTACCTTGAGATTTGTGTACTATTAGATCATTTTATTGACATTAGAAGGGTCTATGGTCAGGAGATTAATGGACGGAGTCTTCACTATTCTAATCCCTCACACAAGTTTCAGAAGCTGTATAAAACCACCCAATAGTGACCAGAATGAACAGGAAACGCGTCATGATAATAAAGGGGTTTCAGGCTTGTAATCACACACTTCTTTATTTCACCTCTACGATTTCAAGGGCTTTGTTGAGGTTAACACGAATTTTTAAGGTTCTTTTATAGTTCTAAAGGTAGATTGACAAGATTTCAACATTATTAACTGGGAAAGCATTCTTGAAAACCCGGCTAATCATCTCTGTGGCCTTGGAAACTAGTCGTGGTGAGAGCAAAGCGTTTCTAAAGACTTACCTTAGCGGCATTACCATAAATGACTGATCACTGCATAGGTGTGTGATAGTTTAGTACAGTCGCAGTCATGAGTTACCTTGCAGAGTTGTCAGAATCGTTAGCAGCTCCCCTCTAAACACCGTCCCAAACCCCCGAAGCTCTTCCCCTCCCCCCCACACACACACCACTCACCAGCACCCGGCACTCCTCTCCCCCTAGCACTGGTCACTCAACTCTCATGGCTGTTACTGCGTGAATAGTGTTAATTATAGACGTTCGTGGTAATAATGAGTGATGTAGGTTGTGTCGTGGTTTTGTACGTGAGTTTAACCCCTTCAGTACCATGACGCGCTTCCATATTCCTTTGCTTACTATCTGATGATTTTGTACAGCTTCGGAAACTCATGTGGGGGATTGAAATAGTGAGACTGTGGCCATTAATCTTCTGACCTCCATAGACCCTTTCCTATTGTCAATAAAAATGGTCTAATCATACACAAATTTCAAGGTAAGAATGTGTCCCCATATTGAAGGGGTTAACAATAGGATAGTTAATGTGACTGTTAAGGGAGATGTAATTAGTGTGATTCTCAAATGGTAATAAAGGTGATAATTAATGGGAATAAAATAGTGAAGACTGTGGCCATTACTCTTCTGACCTCCATAGACCCTTCCTAATGTCAATAAAATGGTCTAATCGTACATAAATCTCAAGTTAAAATGTGTCCCAGTACTGAAGGGGTTAATTAGAATCAGTGTTCATTAGTGGTAACAACACGAGTAGTGGTGACGTAGGTGGCAATTCTGTTCGTACCACACTTCCATGCCTGCCTACCCATCCACATCCTTATCTATTGACACATCCATCCATTGTAGTACGTGCGTGATATGTAAATAAAAAAAAATAATAATAATAATAATAATAATAATAATAATAATAATAATAATAATGAAAGAATTACGCCCGCGACAGTTTAAAGGGATAAGAGAGAGCGCCCACAGCCACGCCCCCGCTCATCCCTCCCCGTCGCTTCTCTACCAGTCCTTTATCGCCGCTCCTTACCTCTCCCCGCCTTTCCTCGCCGCTCCCTACCTCTCCCCGCCTTTCCTTGCCGCTCCCTACCTCTCCCCGCTCCATCCTACCCCCTTCCTACTTCTCCCAGCACACCACCAAGTACGTGAGCAATAGTAAGCACGCCACTAACCAGCACGTAAGCACCACTACCAAGCAAGTCACCAGTACATGTCAGATGGGGGAGGGAATGGCGTCAGTAGTCCCACAGTGCAGCCTTTGACCTCCCAGTGAGTAATGACCACGGTGACCCAGTAATCCACTAAGGTGTCGCCCAGCAGGTGCTAAATACACATGCAAGCTTTAATTACCCTTGGAGACCTTAATTACTTTGTTAACTATCCTTTACTAATTACACCTGACAACCACGTTAACTGCCCTTGGAATGTGATTAATTAAGGTAAATAACGGGTGGTAATTACACCTGCAAACCCTAATTACCTTTGAAAATGACCTTAATTACCTTTTATTGAGTTCATCCTTTACTAATCAAGCCTTGACAACCACGTTAACTACCCTTGGAATGTGACTAATTAAGGTGTACATATAACAGGTGACAATTACACAAGCTCACCTTAATTACCTTCAAAATCACCTTTTAATAATAATAATAATAATAATCCTTTACTAATTACCGACATCCACGTTAACTACCTTTGGAATGTGACTAATTAAGATGAATAACGGTTGGGAATTACACAAGCTCATCTCAATTACCTTCAGAATCACATTAATTACCTTTGAATCAGTAATTACCTTTAAGTTAACTATCCTTTACTAACCACCTGACAACCACGTTAACTACCCTTGAAAAGCGATTAATTACGGTGATAAATGGATAGTAATTACACAAGCTCACCTTAACTACCTTCTAATGAGTTAACGATCCCTGACAACCACCTTAACTACCCTTGGAATGCAACTAAGGTGAATAATAACAGGGATAATTAGACACGCACACCTTAATTACCCTTTGCTACCCACCTACACGACCCTCCTGCGTCACGTTAACCATCCTTCGTGAAGCACCACCTCCCCACCACGCTAACCACCCACGGAATGTCACGTGACGTCAATGGTGGTGATTAACAGGTGGGCATCACACAAGCTCACCTTAATTCCCCTTTCGCTATCACCTTAATTACTGCTCCCTTCACTGTCACGTTGGAGGAGGAGGAGGAGGAAAAGGAAAAGGAAGAGGAGGAAAAGATGATGAGAGAAGAAGAAAGAAGAAGATGAGAGAAGAAGAAAGAAGAAGATGAGAGAAGAAGAAAGAAGAAGATGAGAGAAGAAGAAAGAAGAAGATGAGAGAAGAAGAAGAAGAAGATGAGAGAAGAAGAAGAAGAAGAAGATGAGAGAAGAAGAAGAAGAAGAAGAAGATGAGAGAAGAAGAAGAAGAAGATGAGAGAAGAAGAAGAAGAAGAAGAAGAGAGAAGAAGAAGAGAGAAGAAGATGAGAGAAGAAGATGAGAGAAGAAGATGAGAGAAGAAGAAGAGAGAAGAAGATGAGAGAAGAAGAAGAAGAAGATGAGAGAAGAAGAAGAAGAAGAAGAAGAAGAAGAAGAAGAAGAAGAAGAAGAAGAAGAAGAAGAAGAAGAAGAAGAAGAAGAAGAAGAAGAAGAAGAAGAAGAAGAAGAAGAAGAAGAAGAAGAAGAAGAAGATGATGATGATGATGAGAGAAAAAGAAGAAGATGAGAGAAGAAGAAGAAGAAGTGGAAGAAGAAGAAGAAGAAGAAGAAGAAAGAAGATGAGAGAAGAAGAAGATGAGAGAAGATGATGAGAGAAGAAGAAGAAGAAAAGAAGAAAAAGAAGAAGAAAGCCTCAGAGTTAACCACCCTTTCGTTAATGATCACTTAACCCCTTCAGTACCAGGACACACATTTACCATGAGATTGGTGCACCATTAGACCATTTTATTGACATTAGGAAGGGTCTATGGAGGTCAGAAGATTAATGGCCGCAGTCTTCACTATTTCAATCCCACCACAAAAGTTTCTGAAGCTATATAAAATCACCAGATAACAAGCAGAATGAATGTGGAAACGCGTCATGCTACTGAAGGGGTCAATCACGTTAAATAGTTATGTTAGTTAGTGAATACGCCCAATCTTTTCTGAAACCACGTCAAATACTGTCAGAATCACGATAATTACTCTCAAATCACCTTCAAATTAGTCACATTAATTACTCTACCACGTTACTTACCTTTAGAGAATCAACTACCTTAAAAATCAACAATTCATTATGTCACCTTTATTATCCCTTAAAATATTACCAAAATCCCTTTAAAACTACTATACTACTTAAAATCTCACTGACTACCTTGTCACATTAATTTCCCTATAGCCAGCCTTCACATTCACGTAACTTGCTCATTAACTCCAAACATTGACCCTCATTATGCCAGCTTCGTCACTAATCTCTACTGAAGGAGTGACAGCGTACCTCGGTTAGTATAAGAGGTTTACTTGGGGTCCCCTTACACAGTCCTTCCTGGAGCCACGTGTTGCCTGGCTAGCTGAGGGAAGGGTAGTAGTGGTGGTGGTGGTGGTCAGTGTTGTGCGCCGCCTCTACTGCGCTGTCAAATGAAAAACTGTAATTGTTGTGTTTCGTTAATTTTTTCTTTGTTGTATTGGTTTTAATTTATTTTGGTGTGTTTTTCTTTCCGTTTTTATCATTAGATATTTTTTTTCTTCATATATCTCTGGTTTAAAAGTTGTATTGTGTTTATAGCCAAATGAGAGTCTGTAATTGTTGTGTTTCATTAATTTATTATTTGTTGCATGGTTTTAGTTATATTTTTTGTGTATTTTTATCAATCAATCAATCAATTAATCTTTCCGTTTTTATTTTTAGATTTTCATTTTCTTTCAAATAGCTCTGGTTTAAAAGTTGTATCGTGTTTATAGTCAAATGAGAGTCTGTAGTTGTTATGTTTCGTTAATTCATTGTTTGTTGTATAAGTTCTATTAATTCTCGTTATGCATTTTCTTTCCATTTTTATTTTTAGATTTCTTTTTCCATACGTCGCTGGTTTAAAAGCACACTGTTGACTTTTCCTGTTTCTTTTACGTCATATAAACACACTGACACATTAATACACCTTTTTAATAAACTTCCCTTCTACTTTTGTGTATTTCTGATTACAAGGAACACCATATTTATTTATCCATCCTTCTACGAAATAAGAAAAGAAATCAATACCTATCTTATACGCTTCACACAACGATTTCCACCTTTCCTTTTCCAAAACAACATTCTATTTCAGTCCCAGGATCCATTTCCAGCACGAAACAGCACCATGATTGCTTTACATACACCAGGAACACACAAACGTGTAAGGAGAGCTGGAATACCTTTAAAATTGGCTCTGATCTTCTTTCAACGTGGCAAAGGAGGTCCGATCCCCCTTTGCACGTACTTCCTGTTGCCTTTCATGTGGAGGCGGCGGTGCTCCAGCTCGTTACCGGGAAAAGAGGATGTTGTATATCAGAAATGAAGGCACACTTTTATTACGTAGAGGAAAGCGAATATAGTACGGAGGAGGAGGAGGAGAAGGAGGAGGAGGAGAAGGAGGAGAAGGAGGAGGAGGAGGAGGAGGAAGGGGAAGAGGAGGAAGAAAAGGAATTAAGAGGAGACAAGACGCTGTATGGCACGAAAAATTATCACTACTGTCGTAATATTTTTCGCAGAGAGAGAGAGAGAGAGAGAGAGAGAGAGAGAGAGAGAGAGAGAGAGAGAGAGAGAGAGAATATTCCAACGACGGAGATACGTTATTGTAATCGTTGTTACTATTGTTGATTTTGTTGTAGCAAAGAAAAGAAAAACGAGAGAGAGAGAAAGAGAGAGAGAGAGAGGGAGGGGGGGAGGAAACGAGTCATAAATATAAGTAAGACTGATCTATTTCATCATAATGCAAGTGAAGAAAGAAAACAACAGTGAAAAGGAGAGAATATGCACGAAGGAAGACAACACACAGCAAAATAATAACTCCTGTTTTATGATAGCCAAGCGAGACAAGGATGATGAACACACACACACACAGAGAGAGAGAGAGAGAGAGAGAGAGAGAGAGAGAGAGAGAGAGAGAGAGAGAGAGAGAGAATATCAGGAAGGAAGATTAAGAATAGAAGAGAGAGGGGATAACAGGGTACAGAATAACGATTGAAGGGAATGAAGAGAAGAAAAGAAGTGTAAATCAAAATGTGAAAGTAAGAATTAGATAGACGGTAAGAGAAAGTAAGAGAAGAAAAGAAAAGAAAAAGAAAAACTAGTACAGACAAATAGATAAATCCAATTGTTTTTATGATGTATGAGCGAGAAAGGAAACTTTGGAAAGGGCGAAGGAATAAAAGAGATGTGGCAACGCAGCGTGGGGTATTGCGATGTACGATAATTATAGACGGAAACGATAACAGCGACTCTTCTGAACCAATAGGAAGCTAACTTGCCGATTTTTCCAGAGAGAGAGAGAGAGAGAGAGAGAGAGATTTAACTTGACCAACTATGGGAAAAGTAATTATGAAGAACTGAATTCCCTTTAATGCTTATTCGATTGGTGTTGCCAGAGAGAGAGAGAGAGAGAGAGAGAGAGAGAGAGAGCCACAATAATTCACACCTTGTTCTTCAACGTACACTCTTGCTAACGATGTGGAGAAGAGGAAGAAGAGGAAGAGGAGGAAGAAAAAGGAAGGAAGAATTAATTACAAGTGGTGATGGTGGTGGTGGTGGTGGTGGTGGTGGTGGTGATGGTGGTGGTGATGGTGATGGTGTTTGATTAGTTGTAGTAATGTCAATGTTAAAAATTTTGTGTTTACTTACTTCTATTTCTCATTTCCTGGTGATGTTATTGGTTCAAGAGGAAGGAATGTAGAGAGAGAGAGAGAGAGAGAGAGAGAGAGAGAGAGAGAGAGAGAGAGAGAGAGAGAGAAATTGGTTTGCACGAGAACGAATCACTTTTCTTTCAACTCTCATGATGAAAGGAAATGGTAAACCGATTAAAGAGAGAGAGAGAGAGAGAGAGAGAGAGAGAGAGAGAGAGAGAGAGAGAGAGAGAGAGAGAACAATGGCTTCCCCCTTGACTCAATCGCTTGCATCAAACAACCACTGCTACACTGTGGCAATTGCTACTCTCACTAAGCACTCGCGGGGCTCGAACCCTGATACCACAAATGCCAAGGCAAAACCTGCACTACCGAGCCATCCAGGAGAGAGAGAGAGAGAGAGAGAGAGAGAGAGAGAGAGAGAGAGAGAGAGAGAAGGCATGTTTTTTTGTATGAAAGACACGTAAATATCTTTCTCCTCTTCCTCCACCTTTCTATCTCTCTCGCAATAAACCCTACGAGGAACGCTTTAACCTATTCAGTACTGGGACGAATTGTGTACGATTAGACCATTTATTGCCATTAGGAAGGGTCTATGGAGGTGAGAAGATTAATGGTCCAGAGTCTTCACTATTTCAATCCCCAACATAAGTTTCTGAAGCTGCATTAAATCACCAAACAGAACCAGAATGAATATGGAAACGCGTCATGGCACTGAAGGGGATGAAGTAAATATATTCTTTTTTTTTTATCATAACGCAGTGTAAGAGAGGGATCGGATATTGCTCTACAAAGGTTCTAAGGGCTTTAAAATGCGAAACTTAAACTCTTCCTAACACTCAAACACTCGAATGTTGCAAGATGTGATGGCTTCAAAATAACAGGTGAGCAATTTCCGAGAGATGATGCCAAACGTTTCCCCTGCAATTACGTCACAAACACCTGAAATTATCTTCCATCACGCGTCGTTAGCTCAGGTACTGTTGATGCCTTTAAAAACCGCCTTGACAAGTATCTAGATTCTAAACCCCGGTTGTCACTGTTCATGTGTGAATACCGAACACGCACACTCAGTATTATGTCATGTGATGCAGATATACCTCAATTAGCAAAGAAAACAATTATCATGTAACAAGAGTAAAGAGTAAGAGACCTTAGTGATGGCTTGCTCCTCTGCGATTCACTGCTCATCCTATCACAGTATATTGTAAAATGAAGTCCTTGCAGCAACTCACCCATCACTGTAGTCTTCTAGTGAAATATAAACCTCACTAGATGAAATTTTGAAGAGTATGGAGCGCCTTATCGGAGTGGTGAGTGGTGGTAGTGGTACCACAGTTGTGATGTAGGGAGTGGTGGTGGTGGTGGTGGTGGTGGTGGTGGTGGTGGTGGTGGTGGTGGTGGTAGAGGGTGACAGGGTTAGTGGAGGCTGAAGTTTAATTTCTGTCCTCCATATCTTCTCGTCGTCGTCGTCCTCCTTCTCCTCCTCTTCCTCTTCCGTCACCTCCTCCTCCTTCTCCTTCTGCTAGTCACTCTCCTTCTCCTCCTCCTCCTCCTGCTCCCGCCCCTCCTCCTCCTCCTCCTCCTCCTCCTCTTCGTTGTCGTCGTCGTCTTCGTTTTCGACATTGTCGTCGTCCTCCTCTTCGTCGTCGTCGTCGTCCTCCTCCTCCTCCTCCTCCTCCTCCTGAATCTCACAACGGCATGAACTACAATGTAACCTCAGCAAACCAACATGCTCGGCAGAAAATGACAGATGAAATTCAATATAGAAAAGTGCAAAGTCCTTCACATCTCTTCCTCCTCCATCTCCTCCTCCTCCTCCTCCTCCTCCTCCTCCTCCTCCTCCTCCTCCTCCTCCTCCTCCTCCTCTTTCTCTTCCTCCTCCTCGTTCTCCTCTTCCTCAACTTCACAACGGCAGGAACTACAGTGTGACCTCAGCCAAGTAATATGGTGGGCAGAAAATGGCAGATGAAATTCAAAATAAGAAAGTTGAAGCGAAATACGTGAAGAACACAGTGCCCATGGCCAGTGCTGAAAGTGAAAAAAGATGTTGGTGCTGTGGTGTCCAAAGATGTCAAGCCGAGTCAACACTGCACAGGAACACTGAACAATGCAAACAAATTAGCAGAGTTCCTTGGATGAAGCTTTCAATTTAAATCTGAAGAGGTTATACTTGCTTTGAATAACTCACCGGTGCGTCCTCACCTTGAATGCTGTGAACATTTCTGGTCACCATACAACAGAAAAGACATTGAAAAACTGGAAAAGATACAGCGAAGAGTGGCTTAGATAATTCCAAGATTGAAAAATGAGTGACATGATGAACGAGTGGAGCCATTCAATGTATTCAGTTTAACGAAACGCAGAGTAAGGGGAGACCTAAGTGAAGGTTTTATAAATGTTAAGGGAGACAACAACCTTGACGCTAATAAGTATTTTGTCGCTGATTAATTATTCAGGATGGCCAAAGGAAAAACACTTTTGATCTTATCATTTAAAATAGTTCTCTCTCTCTCTCTCTCTCTCTCTCTCTCTCTCTGGAACTGAAATAATGATGAGCGTTAACGAAAGAAAGAGACAAATTTGTTAATGCAACTTAATTTTGAGATAAACACACACACACACACACACACACACACACACACACACACACACACACACACACACACACACACACACACACACACACACACACACACACACACACACACACACACACACACACACACACACACACACACACACACACACACACACACACACACACACACACACACTGTCGCTTCCCCCCACAGTACATATCTTGGCTGGCTGGCCCCATGTTAATCCCACATAGACGCCACCTGTCTTGTTTATGGAAGACGTCCATTGTTAGGTAACCCAGGTGAGGGAAGGTGGTGGTGGTGGTGGTGGTGGAGTGGTGTTCCCCTGTGAGGCCTCGCGAGGAGCGGTGCTTGACTGTTTGTCCTCGAGATAATGAAATATTTGAATCACTTGGAACATGTATTGAAGGACGGACCAGTGTGATGCAGTCTTATTGGTCTGCTACTTGCCACGCCAGAACTGACGATTTACGTCAGGAGCGTCTCCTACAGCGGCTTCTTAAGGTGGAAAGATACACAGCCACACCCTTCCCACCTGCAGCGCCTCAGCCCGCCCACCCCCTCACTTCATTTCAGTCCTTGCCACAACCTCGCCCACTCCTTCCTCAGCCTGGTATCTGGAATCAGAACCAGGGGCGGCAGTGGACCACTCCTCTTCACCAGTACCAGCAGTCGGCCGCGGACCCTAACCACCACCTCGGACTAGCAGGCCTCGCTCACTACCATCCCTCACCATGGTACAGCCAGCTTGCCCCCGCCGCCAACTAAAGGTCGTCTCTAGCAACGTCCGTGGTCTCCGGACTAACCTTGCAGACTTATACCACAACTGTGTGCAACGACACAATGCAGACGTTGTTGTGGTGACCGAGACATGGCTGAACAGTGAGGTGGAGCCCACGTATGGCAGGATGCAGGGCTTCACCCACTGGGTGAGGAGGGACCGACAGGAGCGAACAGGAGGTGGAGTGGCTGTCTGCTTCAAGGAAGGAATGCAGGCCCAGCTACTCGACATAGACACGCCTCCAATGATGGAGATGATGTACTTCCGAGTAATGCTGGCAGACCGCTCAGCCCTCCTGCTGTGTGCCCTGTATCGCCCCCCGCGACAAGGGCCTGACTCACTCCTGTACCTGACTGAGACCTTAGACAACCTGATGATGGCACACAGCTGCAGCCACGTGCTGATTGTGGGGGATCTCAATCACCACCTGGAAAGAGACGCCTACGAGAATCTCCTGAGGTGCAGGGTCTGACAGATCATGTCACCTTCCCCACACATGAACGAGGAGGGACATTAGACCCTGTCATCTCAGACTACCAGGAAGACAAGCTTCAGTGTCATCAGCTGGGGCTCGTGGGCAGCTCTGACCATCACGCTGTACTGACACAGCTGGAAGTGGGCGTGGCTCAGGACGAGGCCACCACCCGCACCATCTGGCTGTGGAACAAAGCAGACTGGGCTTCCCTGCGCCGCGACCTGACCCACACCCCATGGGCCACTCTGCTACAGGGAGGAGCAGAGAGTGAAGCACTTGCACTCACCTCTCACCTTCTCGCCCTCCAGAGACGCCACGTCCCACACAGGGAATACACCACCAGATCGACGGATCAGCCATGGTTTG
Source organism: Portunus trituberculatus (assembly GCF_017591435.1). Taxonomy (NCBI): domain Eukaryota; kingdom Metazoa; phylum Arthropoda; class Malacostraca; order Decapoda; family Portunidae; genus Portunus; species Portunus trituberculatus. The sequence continues at coordinate 20,266,466 of NC_059304.1, forward strand.
GCTACCGTTGCCGTGTTGCTGCCGAGGCAAAGTATGCTGCCTGGCTCCGCTACAAGAGGAACCCGACTCGGCGCAACAAGGACCTGCACAGGGCTGCATGCAGGAGGATGGTGGTAACCAGCAAGTGGGCCTTAAAAAAGTGGGAGGAAAGCCTGCGCCGGAAACTGTGTGGCACTGGCGTAGGAAACAAAACTTGGTGGTCTCTTGTTAAGGACAAACAAGGAACTGGCCACCAAGAATCCATCCCTCCCTCAGCAAGCAGGACGGTACTGTCGCCACCAGCAGTAAGGAGAGGGCACAGTTGCTGGCTTCCTTGTTTGCTGGAAAAATGAAGGTCGGGAATCCACAGCAGCCACCGCCTCAGCTGGTCCAGCAATGTGAGAAGACTGTCACCATGGTGGAGGTGACGCATCAGCAGGTGAAGCGATTATTGCGGGGCTGGACACACAGAAAGCCACCGGCCCTGATGACATCAGCCCGCACCTGCTGAAGCGATGCTCCCAGGAACTGGCTGCCCCTCTCACCCAAGTCTTCACAACTTGTGTACGGGAAAACGTCTGGCCTTCAGTGTGGAAGGAGGCTCGAGTAGTTCCTGCACACAAAAAGCTCCAGGACGGACCCAAAAAACTACAGACCCATATCCCTGTTGTCAGTGGTGGGTAAAGTGTTTGAGAGGGTCGTGGCAGAGGTGGTGTGTAGCCATCTCAAGGACAATGCCCTCCTCTCAGACCAACAGTTTGGGTTCAGACCTGGAAGGTCAACCTCCGACCTAATGATGCTTCTCACCAGGCATTGGCAGGACGCCCTCGACGACGGCAAGGACACTATAGTGGTTGCTTTGGACATAGCAGGAGCTTTTGATAAAGTATGGCACAACGGATTACTAGAAAAGCTTCGTGCTAAAGGCATCCAGGGTGGCTTGCTACGACTCTTGGGAAATTACCTGCAGGACAGAAGCCTCAAGGTGGTTGTCAACGGGCAAACATCTGAGTCCCTGCCTGTGGAGGCATCAGTGCCACAGGGTTCAATTCTTGGCCCACTCCTGTGGAATATCTACGTGGATGATCTTCTCCAGCTACTGCCAGGAGTCATGGCCTATGCTGATGACTGCACCCTCTCCTATACCTATCCACGCCAGGACAGTGGGCGGGCTGCTGAGGCCATCAATCAGCAGCTACGAGTGATAAAGGAGTGGGGTGCTCGCTGGCAAGTGACATTCGCGCCGGAGAAGACACAAGCAATGGTTGTCTCTCGGTCCCCAGCCGCCATGGCAGCAATGGCAGGAAAGTTGTCTTTGGCGCTGCTGCTCTCCCACTCCAAGATGACGTCAAGATACTTGGAGTGGAGGTGGATCGAGGGCTGAGGTTTGACAGGCATGTCAAAACCATTGCCAAGAAAGCCTCTCACAGGATCTCCGCTCTCAGAAGGATCGCCAGTTTCCTCGACAGGAAGGGAGACTGCTGCTGTACAAGGCACAGGTGCGGCCCCACCTTGAATACGCAGCTCTCTCCTGGATGTCCTGTGCCGCCACACACAGAAGGAGACTGGACAGCATCCAACGCCGCGCCATACGGCTAGTAGATGCTGCACTACCACCTCACCCAGAGCCTGAGCGTCCCCTTGATTCACTGGAACACCGCAGAGACGTGGCGGCGATCGTAGTGTTCCATAAGGCACAGGTGCAAAGAGTGCCACATCTGGCAGGGCTGCGTCATCCTCTAAGAGTCACCGCACGGAGCACGAGAACGGTGCTCAATGGTGGTGACGCCGTAGAGGTGCCGCGATCCCACGGGTGTCAGCATCAACGCACCTTCGCAGGACGCGTCTCCAGGATGTGGAACTTGTTCACGGCCGCGGTGCCTCACGTCCAGGAGATGAACACTCACAGTGTCAAACTGATGGCACATAAGTGGAGACAGACACTGCCAACTCCTCTGACACTCTTTGTGACGTGACACTCAGTGTAGTGCAGTGCGTGAATAGTGCTAGTGAAGTGAAACGAATAGTGCTCCATTTACATGCTGACCATCTTGTATATTATCTATTTTTAAGTCTTGTAAATATTGTAGAGAAATAGATTGTAGTACCCTTAGAATAGGTAGCACACGACAGTGCGCCTTTGGGTACATGTTCCTTTGTATTAAGATTTGTTTAAAAAAAAAAAAAAGAGAGAGAGAGAGAGAGAGAGAGAGAGAGAGAGAGAGAGAGAGAGAGAGAGAGAGAGAGAGAGAGAGAGAGAGAGAGAGAGAGAGAGAGAGAGAGAGAGAGAGAGAGATTGACTGATTTTGTATTCAACAACCACAGCAACTTGTGAACTGTAATGCAAGTATAAGTCTAAGCTATTGAAGGCATCTCGTAATGGAAATAAACAGTGAGAGGAAAGAATTAAACAGCACAATTCGTAATAACAATCTTTTTCCTCCTTCCTCTTCCCGTCTATTAATCTAATCTTGCACCCTTCCCATCCTTCTCCTCTTACCATGTCTTCTTACTATCTCTTCATCTTTTCACTTTCCTCCTTTGTCTCCTTCTCCTCCTTCTCTTCTTCCTGTTCCCGGTAAGCGGGTGCTCGTAGCTCACCTCAGGGACACTGACCACCCTGCCGTGCATAGTCTCGGGCCACCCTTGGATAAGGTGTTAACCTGCTGAGTCCCCCGGGATAGGATCACGGTGCAGCCACTGGGCAGCAGCAGTGGTGGATTGGACTGCAGCAAAGGATCCCTCTACGGGACAATGGCTGGATTTTCAAGGTCCTAATTAGCTGGACCATGCCTTAGTTTGCTGGGGTCTGCGGTGTAGAGAAGTGTGGCGGTCTCTACACTAATTCAGCCTCTCTGGGAACCAGTTGGTGACGTGAACCACCCGTCTCTCCCTTGGTACTGGCGGTCCTTTCCTATCTATCCTTCAGACTGACTGGTTCTCATCACTTTTCCATCTGTCTTTCATATTACATAAGGAATATTTAAGTTTCTTGGTCTCTCTGGAAGTGTGTGTGTCGGTGGAGCACACCTGGCGACAGGTGCCACCGGCCAGCAGTATCTGAGTTCTATGCATTAACTTCATTTACTCAATTTATGGTTAGCTACATCTTTACAGAAACTTCGAAAGCGCTTTCAGTAATCAATCTTGCCTTCTCTTCTCAGACAATGTGAAGCCTGTCGTGGCAGGTTTCCCCTTCAGTATTTCTGGAATCCTTCTGCCTGCAGGTTGTGTCACCTCCACAGTAAGATGGAGAGACTCAACGATAAGTACAAGGAGAAGTGTAAGCAGTATGAGGACGTCGTGCAGCAGCTTGAAACACTAAAAGAGTTTGCTGTCTCTAATACAGTTTGCACCTCCACAAACGCCATTTCTACAATCCCTGACAGACCTGTCGCCTCCACCACTCCAGGAGCTCCTAGTCGCCCTCATGCTGTGCCTGCACAGACGCCATTCACTTTTGTCAGGAATCGTGCCACCACCACTAATGTAAAGAAGTTTCTGCCCATCTCAACCTACAACAGACACCAGGTCATAGCTGAAGAGGAGGAAGACGCGCAAGAGACGAGACTGATCGGGAACTCGATAGTCAGAGGTCAGCTCTCTGAGTTCTGTGGCAGTGCTCGTAAGTCACGTAAGCGTTTATGCATGCCTGATGGACGCTTAGACGACATCACGGCAGCATGTGACGAGGCAGCCTGCGGATCTAATAATAATCTCTTTGTTATTCACGCAGGCACAAGCTGGAGAGAATTCAAAGAAGAGTTACTAAGTTGATCCCACGACTGCGGAACAAGCCTTATAAGGAGCGCTTGAGGAAACCCAACTTGTTCTGTTTAGAGAAACGGCGAATGCGAGGAGACTTAATTGAACTATTTAAAATGTTCCGGGGCTTTGATAATGTAAATGTAAACAACTATCTCACCATTGACAGTTCCAACACCACTGGAAATAATGGCTACAAGATTACAGGTAAGCGTTTCAGATCAGACGAGGCTAAGCATTATTTCTTCAATAGAATTGTAAATGTCTGGAACTCTCTCCCAGCACATGTTGTCCCTAGCAATGCAACAAAAACTTCTAAACGAAGGTTGGACAATCACTTCGCATCAACCCCTCTAATAACGTACACTGCACCAACATTTTTATTTTCTAGTTACTGGACTAGAGAGTATCACTTCCCCTCATCCTTCCCTATCACATCTTTGACTTTCCTTCTTCCTATAGCTTTCTTGTTTTCCTTCCTTGAACCCTGGTGTCCTTCAGCCTCTAACTCTTAGAACCTGTAGTGGAAGAATAGACATACAGAGAACCTCGTTAGGCTCAGTAAGGCTGTTGCTGTCTCTTCCTTCTTTTGTATTCCTTTGTATTCCTCTTCCTCCTCCTTCTCCTTCTCCTTCCACTTCGAACTTGTCTTTTTTCCTACCTACAGCTCTACCTCCCACCTCCTTCTCTCTCTCTCTCTCTCTCTCTCGATTGGATAACGCTAGACAGTAAAACAATCGACTTATCCATTTTCACGTACGTCGAGAGAGAGAGAGAGAGAGAGAGAGAGAGAGAGAGAGAGAGAGAGAGAGAGAGAGAGAGAGAGTCAAGTGGCGAGAAGTAATTATTATTGTCGTGTGATTGAGAGACATCGCGAGCACAACTTGACATGTTTGTTCCTCCTCTCTCTCTCTCTCTCTCTCTCTCTCTCTCTCTCTCTCTCTCTCTCTCTCTCTCTCTCTCTCTCTCTCTCTCTCTCTCTCTCTCTCAGCCAGTCGTTTTAGCTTCCCCGAAGAACCACTCAGCCCCATTTAGCCCAGTGCTTCTTAATTGGGTACGGGAAAGGGAGAAGGGAGGAGAGAGGGAGAGAGGAGTAGGAGGTCTTTGGGATACACGTGGGGAGGGGAGAGGAGAGGGAGCGAGAGAGGGAGACGGTAAAAAAGGGCGTCTAGGCGTCTGTTCACGGATAAGTTGAAGGGTTGCTATGCCGCACTAAAGGGATCTCAACACGGAATCGAGCGGTACTTGTAATCTCCCTTGTGTGTGACCTAAACGAAAGGACGAAAGGAGGGAAGCAGGGAAGGTGTGAAGCAAGGAAAAAGAGAGAATGAAGCAACACTCAACAAACTCGCGGAAACGTATCACTTACTTTCTTTCCCCTTGTCTTTGGGTTCACTTGCGTTGCCGTGTGGAGTGTAGTGTTGTGGGAGGAATGAGGGTTGTGAATTGAAACTGTATTTTTATTGAGCTGTTTTGGATGAGACGAAGATAGAAATACGGAATTGTTGTTTTTAGTGGAAGATCTATTTTTTTTTTTTTTTATGTAAGAGGGAGAACTGCCAAGGTAAAAATAAAAATACATTAGGAAAAAAAGGACCACTAGAATTGCAGTCTCCATAAACAGTTAGAAAGAGTTAGTAAAAAAAGGGACAAAGATCTTGAAACCTCTCTCTTAACCCTTTCAGTACCATGACGCGTCTCTATATTCATTCTGGTTAGTATTTGACTTTCTCATACAGCTTCAGAAACTCATGTGAGGATTGAAATAGTGAAGACTCTGGCCATTAATCTTCTGACCTTTATAGACCCTTCCTAATGCCAATAAAATCGTCTAAACATATCCAAAACTCAAGGTAAAAAATGCATTCCAGTACTGAAGGGGTTAAAAGAAGTTACGTTGTAGGAAGATGGAAATACAGAAGCAGGTAGGGAGTTCCAGAATGGGGGGTTATGAATTGGTGCTCTACGATTATTGAGTTGTTTTGGCGTGACACGAAGATAGAAATTCGGAATAACTGTTTTTAATGAGTCTTTTCCTGCCATTCTTTCGCTTGTTTTTTTTGTTCTTTATTCTTTCGCTTGTTTTTTTTCCCCATTTTTTCGCTTTTTTTTTGTCTCTTGTGTGTTGTTTAATGTTTGTTTTCCCATTCTCATTACTCTTCTTCGCTTTTTTTTCTTTAGTTTAAATTTTCAATCGTTGTCGCTGTTTTTAATTTATCTTTTCTAACTTTTTTAGTGTCAAGCTTTCATTTATTTCCTCTTTCCATTTCTTTCTAAGTCTTCCTCTGCCTCTTCTTCGTGTCTTCCGGAATTCCTTGACTTGTTAGACGAAAGGACAGGACTCATTAATCAAAAAACTGTCAAAAAAAGCACTAGATTTAACCCTTTCAGTACCATGACGCGTTTTCATATTCATTTTGCTTAATATTTGGTGATTTCATACAGCTGCAGAAACTTATATGAGGTTAAAAAATAATGAGGACTCTGGCTATTGATATTCTAACCTCCATAGACCCTTCCTCAGGTAAAAAAAAAATCATCTTATCATATAAAAAACTCATGGTAAAAATGTGTCTTTGTACTGAAGGGGTTAAGAATGCAGAGTGAAAATGTAACCCCCCAAAAAATAAAAGAAAATCAAGTATTGTGACAACCTAATAAGAATACTGTTGTCCCACTCTCTTCAGCTCGCCTCGCCAGCACAGGATATTAACACAGACCCCCATTTTTTTTTTTATTATTTAACCCTTCGGCTGCTATTTGGTACACCTTTCTTGAACTGTTAATCAGCGTGAGGCATCTTTACTTGTTCCTCAGCTACAATGAATCTTTAAACTCGGTAGAAATTGTAAACTATATTCTCTCCTGTCCCTTTCTTTCTTATGCATGCTTAAAAGATTTCACACATTACGTTTGGTGGTGTTAATTGTTACGTATCGCAGTGAAATATTTAAAACGTGGCCAGACATGTTTGGTAGCGGGCGGGACGGCAAACACGCGGCCTGCCCTACTCTCGCTCACCCGCTGCCTCGTCCATCTTACCTTTACCTGTCCTGCGCTATTCTCTCATGAACACCGCCTGTCCGCCGAAAAATATGAAGGGCGATTCTGCTTCACTTTTACGAGCTAACACCAAAAGCAGAATGAAAAATCTTGTATGTTTTGCGTTTATTTCGCTACGAACGGTAAACTCTGGAATTCTGTGCCTGATTCTGGGTGCTTTTTATATTATTTTCTCGCTTTTTCTTTAATTATTTTTCTTGGACTGCTTCAGGAGAAGAGTGAGAAGGCGACTCCTGTGCTAAATTGGTCACCACGATCGGGAATTTTATCACCAGTTAAGATTAACCCCTTCAGTACCGTGACGCGTTTTCATATTCACTCTGCTTACTATTTGGTGATTTTATACAGCTTCAAAAACTTATGCGGGGAATTAAAATATTGAAAACCCTGGCCATTAATCTT
>NC_059304.1:20278674-20301174 GCF_017591435.1 Portunus trituberculatus
GAGAGAGAGAGAGAGAGAGAGAGAGAGAGAGAGAGAGAGAGAGAGAGAGAGAGAGAGAGAGAGAGAGAGAGAGAGAGAGAGAGAGAGAGAGAGAGAGAGAGAGAGAGAGAGAGAGAGAGAGAGAGAGAGAGAGAGAGAGAGAGAGAGAGAGAGAGAGAGAGAGAGAGAGAGAGAGAGAGAGAGAGAGAGAGAGAGAGAGAGAGAGAGAGAGAGAGAGAGAGAGAGAGAGAGAGAGAGAGAGAGAGAGAGAGAGAGAGAGAGAGAGAGAGAGAGAGAGAGAGAGAGAGAGAGAGAGAGAGAGAGAGAGAGAGAGAGAGAGAGAGAGAGAGAGAGAGAGAGAGAGAGAGAGAGAGAGAGAGAGAGAGAGAGAGAGAGAGAGAGAGAGAGAGAGAGAGAGAGAGAGAGAGAGAGAGAGAGAGAGAGAGAGAGAGAGAGAGAGAGAGAGAGAGAGAGAGAGAGAGAGAGAGAGAGAGAGAGAGAGAGAGAGAGAGAGAGAGAGAGAGAGAGAGAGAGAGAGAGAGAGAGAGAGAGAGAGAGAGAGAGAGAGAGAGAGAGAGAGAGAGAGAGAGAGAGAGAGAGAGAGAGAGAGAGAGAGAGAGAGAGAGAGAGAGAGAGAGAGAGAGAGAGAGAGAGAGAGAGAGAGAGAGAGAGAGAGAGAGAGAGAGAGAGAGAGAGAGAGAGAGAGAGAGAGAGAGAGAGAGAGAGATCTGGTGCAAGGGTTGAAAAGATTATGCATTATGTAATGTGTGTGTGTGTCAGAGGGGAGAAACACAGTGAGTCTGCTACAGCGTGGTTATGTAGAAATTCACGGCTTTTATCTATTAACTCACTCCGCTGGCCTTTACTTTACTACTACTACCACCACTACTACTACTACTACTACTACTACTACTACTACTATTACCGCTATTTAACCCTTTCAGTGCCATGACGCGTTTCCATATTCCTTCTGCTTACTATTTGGTGATTTAATACAGCTTTAGAAACTTATGTGGGGAGATTAAATTGGTGAAGACTGCGACCATTAATCTTCTGACCTCCACAGACCCTTCCTAATGTCAATAAAATGGTCTAATCGTGCACCAATCCCAAGGTAAAAATGTGTCCCAGTATTAAAGGGGTTTAACAGGTGGATATACACTATTCCTGCATATCCCTTGTCTATACTACTGCTTTCTCACGCACCCCATGACGTTACATCACTCGATACATATACTTCTAATGAATAAAAACCACAGAATGACCACTTGACTCCAAATCTAACGTAGCGTACTTATCTATGCGACATATTCAGAATCGCTTCCCTCCCTCACCGCGACGATTTTCAAAGACTACAGAGACTATAAGCCGAGTTCCAAAGAGTGTTTGTCCTGTTGGTAATGCAGAAAAACTTGTTAACATGTCACTAGAATCACGAAACCTCCTTAACTCCTTCAGTATCACGACGCGTTTTCATATTTATTTTGCTTGCTATATTGCGATTTTACACAGCTTCAGAAACTTACGTGGGGGGAGGGATTAAAATAGTAAAGACTCTCGCCATTACTCTTCTGACCTCCATAGACCCTTGGTAATGCATATAAAATCATCTAATCTCACCCGAAACTGAAGGTGAAAATGTGTCTCAGTACTGATGGGGTTAAAACTCATGTCACTTCAACTGGAGCCCTTTGAAAATAGTGAAGGTGAGGCGCAGAAATTTTTGAGAATATAAATACCAGGGCGCCAATCTCTCACCAAGCTCAAAATCTCAATAATGGAATAGCCTACACTACCACAACAAGAGAGAGAGAGAGAGAGAGAGAGAGAGAGAGAGAGAGAGACCACAATGAAAAAATTCTTCTACTATTATATTTAAACTTCTGTCACACAAACAGACAACAGACAACAGCGAGCTTTTCTTCCACGTTAATTGAAGTCCGTGCATAACACACTCAGTAGGCAACTCACTTAGCGATATTCAAGTCAAAGAAATCACCCTCTCAACGCACTTCACACACGCACACACACACACACACACACACACACACACACACACACTCTCTCTCTCTCTCTCTCTCTCTCTCTCTCACGGTAGTAGTAGTAGTAGTAGTAGTAGTAGTAGTAGTAGTAGTAGTAGTAGTAGTAGTAGTCTGCGAGAAGAGTTACCGTATCTAGGGAATGATGCAGTGTCTTTTCATATCCTCTCTCTCTCCTCTCTCTCTCTCTCTCTCTCTCTCTCTCTCTCTCTCTCTTCTCTCTCTCTCTCTTCCTGATCCTGTATTATTCTTGCTTTAATGTTGTTTGTTAGCATTACGTATGATTATCTCTTTGAATGTCTGCCTGGAATAACATCAATGATAATAATAAAAATAATAACAATAACAATAAAAATAACACTACTACTACTACTACTACTACTACTACTACTACTACTACTACTACTACTACTACTACTACTAACACCAGACAGATAAAACAACAAGGATTCCGTCCAGTCTGGCCATTCGTCACCTTGGCGGGAACGAGCAAGTTACCATTACTCACTTTATCTCCTAATTGTGGAGCTCTACGTGAACACAGCGCATGGACCTTCACAACAAACACACATCAATCCTTCCTCTTCAACATGCAAAAGACCACAAGTTCATAGAGAGAAAGGTTTGGCCGCAGGGAAATGAGAAACACATGCATTTGTAACTATATACTTCCCCGCTGCTTCCCTGCCTGCCTGCCTATACATAGCTGTCAGTCCGAGGTAAGTTTATATTCCTCACTTCACCACGGCCAAACTATTCACTCCAGCAGGTTGGGATCTATTGCATGAAAGAAGAGAGATAAAGGTACCGCAAGAACAAGGTGATGACTGCTGAGTGTGCTTGAGACGGAGGTTAAAGAAGGTAGTAGCTTATAAAGTTTTTTTTCTCCTTCACTCATCTCCTTTTCCCTCTTCCCTTTCTTCCTTGCTCGTCTTTTTCCTGCCGTCTTTCATCACTTTTTCCTATTCCTTTCTCCTTCTTTTTTCCCTTCACCTCTCTTCTCTATTACTCATCTCTTTACTACCTGCTCTTGTCTCCTTTTCCCTCTTCCTCTTCCTTCTCTGCTAACCTTTTTCTCCTCCCTTGTCTTTTTCCCTGACTTCTTTCCTCCCTTCCTCTCTTCTTCCCCTCCACGTCTCATTTTCCTTCTGTTTACCAGCCAGAAGTGTTTGCCAAGAGCTTCCTGATGGCGTGACACAAGACAATCACACACACACTGGTATCCTAGTAACGCCTCGTCTCTCTCTCTCTCTCTCTCTCTCTCTCTCTCTCTCTCTCTCTGCTTCCATAATTGTTTTCAGTTTAATTATTTCTGTGAACTTGAGAGGATTTCTTTCACTTCTACTGAGAAAAGAGAAAAATGTGGCTGTTTTCTCTCTTTTATTTGAGAGGGCATGGTAACGAGAGAGAGAGAGAGAGAGAGAGAGAGAGAGAGAGAGAGAGAGAGAGAGAGAGAGAGAGAGAGAGAGAGAGAGAGAGAGAGAGAGAGAGAGGATGTGGAGGTTTAATTTTTTTTCTTTTTCTTCTTGTTCGTTCTTCTCTTCATCCGTGTTTTCCATTAGTTTTTTTTATATGGCTATATATTTCTCTCTCTCTCTCTCTCTCTCTCTCTCTCTCTCTCTCTCTCTCTCTCCGTCTTTCATCACGTGTATCCTGATCTTTGTCTCTTTTCGTTTCTATCTCTCTCCTCCTTCATTATTCATCTTTGTTTGTCTCTCTCCTACCACTTCTTCCTCTCCTCCTATTCTTACCCTGTCTTTTGTTTCTCTCTCTCTTTTCACCTCTTCTCCTCACCAACCTTTCCTATTCTTCTCCCTCCCTCATCTTATCTGTCCATGCCCCTCCACAACCTCTCCTCTCCTTTCTTCTCCAACTCTTTCCCTGTCTGTTTCTGTCAATTTTCATCTCTATCCCTCACCAACCTTTCCCTCTGTCTCCTTCCCTCACCCCTTCTGTCCTTGCCTGTCCCTCCTCAATCTTTTCTCCCTCTCTCTCTCTCTTATCTTCTCTTTTTTTTTCTATCGTTTATCATCTCTTCCTTTCACCAGCCTCTCCCTCTTTCTCTCCCTCACTCACCCTATCTGTCTTTACCTCTCCACAACCTCTCTCTCTCTCTCTCCTTCCATTTTCATCCTGTAAAGCAATGTAGAGTAAAATAAAGTAAATCTACTGCCATTATTTACATTACAAACATATGAAGACAAAACAAACAGTCTTTCGCCTCGTAATTCCTTAAACAGACAGATTTTAGGAATTAAATTAAATGATAAGGTCTGGGAAGGTGAACAGGCATAATAAACCTTAGCTAATGCAATGTAATGTGATCTAATAGTACTGTCTGTCTATTCTTGTTTCTGTCTCTTTTTCATCTCTTTCCTCATCAACTTTTCCTTCTTCCTCTCCTTTTCTCATCCTCTCTGTCCTTATCTGTCTCTCCCAATCTCTTCTTTTCTCTCCTTTATCTTCTCTTTGTTTCTATGTCTTTTCATTTCTTTCCTTCATCAACCTTTCCTCTTTCTCTCCTTTTTATCACCTTATCTCTCCTTATCTGTCTCTCCCAATCTCTCTTTTCTCTCTTTTATCCTCTCTTTGTTTCCGTCTCTTTTCATATTTTCTCCCTCACAAACCTTTCCCTCTTCCTCTCACTCCCTCACCCTATCTCTCCTTATCTGTCTCTCCCAATCTCTTCTCCTTTTCTCTCTCTTCTCCTCTATTTTTTCTGTCTTTTCATCTTTTCTCTCTCACAAGCTCTTCCTTCTTCCTCTCCCTCCCTCACTCTATCTGTCCTTGCCTCTCTACACTCTCTCCTCCCGCTCTTTCTTATCCTGACGTTCGCGTATCGACAGGGAAGTCTTGCATGAGCCGTACACTTCATTACCCGCGGATTACCTGAAGAAGGCTCATCCTGCTGCCTCGCCTTCAATCTGTCTCCGCCCTCACCCTCGGGACGCCTAGGAAACTCAGGGTAATCGCCTTTCCTGCTACGGGTGGGATGGGACGGGCCGGGTTGAGCTTTTATATTCATGAGTGGAAAAATGGATCGTTAGCTTGCTTCTTTGATGTCACGCGGGTGTGTCTGTGATGTCGCCTCTCGTGTGTTGAGCGTGTTGATGCTCTTTGAAGGGGGCCAGGTGTTTATGGTGGAGGAATGAGGTTAAGGTGTGTGTGTGTGTGTGTGTGTGTGTGTGTGTGTGTGTGTGTGTGTGTGTGTGTGTGTGTGTGTGTGTGTGTGTGTGTGTGTGTGTGTGTGTGTGTGTGTGTGTGTGTGTGTGTGTGTGTGTGTGTGTGTGTGTGTGTGTGTGTGTTTATGCATGAGGAAGGATGGGCCAAGAGTAAAAACAAAGGACGAAAAAATATACATTAATTGTTTCTCTTTCAGCAACATAATACAACCCGCCCCTCACCACCACCGCCACCACCATCACCGCCACCACCACCACCACCACCACCACCACCACCACCATCACCACCACCACCACCACCACCACCACCACCACCAGCACTACCACTATCATTACTACCATCTCCTCCTTGTCGTCTTCACCTTTATCATCTCCTTACTGCCGTTTCATCCTCCTTCCTCCTTCTCCTCTTTCTCCTCCTCCTCCTCCTCCTCCTCTTCCTCCTCCTCCTCCTCTTCCTCTTCCTCTTCCTTTTCCTCCTTTCCTGCGTCTCACTGCAACGACGTAAACACATTTTCTCTTTTTCTTCCTCGTCCTATTTTTTGACACGATAGTTCTAAAAGCTTCAACACTTGGCTTCATTTCACAGCAGGGCGTTCCTTTGGTGACACTAACCTTATCACACACACACACACACACACACACACACACACACACACACACACACACACACACACACACACACACACACACACACACACACACACACACACACACACACACATTAGCACAACGGCCCCCCCCCCTCTAGCTCTCTACTATCATACTTACTATCTTACCTTGTCATCTCACCTTTAATTAGACAGTGTGCTACGGTCCCACTGACAGTCTCGTAATGGCCAAATGGTCTGCTGTCATCTTGTTCTTTCTTTGCATTCATTTGTGCTTCCTTTCAACGTTGCAACACAGTTTACCTTGAGTTTTGTGTACGATAAGACCATTTTATTGACATTAGGAAGGGTCTATGGAGGTCAGAAGGTTAATGGCCAGTCTTCACTATTTTAATCACCCCCACATGAGTTTCTGAAGCTATATAAAGTCACCAAATAGTAAGCAGAATGAATATGGAAGGGGATTAATTACTAAGCGCATTCTGTTCTTCCACCACTCCATTTGAGAACCCAATTTCTTCATACCTTCTTTTAATCATAGCTATTCACACGCCACTCATGGTAACCTCACTAACACCACCATCACCACCACCACCACCACCACTACCACCAGTCTCGAGTCTTCACCACCAAACACCACCCCACACAGGCTCGTATTCTCAAAGGCTTCTGCGCTTCACCTTCACTATTTCAAAGGGCTTTATTTAAATTTACACGAGTTTTTTTAAGGTGTTTTTACGGTTCTAGAGACAGAATGACAAGATTTCTATATTATTAACACTCTACTAGAAAACCGCGTTAATCATCTCTGTGGTCTTAGAAAATAATCGTGGTGAGAGACCAGAGCGTTTCTGAATACAGCCAATAGCAGCACCACCACCGCCACCACCGCCATCCGCCACACGCTACACGCCAACACAGCGCATAGGAAACTCATCAGCCACCTCCGGGACAGTGCCACGTAACCCAATAAGGCTGATGGAGGAGGGCGCGATGGGATTAAGCAGCGGGACCCGGGCCGCGGAGGTGGTACGAGTTACGAGCCAGAACCGTCAGTCCCTTCATTAGTTCCTGCGTCAGTCAGTCAGTTAGTCAGTTTCTCCGTCAGTCTATCAGCCCGCCAGCTCTTCCTTTAGTCAGTTAGTCCCTCCGTCAGTCTGTCAGTCCTTCCTTCAGTTATTCCGTCAGCCTCTCCGCCAGTTCGTCAGTCATTTTGTCTCTTTGTCACTCCCTCCGTTAGTCATTCGCTTCGTCAGTCAGTCAGTCAGTCTCTCCGTCAGTCAGTCAGTTAGTCATTCTCTTTGTCACTCCCTCCGTTAGTCATTCGCTTCGTCAGTCAGTCAGTCAGTCTCTCCGTCAGTCAGTCAGTTAGTCAGTCTCATTGTCACTCCCTCCGTCAGTCATTCGCTTCGTCAGTCAGTCAGTCTCTCCGTCAATCCTTTCGCCAGTCAACCCCTCCGTCAGCCCATCAAGCATCTGGTATTCCTTGGAGGGTGATTGCAGGTCACAGATGCCACATTGCACTAGCTACCTGTGTGCTGGAGGTGGTGTGTGGTGACGGGGCGTGCTTCTGTGGCTGGAGCGTGGCGTGTGTGGTGGTGAGTGGTGTGTTTCAATGACTGATAGATCAAAGAGGCTGTTACTAATAGGACGGTGTCTCCTGAAAGAGGACTTTGGTTCTTGGCATATGGGAACCTTTATCTCCGAGTGGATGCCCTTCCTAACCTCGTACAGTGGATTCGAACCTGTGCGCTTGAGAAACCTAGGGGTCCCAAAACACGCGCGGTCGCAATGTACCACGGCGCCCCATTACGGAAGTTTAGAAGAGTAGGCAGATTGATGGGGAAAAGGTGTGTTTTCTATGGGTATTGTCATGTGTTGGTCTGATGGTTACTTGCAGCTTCCTTTATTTTCTTGTGTCATCATGCAAAACACTAGAAGAGATCTTGTGTTATCTTTGGTCACTGTGTTTGTAATCCTTTCTTGCTACTGTCCTTCCTTGGCCTTCCTGGCACTGTAAGGATGGTTTGCAATGGGACGCGGGGCAAGGAAGACGAGAAACAGATAAATATTGCTTTTTATTTAGGGTTCTGCACATTAAAAAGTTTCTAAAAACCTATATAGGGTACTGAAGGAGAAAAATAAAAATAGTGACGATCCTGGCTATTAATCTTCTGACTCCATAGACCCTTCCTAATGTCAATAGAATCATCTAATCATACCAGACTCAAGGTAGAAAAGCATCCCAGGACTGAAGGGGTTAATTAGTTTTATAAGAATAACGTGATTTACAGTTTACTTTCAGTTGTCACTAAATTTGCACGTGTATTTCATGAATGACCGTTCTTGCGGCAGCTCTATCTCTCTTCTCTTAACCCCTATGAATATAGTATAAATTCGAATGTAGGGAGTCATCCGTGTCTCGAAGCTTGAATACCACAAAGACTCGAAACACTGAGACTCTCCACCTGGCCAAAACGAACAAAACACACGGGGAGAAACACACTCATTTGACAACACCTATGAATAACAATGAACCTGTTTACCAATTGTTACCCAGTACTTAATGAGGCGTCAGAAAATTGAGAGAACGTGAGATAGGAGGGAAGGGGGGGGAGACGTGGGAGCAGCGTTCAAAGGCAAATGAGACGAGAATGCGTTTGTAGTCGCCTAATCAACATATTTACAAAAAGGATCTGGAAACGCCTCAGCTCGGCCCGCTCAAGTAATGTCAACACGCTCATAATTAGATTAGCATCGCGTGTATAATTTCCTGGTGGTGGTGGTGGTAGTAGTGGTGGTGGTGGTGGTGGTGGGAAGATCTGAGCTGTAGTGGTGCTGGAGGAGGAGGAGAAGGAGGTGGGAGAAGAGGAGGAGGATGAGGTAGGAAGGAGACCCGACTCACTATAATTGCATGAGTAAAGGGCATATAGCGATGTCGTTGTCGTTTTCCTCACGCCCGTAGTCAATAGAGAGGGCAGGTGTGACGAAAGAGAAGCAGAGAAGAGGGGATAAAATTAGTAAACACAGTGAAATAAATAAATAAATGTTAAGTGAAGACACGTTGATTCTTTTATGAACACTATAATTCAAGTGGGCATTTTTCTTTTCTCTTATATTCATTTTTTTTGCACCTGGGAGTTCTCTCTCTCTCTTACATGAAAAAAAAGTCACGTTGATAAAATGTTGAGCAATATTTAATTTCAGAACAGATTGAGAGAGAAAGAAAGAGGAAAGAAAGGTGAGAGCTCAAAAATAATGAATGAAAAATAAACTTATAAAAAACATAAATACATAAATAAATAAACACACACACACACACACACACACACACACACACACACACACACACACGATACGAGAAAACAGACGAAGATTTATCATGCAACATCAACTAATTAAACTAATGAATGAATGAATGATTGAATGAATGAATAAATGAATAAATGGACGGGTGAACAAACAACACTGAAAATAAAACATTGCTATAAACAACACAGAAAAAGCAAACAGAGAGAGAGAGAGAGAGAGAGAGAGAGAGAGAGAGAGAGAGAGAGAGAGAGAGAGAGAGAGAGAGAGAGAGAGAGAGAGAGAGAGAATATTACAGCAGGAACAAGAAGGAATGAAGAGTTATAAAATAGAAAGAACATTTAATACACAAAGCTCAGGAAGATGATGGCGTTGGGTTGATAAAATCATATATCTGTGTGTTACAAAAGCAGCGAACTGACTCAAAGTGGGAGGAAAAAGGAGATACAAAAGATAAAAAGTAGAAAGAATGAAAAGAGGTACGAAAAGATGAAGAAATATTGGAAGTAGTATTAAATGTAGTGGTGGTGGTGGTGGTGGTGGTGGTGGTACTACTGTAGCAACAGCAACAGAAGTAGCCATAATGTTTTGTAATATGAATAATTGCAATACGAGAAGAGAAAGTAGTAGTAGTAGTAGTAGTAGTAATAGTAGTAATAGTAGTAGTAGTAGTAGTAGTAGTAGTAGTAGTAGTAGTAGTAGTAGTAGTAGTAGTAGTAAGTAATAACATTAGCAGGAGCAGACACACACACAGAGAGAGAGAGAGAGCGAGAGAGAGAGAGAGATAAATAAATACTTCAACGACTGCTTAGCTCTCAAAACAGTACTCCCACTAAACACATCCTTGTCACAGGTAAATATGCCACGAGATGAGAGTGGCGAGGTACAAGTTAACAAGCAGGAGGCGAAGTATTCTGTCAATAAAAGATGAAGCAAGGAGAGTCAGTGGATAGAGGTGATATATTGATGCATTCCCGGGTCCTGTGAGTGGGCTGAGTGGGCCTGGCCAAGGAAGAGCAACGTTCAGAGTAAGATAGAGCCTTGAATCTTGGTAAAAGGCGAGGGACTGTATGTTATGTAAAGTTCAGGTCACTTGGAGATGGAAATGAGAGAGGTAAGGAGTTCCAGAGCCCAGGTGGTGTTATGAGCAAAGGAGATAAGCAATAACGGTGCTTCATTACATATACAGGGAAGAAAATAAACTTAGTAATTTTGTAGAATCCTATCCTTTCTATTAAAAAAAAGTGCTAAGGGTAAAATAGAATAAAATAATAAGATCAAACGTTATGTAAATGAAAAAAAAAAATACTGAGAATAAAATGAAACAGCGAGATTTTGTAATATCTTTCCTGAATAATGTAAGTAAATATGACCAAAAGTAACGCTGTACAAGGAAAACAACAGCAACAGCAACAACAACAACAACAACAACAACAACAACAATAACAGCAAACAAACAAACAAACAAACAAACTTACTAAATAAACTGTTACCAATTTTTCTCAAGGAATTAATAAAAAAACCTCTTCAAATGTTCTTATCAGCGCCAAACGTGAAAAAGCAATAACAAATGATAAAAAAGATAAACAAAGAAAACAAGAATTAAAACAAAACGAGGAGAATAACGAAAAAATACAACAAATGAAAAAAATAACAGAAAAAAAGAGATGATCAGAGAGAGAGAGAGAGAGAGAGAGAGAGAGAGAGAGAGAAGGCCAGCTGAAGTTTGGAGAAGACACCCTTGCCATTAAGGACTCCATCAACATCCTGGGGGTGGAGGTAGACTCCAAACTCAGCTTCGACCGCCACCTGGAGAGCGTGGCACGTAAGGCATCCCTGAGGGTGACACTCCTACGTCGAGTGAGGCACTGTACAAAGCGCAGGTGAGGCCCATCATGGAGTACAGCCCCCTCAGCTGGATGTGCAGTGCCCAGTCCCACCTCTCCCTGCTGGACAAGGTGCAGCGGCGAGCCGAGCGCCTCCTTCGCTATGCCGGTGGCCTGGGACAGCAGCCCCAAGCTGAGCTACAGCGACAGTGGCATCAGGGGCAGCAGTGGCAGCAGAGACAGCAGCGACAGCACCCAGACCCTCACCAAGAAGCCCCTATCAACGTGCTGGACAGCTTGGAGCACCGAAGGCGTGTTGGGGCCCTTACTGTGCTGCACAAAGCCCAGGTGCAGCAAATACCTCACCTCACGGCTCTACGGATACCCTGGAGGAGGAGTGAACGTACTACGAGAGCGGTAGTGTCCGACACCCTCCTCGAGGTGCCGAGGTGCCATTCTGTGAGGTGTCAGCGCGCCTTCTCCCACGACACCGCGGTGTTGTGGAACGCCTTCACCTCAGTAATGGACGTCTCCAGCATGTCCACCCAGCAGGTGAAGTGTGCTGCCCACGCCTGGTTACGGACACATCCGCCTGATAGTGACAGTGACAGGTGATAAAATGGCAGTGTCCACCAGCCTGCAATCCACCTGACAGTGACAGTGGAGGAAAATAGTATGCCTGACAGTGACAGTGAAACACAGTGACGTGGGATGTGCGTGTGCCTGACATGACAGTGCTGATCAGTGGCGAGGGAGGTGCGCAACTGACAGTGACAGTTTTATGACACCCTCGCTCACAATGCCGTCCCCGGGAGCAGCTTTAGAATGAGCGTCACATGCCAGTGCACGCTCTTAGCTCACGAACTCAGCTCCAACTGTAAACATACTTATGTGTAAAATATGTATGTTATGTGCATTAAGTTTAAAAAAAAAAAAAAAGAGAGAGAGAGAGAGAGAGAGAGAGAGAGAGAGAGAGAGAGAGAGAGAGAGAGAGAGAGAGAGAGAGAGAGAGAGAGAGAGAACCAAACCAAAACAAAACAAAAAGAACAGAGAATACAAGAAACGAAAACGAAAAACAAAACGAAAAAACAAAACAAACACCAAACGGAACAAGAGGAAAAAAAAAGAAAACAAAGGAAAAAGAAAAGAAAGAGAAACAGAAAGAAGAAAACGAAGAAAAGAACAAGGCCTTCACATTTTCCCAACTCGCCTTTATATTCATTCCAGGAGATCGAGACAACATTAATGGTCTTACTGTCCTCGTCTGTCCTCGCTGTAACCTTGAGGCGGCGCAGAACACGAGGCAACTATCACTGGCCGCGACCTTCCCTCCACTCCTCTCCTCTCTTCTCCTCTTCTCTCCTCCAGGTGACGCAGAAGGAGGAAGGAAGGAAAGGAAGGCGAGACTCAAAGGTTCCTGTGGTTAATTAATTGAGTTGAGTGGATGGGTATGTGGGTATGTGGGTGTGTGGGTGTGTGGATGGATAGATGGGTGAATGTTTACTTAAATGTGACTGGTTTGGTTAGTTAGTTGACTGGTTGAGTGGTTAATGAACTGGTTGACTAAGTGGGTATTTAATTGACTTGTTTCGCTTATTAACTAGCTAGCTGACTGATTGGGAGACTGGCTGACTGACTAACTGACTAACTGACTGACTGGCTGGAAGACTGGCTGTTCTGTTTGTTAGGAGTGATTGTTTGATTAATGAAATGACTGATTGATTGATTATTAAAATTGACTGACGACTGAGTGAGTGAGTGAGTGAGTGACTGACTGACTGACTGACTGACAAGGTAGATAATTGAATAACTGAATCATTGACTGGCTTACTAACGACTACTACTTCTACTACTACTTCTTTACTACCATCACCTCCACCACTACCACCACCACCACCACTACTACTAATACTACTACTATTACTACTACTACTACTACTACTACTACTACTACTACTACTACTACTACTACCAGAATCACCACCACTACTACTACTACTACTACTACTACTACTACTACTACTACTACTACTACTACTACTACTACTACTACTACTACTACTACTACTACTACTACTACTACTACCAGAATCACCACTACTACTACTACTACTACTACTACTACTACTACTACTACTATAAACAAAAACATTGACTAGAAAATTGAGCAAAAATTTCCATAAAAGGGGAAGAGTTGGGCGTCTTGGTTTCCTGATTTCCTCTCCGCCTTCCTTTAATTTCCCTCTGGAAACTGGAAGGCGGAAACAAGTCCAGGGAAATAAAAGTAACTCAACCCTTTCTTTATCTCTCTCTCTCTCTCTCTCTCTCTCTGTCCCTCGACGATGATGATGATGAAGAGGAGAATACAAAGGAATACGAAGGAAAAGCAAACAGCAGCGGACCTATTTTGTCTTTTCAAGGCTAATTGGTAACTACTTCTATCAATAGGGAAGAGAGACAGGACAGTACAGGAGAAGGCTCCTCCCCACCCACCACTCCCTCCAGCTTCCGCTGGCATGGAAAATAGTTTTGAAAAGTACCATGCAGTATGGAAAAACTGACATGGAATTTTCACAAGAAAGGATGAAAGGAGATTGTACTATTCACCCTACGCTGGAAAGAAGACAAAACAATAATAACAACAATATCGTGTTTAATCACTGGGACAAGAAGAGAGCTTGTTGGGGTTATTCTTTAAATATTTATCAATTTTGTTTTGAATGATGCAATGGAAGTACTGTTTACTATTTCTGAAGGAAGCTTATTCCAAATGTTAACTATTCTATTAAAGAAAAGTGCTTTGCCTCGTGGGTTTTAAAGCGTTTTGGTGTAATTTTAAATCCATTATTCCTTGTTATGGTGGAATGATCAATAGTAAAATATTTATTTACATCAAGGTTGTTGTATCCCTGAAAATTTTGAAAACTTCGATTAGGTCTCCTCTTATCCTGCGCTTTGTTAAGCTGAATAAATTTAATGCTTCCAGTCGTTCCTCATACGGCTTGTTTCTCAATCTTGGAATCATTTTGGTCACTCTACGCTGGATCTTTTCCAGTTTTTCAATGTCTTTTCTGTAATATGGTGACCAGAACTGCACACAGTATTCAAGCTGAGGACGCACCAATGAGTTATACAAAGCAACGATAACTTTTTCTGATTTAAATTCAAAGGTTCTTCCAATGAACCCAACTAATTTATTTGCTGTCTTCACTGTTTCTGTGCAGTGTTGACTTGGCTTCAGAGGGAAGAGGAAGCGGAGGAGCAGGAAAATAAAATAGAAATAATAACAATAATAATAATAATAATAATAATAATAATAATAATAATAATAATAATAATGATAATGATAATAATAATAATAATAATAATAATAATAATAATAATAATAATAATAATAATAATAATAATGATAATAATGATAATGATAATAATAACAATGATAATAATAACAATAATAATAATAAACTTAATAACAACAACAACAATAATAATATTAATAATAATAATAATAATAATAATAATAATAATAATAATAATAATAATAATAATAATAAGAAGAAGAAGAAGAAGAAGAAGAAGAAGAAGAAGAAGAAGAAGAAGAAGAAGAAGAAGAAGAAGAAGAAGAAGAAGAAGAAGAAGAAGAAGAAGAAGAAAAGAAAAGAAAAAAAGAGATAACAACAACATTAACAATATGAATAGAACAAGACCGAGCACAGAGAGAGAGAGAGAGAGAGAGAGAGAGAGAGAGAGAGAGAGAGAGAGAGAGAGAGAGAGAGAGAGAGAGAGAGAGAGAGATAGTTACTGAAGAAGAACAACACAATGGACGAAAAAAATAAAAGAACGAAGAGTCGAGGATAAGAAGGGAAGACGAAATGAAAGAGGAAGAGGAGGAGGAGGAGGAGGAGGAGGAGGAGGAGGGAGAAAAGGTGAATCACTACTAAGCTGAGTTCTCTTGCAGTCTGGCCTCCTCCTCCTCCTCCTCCTCCTCCTCCTCCTCCTCCTCCTCCTCCTCCCTCCTGGGACAGTGTTCTAAAACCTCCATCTATTGTTTTCCATCTTCCCTTTTCAGTTTTCCCTCTTATTCTGTATTAACATTGTATTATTATTATTATTATTATTATTATTATTATTATTATTATTATTATTATTATTATTATTATTATTACTATTATTATTATCATCACCAGGTATCTTTTACTATTAACCTTCCTTTTATTTCCTCTATCATTTCCTCTCTTTCTTGTCCTTTGTCCCCATTGGATTGTACCGTGTGTGTGTATGTGTGTGTGTGTGTGTGTGTGTGTGTGTGTGTGTGTGTGTGTGTGTGTGTGTGTGTGTGTGTGTGTGTGTGTGTGTGTGTGTGTGTGTGTGTGTGTGTGTGTGTGTGTGGCTGGAACAAGAAGTAAAGGAAATAAAAAAGTGGTGTATTTTTGTATTTCTTTGGTTGTATCCTGGAAGGAAGAGACAATGCGTTCCTTGGGGAGAGCCATTCAGTGAGTGGTGTTATGGCGGTGACAACAACACCGCCTTGAAAAGAATCGCCTCAACTCAACACAAACTTTCTATAAATATATTCATTAAAGGAAAGATGAACACAAATAGATTAATAGATAGATAGATAGATAGATAGATAGATGGATAGATAACTAAACAAATCACTTGGTGGGAGATATATGATAAAGTTAGCGTGAAATAAAGCAACAGCAGTGGTTTAGAGCACGTGCAAAGAACACACCTGCTGTAAATCCTGCCGGTCAAGTCAGTACAATGCAACACTTGTCGCGCCTTGCCCGTTTGTGTCTTACAATGAGCGGCGCTATTTCATCAGGCGTCTTTCCTCCACGGCGGTGTTCACTTCGTGTTCCTCTTTCTGGAGGAGGTGTTCACTTTGGTGTTCCCAGTGGCGGTGTTAGGCTTGCAATCCTTGTTAGATCAACACTACTGATGCAGCGTGCATCACCAAGCACAGCATTCACAGCCGCGCACACCGGAAACTGATTTCTCCGGGCAGGTATGAAGCGACTAGTGATGGTCTCCGCCTGTCCGTCCTGCAGGTGCCCACGCCTCGCTCCACACACTGCACCCTGCTGGTCTGTGGTGCCGCCCAACGTGCACCAGCCTGGCCCGTACTTGGCCTTGCCCCTCACAGTCCATCGCCTCTCCAGCGCGGCAGTCCACGGGGGTTTACAGCCACTCGGCACCGGGGCGGCTGGTACTCAGCTCATCAAGGTCTCAAGCCGGGCTGTCCTCAAGACACCAGCCTGGGCGTCAACAGGTCTCAGGACTCACTGCACGATATTTCTTCACCTCTACACTATGTATAGGCTCCGTGTAGGCCACATGTGAATACACACACACACACACACACACACACACACACACACACACACACACACACACACACACACATCAATACTAAGCAAAACAACTTACACCCAAAAAAATACTCATTAACAATTTTTTTTCTCTCTCTCTCTCTCTCTCTCTCTCGTCTAATTATCGTCGTTTGCTACAGCGTCCCACTTTTTACTTTTAACCAAGTTGCATTTTAATTACATTTACACATTTTTAATTTGCTGTACGCGCGCGCGTGGTGTGTGTGTGTGTGTGTGTGTGTGTGTGTGTGTGTGTGTGTGTGTGTGTGTGTGTGTGTGTGTGTGTGTGTGTGTGTGTGGCTTCTGCAGGATAGAGGCGCCCTTCCCTCTTTCTCTTCCCTGAGGCACCGGTGATGTCCCTTTGTCTTGCCTACCACACCCCTTCCTACCCTACCCTACCCTACCCAATCCCGGCCCCGCCAGTCCCGCCCCGCCCCAGCCCCGTCCAGCCTCGTCCCGCCCACAGGAAAGATGAGCAGAGGGAACAAATTACTATAGGACTTTTTTTTACTCACACGAAGGTAAAAGGAGAGAGAGAGAGAGAGAGAGAGAGAGAGAGAGAGAGAGAGAGAGAGAGAGAGAGAGAGAGAGAGAGAGAGAGAGAGAGAGAGAGAGAGAGAGAGAAAGAGGAATGTAACTTCTTCCCTTTTTTTCTTTCTCTTCTTTATAATTTTACCTATCACCATGTACTATCTTATCAAACTCCTTCCTTTTGAACTATCATTATTAACTACCATTCATTCAACTCCCTTTTTATCCTTTACCAGATTTATTTTTCTTCTCTGACTACAATTCCTTTCTTATATAATTCTCTTACATTAATACATTCTACTTCATTTTTCGGCATTGCTATTAGACACCTAAGATTTTATTCACTTCTGTTCAATCACCAATCAATTCACCACAAGAAAAAGGAAGCTCAACATCATAAGCAAGGACGCAAGCTCTTATTTCACCTCCCACTCAGCCAATCAGTTAGTTAGTCACCCAGTCAGTCACGCGAGCAACCAGTCAACCAGTCAGTCAACCAGTCAGCCAACTACCAAGTCAGCCATTCAGTCACATAGCTCACCAGTCAACCAATCAGCCAGCCAGCCAGTCATCCAGTCAGTCACGCAGCCAACCAGTCAACCAGCCAGGCAACCAGTCAGCTATCCCTCCTTATCCCTCCAAAAACCCGCAAAAAATCCCAGAAAGTTAGAGGAGAGAAACAAGACTTGATGAGAGCGCAAAAGCCAGGAGGCGGGCAGCAGGTGACGTGAACCAGGTGCGAACAATAATTGAGCACGTGGGAAGGCAAGGCAAGGCAAGGCAAGGCAAGGCAAGGCAAGGCAAAGCAAGGCAAGGCAAGACAAGCAGGCGAAGTCGAGACAACAGCAGCGCGTCCACGGTGGGAGATGCGGAAGTGAAATAAGGCTGAGAATTAGTGGCGTGTTTGTCGAGGTGACGCGTTGAGGAGACACGGTGAGACAAGCAGGTGAACACGAGGAAACAACGACAAGGTGAGCTGAGATTTGAGGCAGGGTGGCGTGTTGGGGGTTGGCAGACTGATGGATCCAGGAAGGGCAGCCTCTAATTTCAAGGTGGCGAGGTGGGAGTGTGGTGTGCTGTGGCTAATTCTTGGTGAGTTTCGAGCGTTCCATCACCTTGACATGTGCAATGCTCAGGTCCGTTCCTGCTAAATGGATGGCCAATTATACACGTCTGCAGGAGGAAGAGGAGGAGGAGGAAGAGGAGGAGGAGTTAAAGGAGCAGGAAGGAAGCGGAAGTGGTGGTGGTAGTGACGTTGGAGGGTAGTGGTAGTGGATGTGAACGAGGGAGGGTAAGCTTGAGAGATTGAGAGAAGTTAAGGAGTAAGAAGAGGAGAACGAGGAGAAGGAGAAGGAGGAGGAGGAGGAGGATAAAAAGGAGAGAAGAAATGAAAGAAAAAGGACACGATAAAGGAAGAAAATATGACTGAAAGAAGGAAAGAAGAAAGAGAGAAACCAAAATCTATACAACAAAACAATAAAAAAACAAAAGGAAACAAAAGGCTGATGAGAGAGAGAGAGAGAGAGAGAGAGAGAGAGAGAGAGAGAGAGAGAGAGAGAGAGAGAGAGAGAGAGAGAGAGAGAGAGAGAGAGAGAGAGAGAGAGAGAGAGAGAGAGAGAGAGAGAGAGAGAGAGAGAGAGAGAGAGAGAGAGAGAGAGAGAGAGAGAGAGAGAGAGAGAGAGAGAGAGAAAGAGAAACAGAAACTGAAACAAAAAGAAAAAAAAAACAGAAACAGAGAAGCAGAGAAAGAAAAACAGAAACAGAGAAAGCGAGGAAGCGTGGAGGAGGAGGAGGAGGAGGAGGAGGAGGAGGAGGAGGAGGAGGAGGAGGAGGAGGAGGAGGAAGAGGAGGAGAAGGTAACACGCCAAGCTAATACCATCACACATCTTCCTCGGATCTTCAAACAGCGAGTCACGTTTCCTCGCTACCAAGGTCACGGCGCACACTCCCACACTCCCTCACACCCTCCCCTTCCTCTCCTACGTGCGTGGCTGGCGTGACTCCTGACGAAGGCCACTGTGGACCCGTGCAAGGTAAACAGAACGGGGTTAAAAAAAAAAAAAAAACACGCCCCATTAAGGAGAATGAAACCTGCTGCCTCGCCTGCCTGTGATGAAGAAGCCGCATCTCCCCGCCCCACCCCGCCCCGCCAGCAAGAGCCCCAGGTGAGGCCGAGGGAGGCAGGGAGGCAAGGGTATGTCGTTAAGTGTTGCCATTCAGTCGCAATTACGAGTCGGGCGCATGGGAGGCTGCTGCTGAGAGGGCCGGGAGGGGAAAAGGTGAAGAGCAAGGAGGAAGAGTCGCCGCGGGAAGAAATGGTGGTGGTGTAGAGTTTAATGGGCGTGTTAGAGGGTTAATGGGAGTGTTAAGGATAATGAACGTGTTAAATGGGGGTGTTGCAGTGATTAATGGGAGTGTTACTCTGTGGCACTGGTATAAATGGCGCTTTGACACAGGAAGATAACTAGCACATCAGAGGGAGAAAACGCAGTCACACCATGGAAAACAGGCACTAGAAATAAACACACACACACACACACACACACACACACACATACACAAAATATCAGAAACACACAGACACAAAAAAAGAAGAAATAAATAAGCTAATAGGAGGAAATAAAAAAATAAATAGTAGATAAGAGTTACAAATTTTGGGTGAAGAAATTTAAAACATAAATAAATAGATAGATAAAATGTTAATGATAATAATTCCGTAACGGTGGTGTGTTAAGAATGATTTGTCAAGAGTCTCTCAATAAAAAAAATAAATAAATAAACTACAGTAAATTCAAAGGAAATATGTCACTTATTCGTTTTCTACCTGAGAGAGAGAGAGAGAGAGAGAGAGAGAGAGAGAGAGAGAGAGAGAGAGAGAGAGAGAGAGAGAAGGCATGCAGTCAGTCATTTGTCAACATTCACACTGCACAGTTGGACGTGATTCTTTCCGCTCGCTTCAGTTAATGTTCCTTTGCCATCGTCTTTTGAGAACCCCATTACACACACACACACACACACACACACACACACACACACACACACACACACACACACACACACACACACACACACGGTAAAAAAAAAAATGGAGAGAATATGAAAAAAGAAAAACAAAAAGGCTCCGTTGTTGACTTTTCCGTGACTGCTCTCAACTCCTTCACTTTGTCTCCGGGAGCAGGCAGGCAAGCAGGACGGCAAGCAGGAAAGCAGGCAAGAAGGCGAGCGAGCAAGTAAGCAAGCAAGGAAACAAACGGGAAAAGAAAAGAGCAACGAGGCAACCAAACAAGCAACAAGCAAGCAAGGAAGAAAAGAAGCAAGAGAGTAGATAAGTAAAACAATAACCAAGCAGGCAAAAAACAAGTAAAAAAGAAGTAAGTAAATAAGAAAGCAAGCAAGAGGGAAAGTAAACAACAAAGCAGGCAAGGACATGGATAAAAAAAAAAAAACAAGAGGTAAACAAGATAGGAAAAAAACAGTGAAGTAAATGATCAATCAATAAGAATAAATAAGTAAAACAGGAACGAGGAAGGAAGAAGGAAGGAAGGAAGGAAGGAAGGAAGGAAGAAAGGAAGGAAGGAAGGAAGTTACAAAGCACAAGACGAAGAGGGACAAATATAAAAGTTTACCTGCTTTCAAACATACCCTTGGGAGTGATGGGCGGGGAGGAGCCTTCGCCTTTGCTACCCCAAGTTTTCAGTTTATATACGTTCATTACAGAGTCTCTTAACCCTCTGGCTGCTGCGTTGTCTCCTCTACCTTGGGAAAATGTCGTAGTGCAGGTTTCAAGTGGGAGTTTTGTAAGACGCCAGTGACAGGATGGACCACATTCTTAAACACTTCTGCGTCACACCACTACTTTTCAAAGGCTTTACTTGAAGGTACACGGGTTTTTAAAGATATTTCTACTCTTCAAGTGAGAGATTAACAAGATTTCTGCATGACTAATAGGCGAAATAGTCTCAAGAACCTGGCTGATCATTCTTGTGGCCTTTCAAAGTAGATTGGGTGGAGTTAGGCAAATGAAGTGACAAATGCCAAGTTGAATTCTGGCATCTAATTTTGGTTGGAAGGCATCACCGACATGAGGAGCGACGGACTGGCTTGGCTTCCGGCAGCTACATGTTAATTCAGTTCAGAACGATGTGGCGAGAGGTGTAGCGTCATTGAAGTTAAGGTTAGAGTTTGGTGTATAATTATTCCGCTTTGAATGGCGCCGCTGACACCAGGAGCGATGGAGTGATGGAGTCGCTGCACTTTTAGCACCTGTTGGTAAATTTTTGGTCAGTGAGATTGCCAAGAGTTTACTGAGATGAGGCGAGAAGGCCAAAGGGTTAAACTTTAGAGTATAATTCAGCAAGGCGCTACTGACGGCAAGGGTGACAGACGCAAAGTAATTGAAGTCTTTGGACCGCCGTGGTACAGTGGAACCATGCGTGCTTTGGGATCCGAGGGGTCTCCAAGCGCACGGGTTCGAATCCTGTCCACGGTCTGAGTGCAGGTTGGGCTTCCTCACTCAGGGCAACGGTTTCCTAGCGGGTGGGCTTTGTGATAGGAGGTACCCTAAAAAGTATTCCCTTTAGCCCAGAAATTCCCGTGAAAAGCCCACACGGTATAAATAAAAAAAAAAAGTCTTTCAGCACATAAAGGGGTAATTTGAATTCAGTGAGATTACTTAAAGCCACACCAATGAAGAAAGAATTACCATATATATCACAAAATTAAAAAGCCCCTTAGGTACACCGGTCCTCGTCCTTTTCTGTGTTCCCTTACAGTTCCTTGAGATGAGTACAGCCATCCAAGTGCGTGGCGGCGTCTGCTTGCGGACGGCCCGGCTGGGGGGCAATGAACAATGAGCGTCGCGACCTCTCAAGCGAAGCGCGAGAAATGGCGACGAGGAAAAGGAAAACAAGCCATGGGGCGAAGGCTGAACCGGAGACGGCGAGGTGCGCGGGACCCGGCTGAGGGCGGCTCTGGAAAAATAATGATGACACGACTGATGAAAGCTTCTCCTCTGGCAAACGAGCACGCGGTAATGACATTAATTTTACCCCGAGCGATGGCTGGCTGGCTGCTGGCTGCTGGCTGGCTGGCTGGTTGGCTGAAGCGGAAGAGGCGTGGATGAGACCGAGCAGCAAGAAGAGGAAGAGGAGGAGGAGAGGAGGAGGAGGATAGATAAACGAGGCCAGCGGAACGTGCTTCACTCGTGCGGGTCGTAGGTTCGCGGTGATGAAGCGCTGGAGTGGAGTTAGTGACGGGCGCAGGGATAGGTAATGGAGGATGGGAAGGGTTAGGGGAGGGAGAGTGAAGGATGATGGGCACAGGAAGAGTGAGAGGAGGACTGGGAGAGAGGGAGGGAAGCCGGAGAGGTGCAGATTAGTTTGTAATACTTTGCTTCATTAGGTCCAGGCGGGTGATGGTGGAGGAGGTGGTGGTGGTGGTGGTGGTGGTGGTGGTGCAGCGTTCACTCGGCAATAGATACAAGTTTATCTTTTACATCAAATTTTCATGTGTATTTATTATCTATATTTTTTTTATCTGATCATTTATTTCTTGATTTATTTTGTCATGTGTGTGTGTGTGTGTGTGTGTGTGTGTGTGTGTGTGTGTGTGTGTGTGTGTGTGTGTGTTAATATGACCTGGTATCAATT
>NC_059304.1:20311174-20321174 GCF_017591435.1 Portunus trituberculatus
GGAATATGATTAAGGATGAAACCGTTAAAAGAAAAGAAAAAGAAAAAAAGGAAAAACAACAACATAAGCAACTTAAACAACAACAACAATAACACCTACTACTACTACTACTACTACTACTACTACTACTACTACTACTACTACTACTACTACTACTATTGCTACCGGTACTACTTCTATTACTACTACTACTACTACTACTATTACTACTGCTGCTACTGCTACTACCAAAAATAAGAAAATAAAACACACTCACACACACACACACACACACACACACACACACACACACACACACACAAATAGATAAAAAATAAAAGCAAAAACAAACTGCACTCAACTAGAAGCGTCCAGAAAAAAAAAAAATACGAAAAAGGAAGAGGAAGTCAAATATAGAATTAAAAGAAAAAAAAGTTGAAAGGAGGGAGAGTGGAGGATGTGGAGGGAGAGTGGAGGGAGTGGGGGGTAGTGGGAGGGAGTGGAGGGAGTGGGGGGAGCTATCGAATGAACAGGAGGAGTTTGAGAGGGCGGGAGTGCTGAGTGAGTATTGGAGTGGTGTGAAAAATGAGCAAATTCAGCGTGGAGAGAGAAAAATGGAGTGAAAATCGAAATAAATGTATATAAAAAAGGAAAAAAAAAGAAAAAAAATATCGAGGAGAAAGAGAAACAAAAGGAGGAGGAGGAGGAGGAGGAGGAGGAGGAGGAGGAAAACAATTATCAGAAAAATAAATAAGTGAATCAACCAATGAAAAAGAAATAAATACGCGGATGACTGAATAAAAAGGAAAGAGAGAGAGAGAGAGAGAGAGAGAGAGAGAGAGAGAGAGAGAGAGAACAAATAATTGCACGGGTGAATAAACAGATAAATTAGATAAATAGAACAAGTTTGAAATTAACAGATAAAATGAATATACTGATGAAAGAAAAAAAGAAAGAGAATGATAAGAGAAAAGAAGAAAAGCGGAAATGAAAAACCCGCCCCCTGACCCCACTCCTCCCCCCAAAAAAAAATAAAAGAAAAGAAAAAAAACAATATTAAAAAAAGTCGTCGCCATTATCATCATCATCATCATCATCATCATCATCATCATTACCACAACACTTTCAGAAAACGAGAGAAAGTTTGAAATGAAAACAAAAGATAAAAAGAGGAACTGAAATGAAACAAAAGAGAAGAAAGAAAGAAAAAACGGAATCATAACCAATAAATTATTCTTTCAGTACAGGGACACATTTTAACCTTGAGATTTGTGAACCATTAGCCCATCTTATTGACATTAGGAAGGGTCTATGGAGGTTAGAAGATTAATACCCACAGTCTTCACTATCTTAATCCTTTCAGTACAGGGACACATTTTAACCTTGAGATTTGTGAACCATTAGACCATCTTATTGACATTAGGAAGGGTCTATGGAGGTTAGAAAATTAATACCCACAGTCTTCACTATCTTAATCCTTTCAGTACAGGGACACATTTTAACCTTGAAATTTGTGAACCATTAGACCATTTTATTGACATTAGGAAGGGTCTATGGAGGTTAGAAGATTAATACCCACAGTCTTCACTATCTTAATCCTTTCAGTACCGGGACACATTTTAACCTTGAGATTTGTGAACCATTAGCCCATTTTATTGACATTAGGAAGGGTCTATGGAACTCAGAAGATTAATGGGCAGAATCTTCACAATTTTAATCCCCTCCATTAGTTTCTGAAGCTGTATAAAATCGCCAAATAGTAAGCAGAACGAATATGCAAATGCGTCATGGTACTGAAAGGGTTAAAGAGAAACAAAAATAAAGAAAAACTAAAAAACAAATGCGAAAACTTAGGAAGGAAAAAAATAACGGCATGAAATATATTGAGAAAGAAAATAAAAAGGAAAATAAGAAAGAAAATAATGAAAGTGAGCGCAAAGAAAAAAGATAAATAAGATGAAAATAAAGGTAAATAAATAAAGATAAAAAATAAAAGAATAGAAAAAAAGTCGAGAGAGAGAGAGAGAGAGAGAGAGAGAGAGAGAGAGAGAGAGAGAGAGAGAGAAATAAACACAATGCAATGGTTAAAGTTTCCTCTCTTAAAATCCCAGAGTGACCCAGTTATAAGTTGGAAAGACTAAGACCTTCCTCCTTGTTGCCTTATTTCTCTCCTTCTTTCCTTTCTTCCTTCTCTCCTTCTTTCCTTCCTTCCTTCTTTCCTTCTTCTTCAGTTTCTTCTTTTTCTTTATTTTTTCTTCCTCTTATTTTTCCTTTTTTTCATTCTTTCTTTTCATCCTTCCTTCCTTCTTTCTTCTTTCATTTATTCCTTGTATTTCGATTCTTTTGTTCTTTTCTCTTCTTCATTTCCTTCTTCTTTTTCTTTATTTTTTCTTACTCTTTTATTTTTCTTTCTCTCATTCTTTCTTTTCATTCTTCCTTCCCTCTTCCTTCATTTATTTCCTGTATTTCCTTGTTTTTTCCCTTCTTTTTCCATTATTCAGTTTCTTCTTTCTTGTCTTTCTTTTCTCTTCCTCTTATTTTCTTTCTATTTCTGTCTTATTTCTCTCTTTCCTTCTTTCCTTCTTTCTTTCTTTCTTCAATTATTCCTTGCATTTCCTTGTTCTTTTGCTTCTTTTTCTCTTCTTCCGTTCCTTTTTCTTTGTCTTCCTTTTTTTCTTCGTCTTATTTTTCTTTCTTTCATTCTTTCCTTTTCTTTCAGTTTGTCTTTCCATCCTTTCTTCTTTCTCTATCTTTTTTTTGTTTTCTGTTTCGATCTTTCTATTCTTTATTTCTTTCGATTCTTCCTTTCCTCCTTTCCTTATTCTCTTTTTTTCTCTCCATTCTTCTTCCTTCCTTCATTTTTTCATTCCTGACTTCCTTCTTTTTTGTCTCTTGTCTTTTTTTTTTTTTTTTTTTCTCTCTCTCTTCTCTTTCATCTACATTTTTTTTCATTCTTTCTTTTCCTGTCTTCCTTTTCTTCCTCTTTTCCTTCTTTCTTCTCCCGTTCTTTCTTTCCTTTTTTCCTTCATTTTTGTATCCATTTTCTTTTATTTTTCTTATTCCTTCATTTATTTCCTCCTCGTTTTTTTCTTCTTCCTTCCTTCCTTCCTTCCTTCCTTTCCCAAATTTTCCTCTTAATCTTTTTTTTGCTTTCTATTAATTCTTTCTTATTTGTTTTATTTTCTTTCTACTTTCTTTTCTTCTGTATCTCTTTTTCCCTCCTCTGCTTTCATTAATATTTTCCTTTCTTTTTTCTTTCTCCAGTTTTTCTTTACATATTTGATAATTTTACTCTTTTCCTTCCTTTTTTTTTCTTTCACCTCTCTTTTCCTTCTTGTCTCCTCTCCTTTCCCCCTTTCTGTCTCCCTTCCTTTCTTCCTTTCTTTCTTTTCTTTCCTTTCATTTCAGGCTAAAACTTTCATTCCCTCTTTATTTTTCTTTTTTTCGTCTTTAACTTTCCAAACTTTTCATAATTTTTCTTTCTTTCCGCTTTGCTTCCTTTGTTATTATATTCTCTGCTTCAATTTTCTTTCTTATCCTTTATTTCTGTTATACTCTCATTTTCTCATTGTTTCTCCTTCCTTCTTGCCTTGCTCGTAACAATCTCTCTCTCTCTCTCTCTCTCTCTCTCTCTCTCTCTCTCTCTCTCTCTCTCTTCAGACTTCTCTCTCTCTCTCTCTCCTCTTAATGTTTCCCTTTTGTTCTTTTCTCTGTTTATTCTTCACTTCTATATTTATTCTTGTCTCTTAATTTCTCTCCTTTGGTTCTTAATTCTTTCCTGATTCTTATTTTTCTTCTTTTTTAGTCTTTCCTAATCTCTTTCTCTTCTTTTGTTGCTCTGGTGTGTTTCTCCCACTTCCTCCTTGCTGCTCTCTCTATCTCTCTTTCTCTCTCTCTTGGTTCCAGTTTATCTCCTCTCTCCTTTCTCACTTTATCTTCCTTACTTCTTATCTTTTACTCTTATTCTCCTTTGCTGTCTCCTTGAATTCCTTCCTTCCTTCCTTTCTTCCTTCCTTCTTTCCTTCCTTCTTTTCTTTCCTTCTCTTCTTCCTTCGTCTTGTTTTGTAATCTAATTTCTCCTCAGCCTGTTTGTCCTCTTGATTATATTCCATTTTACAATCTTCTTCCTCTTTCGTCCTTTTCTCTCTCTTTTTCCTTTCTTCACTGGCTTTTATCTTCATTGTATTCTTTATTCTCTCTTTCTCTTCCCCTGTCTGTCTCTCTGTCTGTCAGTCTGTCTGTGTCTCTTTGTCTTTCTCTGTCTTTCTTTCTGTCTGTCTGTCTGTCTGTCTGTCTGTCTGTCTGTCTGTCTCTCTCTCTCTCTCTCTCTCTCTCTCTCTCTCTCTCTCTCTCTCTCTCTCTCTCTCTCTCTCTCTCTCTCTTGCTCTCTTGCTCTCGCTCATTCGTTAATCAATCTTCATCTTCCTCACTTAACATTTTAGCTTTTTTCTTTTTTCTTTTTCTTCTTTTTTTCTTCTTCTTCTTCTTCTTCTTTTTCTTTTTTCCTTTTCTTTTCTTTTTCTTTTCTCTTCTTCTTCTTCTTCTTCTTCTTCTTCTTCTTCTTCTTCTTCTTCTTCTTTTTCCTTTTTCTTTTTCCTCTTCTTCTTCTTTTCTTTTTGCCAACACCTTAGTCTTTGAATTGCTCATCTCTTCTTCCCCTGAATGCCTCATAATATATTTCAACCACCTGCTTCTCTCCTTCCCAATATCATTTTTCTTTGATATTTCCGAGTTTTTTCTATGAAAATTTTTTTCATTCTTTTCATTTCCATTTCTATTTTCTTTGGCATTTTCAGAGTAATTCATATTTTTCTCATTTCCTCCTATATTTTAACTGAATAATCTGGAGTTTTCTCACGTTTTTCTCTTTTTTTTCTCTTATTTCCTTTTCAATATTTTTCTTAAGTATTTTCATGTATTTTTCTATTTTCTTTTTTTTCAAGCTTGTATTTCATGACTTTCCTCTTTATCTGAATGAATAGTCTATAATTTACTTTCTTTTTTCTTTCTTTTTTCTTTTCAATATAATTTTCTTTAGCATTTTCCAAGTATTTTCCTATTCTTTTTTTCCTTCATTCTTCAAATCATGACTTTTTCTCTTTAACTGAGTGAATATTCTATTGTTTTCCTCACCTTTTTGTTCATCTCTTTTCTTTTCAATATTTTCTTAAGTATTTTCGTGTATTTTCTCATTCTTTCCTTTCCTTTAATCTTGAAATCATGTTTTTCCTCTTTAACTGAGTGAATAATCTAATGTTTTCATCTTCTTCAGCGTTTCCAGAAGTCTTTATTTTTTTCTTTCCTTTAATCTTGAAATCATGACTCCTCTTAAACTGAGTGGTTGATTTATCATTTCACCAATTTCACTTCTTTTTTCCTTTTTTTGTAATTTTCCATGGAAATTTCTTTAAAAACTACAAGTCTTTTCCTTTTTACTTCTCCAATCTTGAAATCATGAGTTTGGTACAGTGGAACCATGCGTGCTTTGGGGTTCGAGGGGTTTCCAAGCGCACGGGTTCGAATCCTGTTCACGGTCCGAGTGTAGGTTGGGCTTCCTCACTCGGGGCAACGGTTTCCTAGCGGGTGGGCTCTGAGATAGGAGATGTCACAAAAGTATCTCCTTTACCTCATAAATTCCCGTGAAATGCCCACATGGTATAAAAAAAAAGATAAAAGAACTGAATGAATAATCTATCTCATTTCCACTTCTTCTTTTTATTTCTTCCTTTCTAAATATAAGGTCTTATTCACTTTTCCACCTCCTCCTGTTCATTTTCCTTTCTCTTTCCTTTTAGTCTTCAAAGATATTTTTCTTTCCCTGAATGAATCTCTAATGTTTTTCTTTTCTTCTTCAATTCTTTATTTCTTCTTGTGTTCTTTCTTTCTTTTCTTTTCTTAATATTCACTTTTCTCAATAATTCTAAGCTAATTTTACATATTTTTCCTTCTTTTTACTTTTCTAATACTCTTTTCCTCTTTCCCTGAAGATGTCCCACTTCCTGCTTCTCTTTCTTTAGTTATTTCATTCCTTCCTATATATAGATTTTTCTTAAAATGTCAAAATATTGGTTCTTATTTTCTTCAGGTAGTTTTTTTCCCTTCCTGAATTCTTTCTCCATTTCTCTTCTCCTCTTTCTTCTCTAGTTATTTCTTCTTCAAAATAGTTTCATTCAATATTCCTACTTACGTTTCGAGTTTTTCTCTTTTCCCTTCCCCTAAACGTCTCATAATCAATTTTTCCTCCATTTTCCTCCTCCCTTCTTTCCATCTTCAATCTCAATTCTCCTTAACATTTTTAACTAGTTTCTTTTATTTTCCTTTCTCTCTCTCTCTCTCTCTCTCTCTCTCTCTCTCTCTCTCTCTCTCTCTCTCACAAACGCTTCTCATCTTTCCGTAATTTCCTCTTTACCTTCTTTTTTCCCTTACTTAATTTAATTTCGATCTCTTTTCTATCTTTTAATTTTCAACTTCCGTCTTTTCTTTTTAATTTTCACATCTTTGCTTTTCTTTATTTCCTTTTTTTTAATTTCTCCCTCTTTCACTTCCTTCGTAACCTCTCCTTTTCTCTCTTCCTACATTCTTTCTTCCTTCTCTTATTCAATACCGTTAATATTCTCAGCTCTTTCTTTTTTCTACATTCTTCTTTAAATCTTTGCTATAATATACGTGTTCTCATTCCTCCTCCTTTTATTATTTTTTTTTTATCTTATCGTCGTTATAATGTTCTAATATCAGCTTATTTTTTCCTTCCTCCTCATTCTTATCAAAAACTTTCACCTTTTGCTTTTTCCTGTTTTTAATTTTCTTATTATACCTATTTTCGTTAAATTTACACCTAATCAATACACTCTTTTCATTTTAGTCTTTCCAATATTCTTTTAATCTTTCCCTTTTCCCTCTTTTCCTTCCTTCTACATTAGCACTTTTTTTTTCCTCCAGCTCCTTGATTCCTTCCTTTATTTTTACTATTCAATTATTATCTTCATAAAAATACGCATCTCTTTTCTATTTCACTTACTCTTTTTTATTCTCTACCTTTTCCTTTTTCATTTAATTTCTTAATAATATTCTCAGATGTTCTATATATCCTTTTCTTTTCAATCTTCCCAGTGAGCTATTGATGTTTCCCCTTCCTTCCTTCCTTCTTTCCTTCCTCTTTCATTTTTCCCTCTCCTTTCCTTTATCTAATCTTTTTTTCTAATCCACACAAGTTCACCTCTCCTTCCTATCTACATCATTCTTTTCCATCTCCCTCTTAACTAACTTACTTTCTTTATCTAATTCTCTTCCTCCCATCTTCTTTAATTGAGCACTATCTTGATTTAATCCTACTTTTTAATCCTATCTCCTTCCTATACCCCTTATCCTTCTCTTAACACTTTCTTTACCTCCTTTATTCAGTCCTCCTCACTTACTTATCCTCTTTATCTAATCCTTTTCATCCCATCTTCTATTCTCCTAATCCTTCTTTCATTACCCCTACATAGATTTGACCCTATTTTTTAATCCTATCTCCTTCCTATACCCCTTATCCTTCCCTTAACACTTTCTTTACCTCCTCTATTCAGTCTTTTTAATCCCATCTCCCCATCTTTATCCTTCCCTCCTCATTTCCTCAATTCCTTCTCTCTTTCTTTCTGTTTTCTAATCTTGTAAGACTCGCGGAGAAAAGAGGACACGAGACGACCACGAGACTGCCTTCAATTAGCTGGCGTCTTACTGCTAATAGGGGAGGACGGAGAGAGGGAGAGAGGGTAGAGAGAGAGAGAGGGGGGGAACAGGGAAGTGAGGGAAGTGAGGGCAGTGAAGGAGAGAGAAAAGGGGAAAGAGGAGAGGTGTAAATGAAGTTTTTTGTCCTTGTTTTTCGTTGAAGTCATTCTTGTTTTTACTTTTACTGGTGAAATGTTGCTGTTTGTTGTTAGTAGTGATAGTGGTGGTGGTGGTGGTGGTGGTGGTACAGTATTTGGGTTATTGTTGAAAGGGGGGTTATAAAAGTGAGGATTGTGGGTATAGGTATGGGTCTGGGAGGAGAGAAGGGGAAAGGGAGGAAGGTAAGGCTAGGGTATGTTATATGGTGAGTAAGACGAGAGGAAATAGGGAAGGGAGGCTATAAAAGAGGATGACATAAGAGGAAGATAGAGCAAGAAGGAAGGACACAGATATTAAAGAGAAGATGATAAAGTAGGAATTTGAGGAGAGAAAAAGGAGAAGTAGGAAATTTGAGGGAAAGAAACGAGAGAAAAAGACAAAAGATAGACTAGAAAGGAGGGGGGAAGAGCACATGGGAAAGAGAGAAGAGAGAGAGAAAAGCAGAAATGAAGGACAAAAACAGGTAGATAAAAGCAGAAAAGCAGAAATTTAAGAAGAGAGGAAAGAAAAGGAGGATATTGAAGAAAAGATTATAAAGTAAGAATTTGAGGAGAGAAAAATGAGAATTAGGAAATTTGAGGGAAAAAAAGAGAGAGAAAAGGACGAAAATAGAAAAAAAGGAGAGAAGAAAGAGAAAGACAGAAACGAAGGAGGAAATAGGTAGGGAAAAAAGGATAAAAACAGGAATTTAAGAGAGAGAAAAGGAGAAGGTGGAAATTGAGAAGAAGAAAAAAGAGGAAGGACAACAATACAGAAGGGAAGAGAGAAAATAGGTTACAAAGCATAGTATAGAATAAAAAGGATAATGTTTTTTAGAAGGAAGACGAAGACGGTGGAAGAAAAAAATAAAGATAGAAGGGAGGGAAAAAAAAATGAAGATAAAAAGGAATAAAAGAAGGGAAGATTTTTAGGTGAGGGCGAGGAGGAATATCGTAAACAGGAAGAGAGAAATGAGAAAAAAAGGAGAGGAGGAGGAGGAGGAGGAGGAGGAGGAGGAGGAGGAGGAGGAGGAGGAGGAGGAGGAAATGATTGTGGAATGTGAGATGAGTGTCTCTTATGTAACCTTGATTACTACTACTACTACTACTACTACTTCTATTACTATTACTACTACTGTTACGCCAACTACTACTACTACTACTACTACTACAACTACATTACACTAACTACTAAACTACTACTACTACTACTACTACTACTACTACTACTACTACTACTACTGGTGCTACTACTACTACTATCTCTGCACTCCTTCCCTCTTTCCTTCTCACTCTCTCCTTCTCTTCCAAATTAGTTTTCTTTTTTTTGCCTCTCTCCCTTTCCCTATATTCTCTCTTGTTCCATTATTCCTGCCCTTCCAAACTATCTTTCTCTTCCCTTCTATTCACCTTCTTATTTCTCTCTCTCTCTCTCTCTCTCTCTCTCTCTCTCTCTCTCTCTCTCTCTCTCTCTCTCTCTACTTTTTCTCATTTCCTTCAATCCTTTTCTTTGTCTTTCCTTAATCCTTGTCTCTCTTTCCTTATTTTCCTTTTTTCTCTCCTTCTTCTTCATCCTTTTCATCATTTTCTTTTCCTTCTAAATCACTCTCCCCTCTCCTTTTTTTCCCATCTTCTTTAGTTGTTTCCTCTATTCCTTAATTTCTTCTTATTTATTCGTACCCTTTCCTATTTCCTTTTCTTCTTTTTCTTTTCTCTTCACTTCCTCTCTTTCTCTTCTCCTTCTTTCCCTCTGTCCCTGTCTGTCTGTCTGTCTGTCTGTCTGTCTGTCTGTCTCTCTAAATACCTTTCCTTTCTTTCAACAAACTCTGTCTCTCTTTTTTTTTCCATTTCATTACCTCATCCTCTCTTTCTCTTTCTCTCTCTTCCTTCCTTCCAAAATGCCTGTTGTTCTCTTTCTTCTGTTTTCACAAGTCTGGTCTTTTGTTCTGCCACTTTCTCATTCTTCTCTCTATCCTCTACTTCTTCTTTCGTAACTGTATCCTTTCAAAATACTCTTTCTTCTTTTCCACAGTCTTATCGTCCTTTTTCTTTATTCTCCCTGTCTCTCTCTCTCTCTCTCTCTCTCTCTCTCTCTCTCTCTCTTCCCCTTTCCTTCTTTTATTCCTCTAGTCCTTGTCATTCTTTCTTTTTATTTCTACTTCCTTTCTTTCTTT
>NC_059304.1:20323674-20326174 GCF_017591435.1 Portunus trituberculatus
GAAGCGTCTATGGAGTTTAGAAGATTTAATGGCCAGAGTCTTCACTATTTTAATTCCCCCACATGAGTTTCTGAAGCTGTATAAAATCACCAAATAGTAACCAGAATGAATATAAAAATGGGTCATGGTACTGAAGAGGTTAAGAAAATAAAAGATTCCACAATAAGCCATCAAACCTGGCCACGTATTTCCACCTAGTATCGTCCCCTTTCATAACATTGTCTTATTTTCTTTGAAAGCCCCCAATGACTCACCACTAACAACCTGTGTAGAGTGGGTGGTGGGGAATAACAAGTTGATGCAGAGGAAAAAATATATATTCCTCTGCATCAACTTGTGTTTCCCTACCTCACATTTGTCTAGATATTCACTGATTACTGACTACATTTCCACTACATCTGGTAAACTCTGGAACTCCCTGCCTGCTTCTGTATTTCCATCTTCCTACAACTTATTTTCCTTTAAGAGGGAAATTTCAAGACATTTGCCCCTGACTTTTGGTTAATTATCTTTTTTTTTTTATCTTTAAGAGAACTGGCATTCAAGTGGGCCTTTTCTAATCTTTTGTTGTCCTTGGCCGGCTTCCCCTCTTGCATAAAAAAAATCTACCACTCTATTTAAGAACCAATCCCTTCCTTTCTCTTCCTTAGGCCTACATTTTCAAGGCTTTATTTTTCAAGGGTGGGAGGTTACAAAACATTCATCCCATTCTTTTGGCTAACTCTCTCGGACCTGCTGGGGGACTGCCATATAAGTCCGCCTTTTGTTTAGCTTCTTCAGTATTGGGACGCATTTTTGTCATGAGCTTTTGGGCATGACTCGACGATTTTATTGATATTAGGATGGGTGTATGGCTGTCAGAAGATTAATGGCCAGAACCTTCACTATTTTAATCCCTACATAAGTTTCTGCAGCTGTATAATCTCACCAAATAGCAAGCAGAATAAACTGAAAACTTGTCATAGTACTGAAGGGGTTAACCATTTTTGTTGCCCTTGGCCTGATTTTCCCTCTTACATAAAAAAAGTAATTTCCTGTTCTATCTTGGTTACTGATCTCGAAAATTTTGCTTACGTTCCCTAAGATACAATTCCTATTTGAACTTTTCTTCCCCTCTTCAATACTGGGACACATTTTTACCTTGAGATTTGTGTACGATTAGATTATTTTATTGACATTAGGAAGGTTCTATGGAGGTCAGAAGATTGATGGCCACAGTCTTCACTACTCTAATCCCCACACACAAGTTTCAGAAACTGCATAAAATCACCAAATAGTAAGCAGAATAGACATTTGAACGCGTCGTGGCACTGAAGGGGTTAAGTACACAAACAGAACATAACATTATCTAATGGAATCTTGGAATGGACCCTGGAATCCTGCTCCTGGACCCTGGAATCTGGAGTGATGGGTGAAGGACACACGCCACACACCTCCCTCTGTCACCTCGCAGCCAGCCCAGCCCGTCCACATTAACTTGACGGATAAGCCACGCCCTTCACTTGACGTCCACCAATCATGGTAATTTCCCCTTTACAAACGATAACCAATGGGAAGGAGGAGGAGGAGGAGGAGGAGGAGGAGGAAGATTTGTAGCTCGTTATTGTAAACTGATTGAACGACGTTTAGTGGAACAAATTGATCTAGAGGAGGAGGAGGAGGAGGAGGAGGAGGAGGAGGAGGAGGAGGAGGAGGCAATGGTGTAGTAGAAGAGGGAGACAGAACGGGAAGGGAGAGGGGAGTATAGAAACATGGTAGGGGTGGGTAAGGAGGAGGAGGAAGAGGAGGAGGATGGAGAGGAGGCACAGAAGGGGTAGGAAGGAAGAGCAACATATGGAGACAGGAAGAGGAGTAAGACAGGACACGGGTGGAGAAGCAGAGAGAGAGAGAGAGAGAGAGAGAGAGAGAGAGAGAGAGAGAGAGCGTGGCAAGGTGAATGGAGTGTCGTTTAGACGCACAGAGGCAACAACACTCAAAATGCTAAATGATTCTTGATGAAATGCTCCCGCACTTACCGGATCAAACGCCAGACTGGACGAGGTCGACGCCCCCTCTCATTCCCCCTCTCACACTCTCTCTCCCTCTCCCTCTCTCTCTCCCTCTCTCCCTCCCATCAGCACTGCCCTCGGCGTGAAGCGGTCGTTCCCAATTTTTACAAGCCGGCAAATAAATGAGGAAATACGTCATGCTCGCGGGCCTGGCGCCGTACATTCATCTCTCTCTCTCTCTCTCTCTCTCTCTCTCTCTCTCTCTCTCTCTCTCTCTCTCTCTCTCTCTCTCTCTTTTGAAAGGTTTATTCAACTCTACATTAATTTTCACATTGCATTCGATTTAACTCAAATAGTGAAACAGAGCATAAGGAAATCTCTCTCTCTCTCTCTCTCTCTCTCTCTCTCTCTCTCTCTCTCTCTCTCTCTCTCTCTCTCTCTCTCTCTCTCTCAACATCAATTTTTTTCCAACCCTTTTTTTTTTTTTTAAGCAAGCGAGACTGGAACCGCTG
>NC_059304.1:20331174-20333674 GCF_017591435.1 Portunus trituberculatus
ACTCTTGTTATCATCATTATTATTACCTTCATCATTTCATTGTATTTCCATCAATGGCTTATTTTGTTCCTGCCTTTACTCACTTTTACTGACACATTTTTTTCTTCTCTTAACACAACACCTACTTATAAGACTGTCCCCCAGCAGACACAGCAACACCTACTTGTAACACCGTCCCCCAGCAGACACAGCAACACCTACTTGTAACACTGTCCCCCAGCAGACACAGCAACACCTACTTGTAACACTGTCCCCCAGCAGACACAGCAACACCTACTTGTAAGACTGTCCCCCAGCAGACACAGCAACACCTTCTTATAAGACTGTCCCCTAGCAGACACAGCAACACCTACTTGTAACACTGTCCCCCAGGAGACACAACAACACCTACTTGTAAGACTGTCCCCCAGCAGACACAGCAACACCTACTTGTAAGACTGTCCTCCAGCACACACAGCAACACCTACTTGTAAGACTGTTCCCCAGCAGACACAGCAACACCTACTTGTAACACTGTCCCCCAGCAGACACAGCAACACCTACTTGTAAGACTGTCCCCCAGCAGACACAGCAACACCTACTTGTAACACTGTCCCCCAGCAGACACAGCAACACCTACTTGTAAGACTGTCCTCCAGCAGACACAGCAACACCTACTTGTAACACTGTCCCCCAGGAGACACAACAACACCTACTTGTAAGACTGTCCCCCAGCAGACACAGCAACACCTACTTGTAAGACTGTCCTCCAGCAGACACAGCAACACCTACTTGTAAGACTGTTCCCCAGCAGACACAGCAACACCTACTTGTAACACTGTCCCCCAGCAGACACAGCAACACCTACTTGTAAGACTGTCCCCCAGCAGACACAGCAACACCTACTTGTAACACTGTCCCCCAGCAGACACAGCAACACCTACTTGTAAGACTGTCCCCCAGCAGACACATCAACACCTACTTGTAACACTGTCCCCCAGCAGACACAGCAACACCTACTTGTAACACTGTCTCCCAGCAGACACAGCAACACCTACTTGTAACACTGTCCCCCAGCAGACACAGCAACATCTACTTGTAACACTGTCCCCCAGCAGACACAGCAACACCTACTTGTAAGACTGTCCCCCAGCAGACACAGCTAC
This sequence comes from Portunus trituberculatus, assembly GCF_017591435.1. Classification (NCBI taxonomy): domain Eukaryota; kingdom Metazoa; phylum Arthropoda; class Malacostraca; order Decapoda; family Portunidae; genus Portunus; species Portunus trituberculatus. Next base: position 20,332,320 of record NC_059304.1, read on the forward strand.
ACCTACTTGTAACACTGTCCCCCAGCAGACACAGCAACACCTACTTGTAACACTGTCCCCCAGCAGACACAGCAACACCTACTTGTAACACTGTCCCCCAGCAGACACAGCAACACCTGCTTGTAACACTGTCCCCCAGCAGACACAGCAACACCTGCTTGTAACACTGTCCCCCAGCAGACACAGCAACACCTACTTGTAACACTGTCCCGAAGCAGACACAGCAACACCTGCTTGTAACACTGTCCCGCAGCAGACACAGCAACACCTACTTGTAACACTGTCCCCCAGCAGACACAGCAACACCTACTTGTAACACCGTCCCCCAGCAGACACAGCAACACCTACTTGTAAGACTGTCCCCCAGCAGACACAGCAACACCTACTTGTAACACTGTCCCCCAGCAGACACAGCAACACCTGCTTGTAACACTGTCCCCCAGCAGACACAGCAACACCTACTTGTAACACCGTCCCCCAGCAGACACAGCAACACCTACTTGTAACACTGTCCCCCAGCAGACACAGCAACACCTACTTGTAAGACTGTCCCCCAGCAGACACAGCAACACCTACTTGTAACACCGTCCCCCAGCAGACACAGCAACACCTACTTGTAAGACTGTCCCCCAGCAGACACAGCAACACCTACTTATAAGACTGTTCCCCAGCAGACACAGCAACACCTACTTGTAACACTGTCCCCCAGCAGACACAGCAACACCTACTTGTAACACTGTCCCCCAGCAGACACAGCAACACCTACTTGTAACACTGTCCCCCAGCAGACACAGCAACACCTACTTGTAACACTGTCCCCCAGCAGACACAGCAACACCTACTTGTAACACTGTCCCCCAGCAGACACAGCAACACCTACTTGTAACACTGTCCCCCAGCAGACACAGCAACACCTACTTGTAACACTGTCCCCCAGCAGACACAGCAACACCTACTTGTAACACTGTCCCCCAGCAGACACAGCAACACCTACTTGTAACACTGTCCCCCAGCAGACACAGCAACACCTACTTGTTACACTGTCCCCCAGCAGACACAGCAACACCTACTTGTAACACTGTCCCCCAGCAGACACAGCAACACCTACTTGTAACACTGTCCCCCAGCAGACACAGCAACACCTACTTATAAGACTGTGTATCATATATATATATATATATATATATATATATATATATATATATATATATATATATATATATATATATATATATATATATATATATATATATATATATGTGTGTCTCTGTGTATCGTGTATATCTTTATTATGTATTTCATTTCTATATATTAAGCCTGAGTGTCCCACGCTTCGCGAATGTTCCATACACACC
>NC_059304.1:20338674-20341174 GCF_017591435.1 Portunus trituberculatus
CCCAGTGTAACCCACCAAGGAGGATTAGAATAGTAAAAACTGGCCATTATTCTTCTGACCTCCACAGACCCTTCTTAATGTCAATAAAATCGTCTAATCGTACTCCAAAACTCGTAGTAAAAAGCTTCCTAGTACCGAAGGAGTTAAACACGTATCTATCTACACATACATTCTTCAGGCAAAACTTAAAATTGATAAAAGAAAAAAGAAAAAGACTCCTACAGCATCCTCGGAGTCACGTTCCGTCTATCTACCTAGTCAAATTCTTTAGGGAACGGCACTTCAATGGGATTTTTTATATATATATTTTTTTCCCTTGGCCAGATTTCCCTCTAACGTAAAGAAAAAAAATGTGTGTGTAGAACAAGAGAAAGAAATGTCCCAGAGTTGTTAGTTACTGAGAAATGATGCGCCGAGTAGCGGGAAAAGGATTGACTTACACGACCTCCACACCTCCACACCTGCCTCGGTCACTGCCTCGCTCCTTACTGTCACCTGACCTAACCACGTATTCAGGAACACTTTGCTCTCTCGCCACGACTATTTTCCAAGGCCACAAAGATGATCAGCCGAGTCTTCAAGAGTGTTTCTCCAGTTAATAATATAGAAATCCTGTCACTCTGTTGCTAGAACAGTAACATTACCTTAATAACTCATGTAATCTTTTTCTTCTTCTTCTTCTTCCTTTTCCTCTTCTTCTTCTTCTTCTTCTTCTTCTTCTTCTTCTTCTTCTTCTTCTTCTTCTTCTTCTTCTTCTTCTTCTTCTTTTTCTTCTTCTTCTTCGTCTTCTTCCTTTTCTTCTTCTTTCTTTCTTTGTTGTTGTTGTTGTTGTTGTTACTCTTCTTTTTTGTTGTTGTTGTTCTTTCTGTTTTTGTTTCTTCTTCTTCTTTTCTTTTCTTTTATTTTCTTCTTTTCTTGTTGTTGTTGTTGTTGTTGTTGTTGTTGTTGTTGTTGTTGTTCTTTTTCCTTTTCTTTTTCTTTTCTTCTTCTTAACCTAACCTAACCTAATCTAACACTCCTTACTTTGCCTAATTTCACCGAGCAGCAAGTTACCTTCTACCTAATCCCACAAATTCTGAGCACGACTAACCTTCCCTTACCTAACCTAACTAACCACTTCTATCCTGAGAATGTTAGGGACGGACTGGGAGAGGTTAGGGAAGGTTAAGGTGGTTGAGGTTAGTTTAGGATAGGTTTTGTTATCTAATCTAACTTATCCTAAGCTAAATTTATCAAGTCCTTTTTTTATCTCAATTCTGTTATAGCACCGTGTCTTACCTCCCTTAATCTCCTTCTCCTTTTCTCTCTCTCTCTCTCTCTCCTGCTCCCTCTCCTCCTCTTTCTCCTCCTGTTCCCTTTCCTCTTGCTATTCCTCCTCCTCCTCCTCCTCCTCCTCCTCCTCCTCCTCCTGGTTTTTCTCATCTCATTCCTTCACCCCTTTTCCTCCGCCTAACCTTGTTCCAGGACCGCCACTCTCCTCCCTTCCTTCCCTTAATCTTTTCAGCTCCTCCTCCTCCTCCTCCTCCTCCTCCTCCTCCTCCTCTCTAAACAAGCTGGAGAGAGTACAAAGAAAAGTTACTGAGATGATCCCCACGACTGCAACACAAGCCCTACTAGGAGGGTCTGAAGAAGCGCAACTTGCTCACTTTAGAGAGGCGTGGGAGGCGCGGGATTGGATGGAGCTCCTTTAAATGTTCCAAGGGTTTGAAAACGTGAGCATTAATTAAGAGGTGTGTTATTATTGATGTAGCAGCACTTGGAATGATGGAAAAGTGGTATGATGGGATTACAAAGGAAGCTGCAAGAAGCCTTCAGGTCTATATGTGCTGCTGCTCCCTCCCTTTATGAGACATGTCTACCTTCTGCCCCTATCCATTAACCGTTTCAGTACTGGAAGCATTTTTTACCATGAGATTTGTGTACGATTAGACCATTATATTGACATTAGGAAGGTCAGAAGATCAATGGCCAGAGTCTTCACTATTTCAATCCCTCACATAAGTTTCTGAAGCTGTATGAAATCACCAAATAGTAAGCACATTGAATATGGTAATGAAGGGGTTAAGAGTAACAGAAACAGATAAGGTTAGTAAAGACAGTAAGGTTAGGCAATGTAGGAGAGAAAAGGCTGGCAGAACAGACAAGATGTAATTTGAATGTTTTAGTGTGGTACATATTAGCTGGTACTGAAGGAATTATTTTGTCTACTACTCTTTTACCGAGTCTATTTCATTCATGTACAAGTCTTTTTTTTCTTTAGTATTAAAAAAAGCGTAACCCCTGGGGGGACTCGAACCCCCAATCCCTGGCTTAGGAGGCCAATGCCTTATCCATTAGGCCACAGGGGCGGTGGTCATCTGAGACACAGGTAAGCGATTCAGCTCTGACGAGGCTAAATACTTCAATCGAATCGGTAACATTTGGAAATGTCCCCAGGATGAGATTATAAATAGCAACACGATAGAAACTTTTCAGGATAGATTAGACAAGCGCTTCTTAT
>NC_059304.1:20346174-20351174 GCF_017591435.1 Portunus trituberculatus
TTTTTCTCTTCCTTTCACCTCTTGTATATTTCTCCTATTTCTTCTCTTCTTCCTCTTCCTCTTATCCCTCTTTTCTCTTTCCACTTCTTATTCATATCACTGCTTTTACTTATCTTCCTCGTCTTCTTTCTCCTCCTCTTCTTCTTCCTCTTCCTCTTCCTCTTCCTCTTCTTCCTGTTCACTCCTATGCTTTACTCTATGTTCCTTCTCTTCATTCTTAAACATTTAATTATCTTTCATCTCTTTTATCTCTTTCTCCCTGCTTCCTTTAATCTTTATCTCTCTATCCCTCTCCATTCCGCTGCTTATAACATGCGCATATTTTGACATGTCTGTGTGTCTGTGTGTCTGTCTGTCTGTCTGTCTGTCTGTTGGATCGTGTGCGTCTATTTGTCTTTCTGTCTTTGTGTGAGTTTTTTTTTGCCTGTCCATCCGTGTGTGTGTGTGTGTGTGTGTGTGTGTGTGTGTGTGTGTGTGTGTGTGTGTGTGTGTGTGTGTGTGTGTGTGTGTGTGTGTCAGTCAGTTTCAAGCAATCAGTCAGTCGGTTTATGTTTGTTTCTCTCTCTCTCTCTCTCTCTCTCTCTCTCTCTGACTTCCTGAATCACTCACTTCGCGAGCTTAACAGGAATTAAAGAGATGAGAGAGAGAGAGAGAGAGAGAGAGAGAGAGAGAGAGAGAGAGAGAGAGAGAGAGAGAGAGAGAGAGAGAGAGAGAGAGAGAGAGAGAGAGAGAGACAAAAAAAAAATCACATTATCATCCATTTTCTCCTTAAACATCCCACGAGTTTCTTCTTTTCCTTTCTTTTCTTATTTCTTGTTATTATCCTCATTCCTTATTTCTTATCACCTCTCTCTTCATAAGCTCCATCTATTATCGTCCCCAGCATCACCTCTCCTCAGTGAAGGGGCAGCGGTGACGAGGAAGGGAATAATGATAAGCACAGGTAACAAGGCGCGTTCATAAATACGAGTGTTGATAAGAGTCAGTTCATTGAGTCGTGATTGGAGGGAGAGAGAGAGAGAGAGAGAGAGAGAGAGAGAGAGAGAGAGAGAGAGAGAGAGAGAGAGAGAGAGAGAGAGAGAGAGAGAGAGAGAGCTAGGAATACGGTGAGAGGCAGTGTGGAATGGGTGTCTTGAGAGGCAGTGAGAGAGAGCATGAGGGAGAGCATGAGGAGGAGCGTGGGCGAGGATAAGGAGCATGAATATGTGTGAAGGGGCAGCCACCACCACGCTCTGCCCTCCAGGGAGTGGATGAAACATAAAGGAGATGGATGGATGGATGGATGGATAGAGAGATGGATGGACTGACTGATGGATAAAGTGATAAATTGATGGATAGGTGCATGGAGTAGTACATGGATAAATGGATAGATAGATAAATGGATGGATAGATGGATAGATGGATAGATAGATGGATAGATAAATAGAGAGAGAAAGATATAAATGCACAAATGGATGAACAGACAAGATAGACACTCAGTTGACAATTTCTTTATTTCTTCACCTGCTTATTGAATGACCTGCTTACCTGCTTACTAAATTACCTGCTTACCTGCTTACCTGCTTATTCAATTACCTGCGTACCTGCTTATTGTATGACCTACTTACCTGCTTACTGAATGACCTGCTTACCTGCTTATTAAATTACCTGCTTACCTGCTTACTGAATGACCTGCTTACCTGCTTATAAATTACCTGCTTACCTGCTTATTGAATGACCTGTTTACCTGCTTATTGAATTACCTGTTTTTACCTGCTTACCTGCTTACTGAATGACTTGGTTACGGCAAATTAATTAGTTACTTCTGTGAGTCAATTGATGTTAATGATTTGGTTGGTGAGTTTGTTATGAAGTTCAAGTTAATTCAGTAAGTTGATTGATTTGCCGGTTACTTAGATACATAGATAGATAGATAGATAGATAGATAGATAGATGGATGGATGGATGGATAGATAGATGGATGGATGGATGGATAGATGGATGGATGGATGGATAGATAGATAGATAGATAGATAGATAGGTAGATAGATAGATAAATAGATAGATAAAGAGAGAGAGAGAGAGAGAGAGAGAGAGAGAGAGAGAGAGAGAGAGAGAGAGAGAGAGAGAGAGAGACAGACAGACAGACAGACAGACAGACAGACAGACAGACAGACAGACAAAAAATAGACAAACAAACAGACACACAGACACACAGACACACAGACAGACAAACAAACCCATAAAAAGACAGAAAACCCTTGAATTCTTTTTAGTGCTGTTCATTATTTATATCACTCACCCTCCCCCCCTCTGCCTCCATCTATCCCTCTCCCTCTCTCTCTCTCTCTCTCTCTCTCTCTCTCTCTCTCTCTCTCTCTCTCTCGTTCATTTCACGGCAAGGAACAAGGTTAATGAAAATCTCAGCGCTTAATATTTAACTTCGGGTTTGGAAAGTAATTATATACAAACCTGCATTAGGGAGTTGGAAGGGGAGGGAGAGAGGGGGGAGGGGGGTGTCTTGGGAGGGTTATGGGGGTAGTGGGTGAGGGGAGATAGTGATGGGAACGGAAGGTGAAAGGAGGGTAGGGGAGAGGAGAGTAAAAGTGGAGGGTTGAAGAGAAGGGGTGTAATATGAATGGGTGGGGAGAGAGGGAGTGGGGCAATGGGGAGGGGAGAGGAAGGGTTTAAAGAGTAGCAGGGGGAGGGAAAGGGAGGGGAGAGAAGAGAGGTAGCTGTGGAGGGTGCGGATGTGGAGAGTAAAGGGTTAATTCATATCTGCAATAGAATAATTATTTAGTATTTTTTTCCCTCCTCTCTCTCTCTCTCTCTCTCTCTCTTTCTCATTTTTTTATAAGGGAAGGGATTTACAGTGTATGGTTGCATGTATATATGTATGAGTTAATAATTGAGCATGTATTCTCTCTCTCTCTCTCTCTCTCTCTCTCTCTCTCTCTCTCTCTCTCTCTCTCTCTCTCTCTCTCTCTCTCTCTCTCTCTCTCTCTCTCTCTCTCTCTCTCCAAACTACCACCACGCCCATTTCTTTTTACTTCCTTATTTTTAAAAGAGAAAAAGAATTTGAATATACATACCAAAGCTTCTCTCTCTCTCTCTCTCTCTCTCTCTCTCTCTCTCTCTCTCTCTCTCTCTCTCTCTTTTCATGCCTTTTATGTTTTTATCTTTATTTTTTTCTTTAATTTATTTTGGTTTAACTTCATGTATATTAATTCACTTCCTTGCTTTACATGTTAGTTTGTTTCCTGTTTGTTACCTGTTTCTCTCTCTCTCTCTCTCTCTCTCTCTCTCTCTCTCTCTCTCTCTCTCTCTCTCTCTCAAAGTTTGCATGTTTATTTCGTTGTATGTAAATAAATCCATTTTCTCTTTTTCTCCCTTTATTTATTTTTTTTTTAGTTTTGATAGCATTTGAGTGAGTGAGTGAGTGAGTGAGTGAGTGAGTGAGTGAGTGAGTGAGTGAGTGAGTGAGTGAATGAATGAATGAAAGACGAATGAACAAATAAGATGAACCTTTTACCTTTTTCTTTTCTCTTTTTCACAAAGAATAAGTGAGTGAAGTGACCTGTCCACACACACACACACACACACACACACACACACACACACACACACACACACACACACACACACACACACACACACACACACACACACACACGAGATGAAATGTATGTGTCAGTATTTGTAAGGTGTGTGTGAGTTTATGTTACACCTCAACAGATTGTCACTCCAAAACACACACACACACACACACACACACACACACACACACACACACACACACACACACACACACACACACACACACACACACACACACACACACACACACATGGGGACTGCTCATTTCGCTACACACAGATGCCCGTGCTGATTGGGGAGAGAGAGAGAGAGAGAGAGAGAGAGAGAGAGAGAGAGAGAGAGAGAGAGAGAGAGAGGAAATTTTGGGCGGGGTAGTATGGTGGGGAGGATCGAAGGCTGCTGAGAGAGAGAGAGAGAGAGAGAGAGAGAGAGAGAGAGAGAGAGAGAGAGATAGGAGTGGTGGTGGTGGTGGTGGAGGTGGTGGCTTGGCTTGAAATTGACTGGGAACTCTTCGGTCGGAACCCAGCAGTATGCGTCGAGCAGTCACGGAGGAAGGGTGTGTGTCGCTGCGTCTTTGTGTGGCTCTTCTCTGATCCTCCTCCTTCTTCTCCTCCTCCTCCTCTTCCTTCTCCTTTCTATCCTCCTCCCATTTTACCTCCTATTTCTATTTCTCTTCCCTTCTCCTCCATCTCATTTCCTCTTATCCTCATCCTTTTATTTCTTCCTCGTATTAACTCATTCTTATTCCCTCTCATCCCTCTCCTCATCCCTCTCATCCTCGCAGCCGCTTCTTCACGATTGAGGCTTAATGACAGGGATCCTCGGCCCCCCTCGCTCCCTCCCCACTTCTAGAACCTATTTCCTCTTCTTATCCTATTGCATTTTAAATTACGAGGTTGTGAAGTGATTGAAACGAAGAGAAAAGAAAAGAAGACGAGAATTATTTTTTTGTTTAGTTTATGATTCGTGATAGAAAGGACATTGTTGTTTATTTTTCTCGATTGTCTTTCCCCTGAGAACTGAAGAGGTGATGTGAGCGTTAGTTGGCGTGACCGGCGGGAACAGAAACAGAAGGAGGCACGGGGACAGATATGCAGAACAAGGAAATGAACGGGGGAAAAGAAAGAGAGAAGCAAACAAGCGTGTCACGAGCAAAACAGGAAAACAGTTGGCAGTGAGACGGAGGAAAAAAATGGAAATGAAGACAGTGACACAATGAAACACGAGAAAGACAGCTGGAAAGAGGGAAAGTGACGGAGAAAGACGGAGAAAGAGAGACAGAAGGAGAAACTGAGTGATAGAGAAAGTAGAGAGAGAGAGACATTGAGAGAAAACAAAGAGAGAGAAAGAGAAAGAGACAATAAGAGCTAAAGAGAAAGAGAGCGAGAACGAAATAGACAGACAGAAAAAAAAGACTTAAGTGA
>NC_059304.1:20356174-20358674 GCF_017591435.1 Portunus trituberculatus
TGCCAATCTATCACCAGAACCATAAAAGCACTCTTAAAAACGCGAGTATCTTTATGTGGAGCCTTTGGAAAGCAGTGAATGGTGAGAGAGCAAAGCGTTTCTGAATGTGTGTGTACCGCAGCAATCCCGACGTGTGAAAAGCGACCAGAACAACAATAAAGGAGAGTTGTTATCCTCACAGGTGTTACCAAAGCTACTGTTCCTTAGAGACCGAGACACAAAAGACCGGAGAAATTTGTAAGTCTCGGAGGAAGAAAAAAAAGGATAATTTTGTGTAAGATCCAATTTTTTTTTTTTTTTTTTTTTACTTCAAATTCTGTTCCACTTCCTCGTGTGTGTGTGTGTGTGTGTGTGTGTGTGTGTGTGTGTGTGTGTGTGTGTGTGTGTAGCCTCAGTGACCTGTACACGTATAGAGATATTCGTGTGTGTGTGTGTGTGTGTGTGTGTGTGTGTGTGTGTGTGTGTGTGTGTAAAGACAGGCACTGGGTTTGTTACAAGAGAGACCAAAATATAAAAGGGACAGAAAAATCTCAGTGATACTTGATTCGTAAAGGACAAACTTTTCAGACGAGATTGAAACGGATGACTGAATTAAGATAGAAAGATAAGAAAGAAAGAAAGAAAGAAAGAAAGAAAGAAAGAGAGAGAGAGAGAGAGAGAAAGTCGGTAAGTCAGTAAGGAGGAGTGTGAGAACAAAGAGAAAGAGATATTATACGTTTTTCTTGACGCGAGAAAAGAGAGAAATAAAAAGAGAAGGAAAAGTGAAAAAAAATACGAAGGTTGTAATATTTCTCCTTTTTTTTCTTCACGGTCCAGAATAAGTGAAAGGAGAGGAACAAATAACTTCCTTCCCAAGATTGAGATAAAAGTGATGCATAGCCCCAGGCATTCCACATCTGCTTAACGCCGAGGAAAAGAAAAGAAAAATTGAAAAGAAAAGGAAAAGGAAAACTGAAGAAAGGGGCAGTAAACATTTCCTTCACTCAAAAAACGGAAAAGAAATAGAAAGAAAAAACAGTCAGAGTGAAAAAAAAAGAGTAAAAGAAAGCAACGCTGGAAAGACACAAGGAAAAGTAGGAAAATATGAGAAACTAATAAAACAAAGAAAAAAGAAAAAGCTTAGGAAAAGAACAAATATACTTCTTTCACGCAAAACATACAAACAAATCAAGAAAAAAAAACAATCAAACTAGAAAAAGAAAATAAACTAAATAAAGAACAGGAAGAGACTTTGAGCCTTTCACCCTCTCACCCCACACTCTTCACCCTTCACCCTAGGCAGGCAGGCAAGGCAAGTTATCTCTTCCGCTGCCCGTACAAGCCCCTCTCCGCCCTCGCCCCGCCCAGCAGACCATGACGCCCCTGCAGCAGGCCACGATGCAGGCCACTCTGGTGCTGCTGCCACTCTTGTTATGCCTCACAGCTGCACAGACGCCGCCAGAGGGTAAGTGTCACTGTTCTGTTCTTTGTTCTTTAAGTGTGTGAGTGTGTGAGGGGGACGCTGTGTGTGTGTGTGTGTGTGTGTGTGTGTGTGTGTGTGTGTGTGTGTGTGTGTGTGTGTGTAACAGAGGTACAGCATTCCAAGTGAGCCTTCCTTGTAAGACTAGGTTTGTAAGTGTAGTCTTCAAGTAAGTATTAATAAGGTTTTTCACTTCTGTATGTCTCGTATTTCAATGTTTCGTGACAGCGTGACTGTGTAAATGCGTGGCTGTACATTTTCGACCGTCACGTGAACCCAGATAAGAGTAACTAACACCCACGTACGACTCATGCACACCTAAGTACGACCTTGTAAAGTGTGTAAGTGTGTGTAAAAGTGAAGGTAAACCGTGTCTTTACAAATATGACTTCGAAATGTACTTAACTGTTTCACTGATGTTGATTATTTTCATTGATATTGAGAGCAGCGTAAAAATATGACTTGTTTGGACACAGGAAAAGAAACAATGATAGACTAAAACGACGATAAACATTTCAAAAAGCATAAAAAAAAATAAATAAATGATGAGAGATTGATGAAAAAGGAACAGACAGACAAAGAGAAATGAAAATGGATAAAGGGAGAAATGGGAGAACAGAGAGAGAGAGAGAGAGAGAGAGAGAGAGAGAGAGAGAGAGAGAGAGAGAGAGAGAGAGAGAGAGAGAGAGAGAGAGAGAGTAAAAATGTGACTTGTTTGGACACAGAAAAAGAAACAATGATAGAGTATTTTTCACTTAACACAATCGTTTTAGAGACTGTTAGTACAAAAATGCCTAAAAGAAAGTGGAAGGTGATTACATGGGTACAATACAATGGGAAACTTGATACTTTTTTTTTTTTCCAATTCTATAACTATTTCAAGGACTGTAGTATAGAATGAAGTGTCTAAAAAACTTGAAGGCAATTATAAGAAAAGAAAAAATAAATAAATAAATAAAACGTCTTGCATTCAAATTGATAAGTGGCTCTGTAGTATAAAAAGTAAGTCCATTTTTTTTTAAGTACGACTGTGTTCACTTA
>NC_059304.1:20366174-20373674 GCF_017591435.1 Portunus trituberculatus
TTTCAAGAAAGGAAATAAATCACTCCCAGCTAATTACAGACCAATCAGCCTTACTTCAGTAGTGTGCAAGCTGATGGAAACGATAATCAGAGATAAGATTGTCAAATTTTTAGAAGAAAATAAGATCATGAAGGATTCACAACATGGTTTCAGAAACAAGAGATCCTGCTTAACAAACCTACTAGACTTCTTTTATGAAGTTTTTAACTCGTATGACGAGACAAAAGCAGTGGATGTTATTTATCTTGATTTCCAGAAAGCTTTCGACACTGTCCCTCACAAGAGGCTAATCAGCAAAGTAAAAGCTCACGGCATAGCTGGAAATACCCTGAAATGGTTGGAAGACTGGCTCTCTGACAGAAAGCAACGAGTTGTTATAAATGGAAAAGAATCAGAGTGGCACAATGTGAAAAGTGGTGTTCCTCAAGGCTCTGTATTAGGACCAGTTCTTTTCATTGTTTATATTAATGATATTGATGAAGGAATCACTTGTAAAATAAGCAAATTCGCGGACGACACCAAAATAATGAGCAAAGTTACATCAACGTCACAATGGCAAGAACTACAGTGTGACTTAAATAAACTGACACGCTGGGCAGAAAAATGGCAAATGAAATTCAATATAGAAAAGTGTAAAGTCTTACACATTGGAAGTAACAATGTACAAGCAAAATACGTAATGAGTAATGTACCTCTGGAAAGTGCTGAGAATGAAAAAGATCTTGGTGTTGTGGTGTCTAAAGATCTCAAGCCGAGCAAACACTGCACAGAAGCAGTAAAGAATGCAAATAAATTAGTTGGGTTCATTGGAAGAACCTTTGAATTTAAATCAGAAAAAGTTATCCTTACTTTATATAACTCATTGGTGCGTCCTCAGCTTGAATACTGTGTGCAGTTCTGGTCACCATATTACAGAAAAGACATTGAAAAACTGGAAAGGATCCAGCGTAGAGTGACCAAGATGATTCCGAGATTGAGAAACAAGCCGTATGAGGAACGACTGGAAGCATTAAATTTATTCAGCTTAACAAAGCGCAGGATAAGAGGAGACCTAATCGAAGTTTTCAAAATTTTTCAGGGATACAACAACCTTGATGTCAATAAATATTTTACTATTGATCATTCCACCATAACAAGGAATAATGGATTTAAAATTACACCAAAACGCTTTAAAACCCACGAGGCAAAGCACTTTTTCTTTAATAGAATAGTTAACATTTGGAATAAGCTTCCTTCAGAAATAGTAAACAGTACTTCCATTGCATCATTCAAAAACAAAATTGATAAATATTTAAAGAATAACCCCAACAAGCTCTCTTCTTGTCTGAATAATTAAACATGATACTATATTAACTTTCTTATAGATAGATATGTAGAGTTCACCGTAGGGTGAATAATAGAATCTCCTTTCATCCTTTCCTGTGAAAATTCCATGTCAGTTTTTTCCATACTGCATGGTACTTTTCCAAGCTATTTTCCATGCCAGCGAAAGCTGGAGGGAGTGGTGGGTGGGGAGGAGCCTTCTCCTGTACTGTCCTGTCTCTCTTATCTGTAGCCAGTTAGAAGTAGTTACCAAACAGCCTCGAAAGGACCAACAGGTCTGTTGCTGTTTGGCTTTCCTTTGTATTCCTTTGTATTCCTCCTCATGTCACTTCAGTCCAGCTCCTTCATCTTCCTCCACAGCTTCCTCTTCCTCCTGTCAGGTAAGCTTCTCCTCCTCCTCCTCCTCTTCCTCCTTTTTTCTGCTCCTCCTTCCTCTTTCTTGAATCAGTTTAGTTTCTTCCTCTCTTCCTTTTCCTCCTTCTCTTTCTTCTTGCTCTGTAACTTCTTCTCGTCCTTCTTTCTCATGTTTCTCTTTCTCTAGTTTATTCAGTTTCTTTCCCCGTTTTTTTGCTTTCTTGTCCTCCTCTTCCTCCTCCTCCTCCTCTTCTTTTTTTTCTGCTTCTGCCTCTGCTTCTGTTTCTGTGTCTGCTTCTTGTTCTTGTTCCTGTTCTTGTTCTTGTTCTTCTTGCTCTTGTTTTTGTTCTTCCTCCTCCTTCTCTTCCTCCTCCTCCTCCTCTTTTTCCTCCCATTCCTTTCAAGTAACAGAATCTTTCCACTGCAGACCTTAAACAATATACAAATAGACTAAGGAAATAGATATAAAAGTAAATTAATAAATGAAATGAAAAGAACACACTTTTCCAATATTCACTTTCTAAACTATATTACTACCACCACCACCACCATCTACTACTACTACTACTACTACTACTACTGCTACTACTGCTGCTGCTGCTGCTGCTGCTACCGCCACGACTTAGCAACTTTCAGTAACTCTTCTAACAAGACATAACTCTTCCCTACACACAAAAAAAAAAAAAAATAATGGAAGAAAAAAATCGCATCTGTTGTCTACAAAATTACTACTAGTCTACTAATACTGCTGCTACTACTACTACTACTACTACTACTACTACTACTACTACTACTACTACTACTACTACTACTACTACTACTACTACTACTACTACTGCTGTCACTACTCACTGCTGCTGCTGCCACTGCTACCACTACTCACTACTACTACTACTACTGCTTCTGCTGATACCATAACCACCACCACCACTACAACACTACATACCACTACTATTACCACTACTACTACCAATACTGCTACGACTACACCACTACTACTACTACTACTACTACTACTACTACTACTACTACTACTACTACTACTCCTGCTGCTACCACAACTACGATCCATAATTTTTAATAACAACACACCACAGAGAGAGAGAGAGAGAGAGAGAGAGAATCTGAAGCTTCGAACCGCCACTCGTGTCCCAGCAAACCTTCAGTGGCTGGAACAAAAGAAAACTCCAGGAAACACGTCTGTGGGAGCCCCTGTCCCCCTCACCTGGAAATTCTCACCTGAAAAGCCTCGAGTCACGTGTACCTTACCCCCTCCCATCCCACTCTCCTCCGTCCCTCTTCCCTTCCTCTGTGACACCTCCTGGAGCCTTCTAGAGGGACCACAAACAAATCTTACCACTGATGAAAATAAAAGAAAAGGGAAAAAATGAGGAAGGGTCCACGTCTGTTTTTTTCTTTTCCCTTTTTTTCTTGGTTTATATTCATGAGGTGTCTTTGGAGGGCAATGCTGAAGGTGGTAGTGTCTGTTTCTTTTTGTCTTGTTTTATTTATTTTTTGGGGGGTGTGGGTGATCGTCAGCTGTAAAAAGGGAAGAACGGTGAATTTTTGAGGTGTTTTCCAAGTCAATCTGAATTTTTTTTTCTCAATTTTTCTTCGTCTCATTATTTCCATTTGGTTTTCTTCTCCTTCTCTCGTGACACCCATAAGTCATTCTCTCTCCCATCCTTCTTTCATGTTTACCTTCTAACTCCGTGTCGTTCTTTAATTTATATATTTTTTCATTTCTACTTTCTAATTGTGTTTCCTTTTTTCTTTATTGATAGTAACAACTGCCAACAACATTCGTATCCGTAATTCTTCACCTCTTGTCATTCCACTATTTTTTTCTATGTTCTTCCACTGTAAAAAAATGTAAATATTTGACCATTTTTTTGTTCACACATATCCTCTGATTCTTCGTCTTACTGTTTCATTTTTTCTTATTTTTCTCTTTTTTTTTCTCAGATTCTTCGCCTCATTGTTTTATTTTCTTTATTTTTCTCTTTTTTTCCTGATTCTTCGTCGCACTGAATTAATTTTCTTTTTTTTTCCAGGTTCTTCATCTTTGTGTCTCAATTTCTCTTCCTTTTCCTCTAACAAACTTTGACCATTCATTTCCTTACTTTCCTCTGAGATTCCCCCTTCGTTTCTATAGTTTTCATTTCCCTTTATTCTCTTATTCTCTCGTCACCTTAATTATTCATCCATTCCTTTCCTAAACTCGATTCATACTAAATTTTTCCTACCGTCTCTTCCTCTCTTAATTTTTTCTCCTCATCTTTTACTTCACAGAAATTGTATAAAGAGAGAGAGAGAGATAGATTGTTGCTCTCTCCTTTCATTCCTCTCTCCTGCTCAGAAAATCATCAAAATCTCACCACATTTTCTCTATCTTTCCTTTTTCTTTTCCTTTTTTTTTTTATCCCTTGCTTTAAAGAAATCGTACAGAGAGAGAGAGAGAGAGAGAGAGAGAGAGAGAGAGAGAGAGAGAGAGAGAGAGAGAGAGAGAGAGAGAGAGAGAGAGAGAGAGAGAGAGAGAGAGAGAGAGAGAGAGAGAGAGAGAGAGAGAGAGAGAGAGAGAGAGAGAGAGAGAGAGAGAGAGAGAGAGAGAGAGAGAGAGAAATTCCTGTTCACTCCTTTCATTCCTCTCTCCTGCCCAGAAAATCAATTAAAATCATAACATTTTCTCTACTTTCCTTTTTTTCTTTTCCTTTTCTTTTCTTATCCCTTGCTTGATAAAAATCGTATGGAGACATATAGATTTCTGTGCACTATCTCTCTCTCTCTCTCTCTCTCTCTCTCTCTCTCTCTCTCCCCTAACCCAGAAAATCCTTGAGAAACCTCCCTTTATGTACTTCCTCTATTTTTTTCTAGTCCCTTTGCTGCTTCTCCTTTATACTTTTGAAGGTCACGAGGAAAGAAATATGAAAAAGGAGTGCCATTATTGCGGCTTCTCTCTTTACCCTTCCACCTTCTCCTTTGTAGATCGCTTCAAAAATTAACGTGTTTTTTTTTTTTTTTTTTTTGTCGAGATTTCCGTTCCTTTTGACCTTCCGAGCCCTGAACCTTGTACTTTCTGGACTTGAAGAGAGACAGAGAGAGAGAGAGAGAGAGAGAGAGAGAGAGAGAGAGAGAGAGAGAGAGAGATCCCTTGCTTTAAAGAAATCGTACAGAGAGAGAGAGAGATCCCTTGCTTTAGAGAAATCGTAGAGAGAGAGAGAGAGAGAGAGAGAGAGAGAGAGAGAGAGAGAGAGAGAGAGAGAGAGAGAGAGAGAGAGAGAGAGAGAGAGAGAGAGAGAGAGAGAGAGAGAGAGAGAGAGAGAGAGAGAGAGAGAGAGAAATTCCTGTTCACTCCTTTCATTCCTCTCTCTGCCCAGAAAATCAATTAAAATCATAACATTTTCTCTACTTTCCTTTTTCTTTTCCTTTTCTTTTCTTATCCTTGCTTGATAAAAATCGTATGGAGACATATAGATTTCTGTGCACTATCTTTATTCCTCTCTCTCTCTCTCTCTCTCTCTCTCTCTCCCCTAACCCAGAAAATCCTTGAGAAACCTCCCTTTATGTACTTCCTCTATTTTTTTCTAGTCCCTTTGCTGCTTCTCCTTTATACTTTTGAAGGTCACGAGGAAAGAAATATGAAAAAGGAGTGCCATTATTGCGGCTTCTCTCTTTACCCTTCCACCTTCTCCTTTGTAGATCGCTTCAAAAATTAACGTGTTTTTTTTTTTTTTTTTTTTTTGTCGAGATTTCCGTTCCTTTTGACCTTCCGAGCCCTGAACCTTGTACTTTCTGGACTTGAAGAGAGAGAGAGAGAGAGAGAGAGAGAGAGAGAGAGAGAGAGAGAGAGAGAGAGAGAGAGAGAGAGAGAGAGAGAGAGAGAGTAATTTCTGTGGTCTCTTTCATTCATTCGCTCTCTAAAACCTCTTTCAGATTCACCTTCTTACACCTCCTCCTCTTTCACATCTGTACACCACACAACACCACCACCACCACCACCACCACCACCTCCTGCTCTCTCACATTTATCCGCCACACATCAACACCTGACATAATCCAAGTTCCTGAAGGGGAGGTAGAAAAATCTGACGTAGGTGTCTTCCCTGCAGGATTTCCTTTTAGCAGGTTAATCCTCTCTTTGAAGTGCCCTTTGAATGCTCTCCTTTCTGTCCTCTCTCTCTCTCTCTCTCTCTCTCTCTCTTGAAGGAGGAGGAGAAAGAGAAGATGTCATATTTTCATGTTTTCCTTTATTTTTCTCTTTCAAGGTCAGTGGAAACGAGTTAAAAACATAATATTTCTATACTTTTCTTCTTTATTGATTTATTTTTCTTATTCACCAGAAAATATGAAACATCTCCATTTTTCTTTAGGTTTTCGTCTTATTTCTGTTTCAAATTGACCACAAAACGTCTTTACAATTCACCTTTTCTTTTTTTTTTTTTCGTTTTATTACACTTTTGACTGTTAATATAGTGGATTCTTCTCAAATCTATTAACTTGCTCAATACTGAGACACATTTTTACCTTGAGATTTGTGTACAATTAGACTATTTCATCGCCATTAGGAAGAGTCTATGGAGGTCAGAAGATTAATGGCCACAGTCTTCACTATCTTAATCCTCCACATGAGTTTCTGAAGCTGTATAAAACCACGAAATAATAAGCAGAATGAATATGGAAACGCGTCATGGTTCTAAAGGGGTTTAATATCCTCAAAAATATATCTTCCATCCATCAATCTACTCTCTGCTTCTTTCCTGTACCCTCTGTGCTCTTCAAGATGAAAAATGAAAGGCAAACATACATCTTTCTTGCGTGCTGCCTTTTTCCTTCATCCTCCTTCGAAAATCCTCCAAAAAATCTGTTTAAAATTCGTTTTCCAGCCTTTTTTTTTTTCCAACCATTCCAGTTTCCCACTCCATACTCGTGTGGGCGGGAAAAATTAAGCTGAAATAGATGTCCTTTCTGCGTGTTCTCTGCCAGCCAGCCTGCTTCCTCCTCCTCTTACTCCTACTTCTCCTCTTCCTTTATTTTTTTTTCCTCTTCCTTACCTCTTTTTCAGTCTCCAGCTCCTTCTCTTTCTCCATTCCTCCATTTCCAGCTTTTCTTTCTTCTTCCATAGTTTCCAATTCTGATCTTTCTTTCATCTTGTGGCTTTCCAGTTTCATGCCAGTTTTATTTCCTCCTCATTCCAGTTTTCGTTTTTCTTTTTTCTTTAATATAGTTTCAAGCATCATACTTCTCTTACGTCTCTCTCCTTATTTTCAAGTTTTATTTTCGTTTTTCCATGCCTTTTCCAGCCCTCTACTCTTCGTTGTTCTCTTTTCTACCCTTATCTTCTACTTTTCTTATGGTTTTCCAGTCTCTTCCTCTTCCTCCTCCTTTCCTTTTAAACATTTCTCCGCATCCTAACTTCAATATTTTCTTTTTTCTCCTTCCAGCTTTCTACTCTTTCTCTTACATCATTTTCCTCCATATTTTTGGGTTCCTCCTCCTCCTCCTCCTCCTCCTCCTCCTCCTCCTCCTCCTCCTCCTCCTCCTCCTTCTCCTTCAGTACTATTTATCTTTCTTATTAATAATCACCTTTCTCTTTCATTTTTTTTCTTTTTCCATCTCAATTAACTTCCAACCGCTATTACCAACACCACCACCAACAATCTCTCTCTCTCTCTCTCTCTCTCTCTCTCTCTCTCTCTCTCTCTCTCTCTGTCAGAACAAGCGTTGAAGTTCATGGTCACGTTTAAATTAGTCCTCATTTATTTATTTTTTCTTTCCTTTCCGTTATTTTCTTGTTCTTTTTTCATCCTTCTCACCCCCCTCTCT
>NC_059304.1:20386174-20391174 GCF_017591435.1 Portunus trituberculatus
ATGCATATTTATATACTAGATAGATATGCAGATAAAAAGCTAGATAGAAAATAGATAGATAGACAAACAGACAGATAGATAAATAGATAGATAGATAGATAGATAAATAAATACATAGATAAATAGATAGATAGATAGATAGATAGATAGAAAAATAGACGGACAGATAGATAGATAGATGGATAGATAGATAGAAAGATAGATAAGCAGACAAAACAGACAGACAGACAGACAGACAGATGAACATATAGATAGCAGCCAGAAAAGTTAGCAGACCACAACGCATTCTTTACCACCAATCAGTCAAAAGAAAACAAAAGAGAAAACAAAAGAGAAAAAAAAAAGAAAAAGGAAAGAAAAGCACAAGAAAGAAAAGTGTCAGGAGAAGCTCAGAACTGCACACCAATTAGTAACTTGACCCCATCTTGACCTGGGCTGACCTTGACAACTTGACCCCATCTTGACCTTACCTGACTAGCTTAAGACAACTTGACCCCACTCTGACCTGACCTAAGATAATTTGACCCAACCTTTATCACTCCTCGCCTCACGTCCCACGCCACTCTGCTGCATTCAGGTGACTAACATTGAACATTTCTTGCCTTTTTGACTATTCCGAACACACGAATCATAAGGAAAGGTAAGACAGACACTATGACACACACACACACACACACACACACACACACACACACACACGAGGGCCAAAGATTAAAGCCCCCTTCATCCTCCCCCCCCTCTCGCCCTCTTTCACCTCCCCAGCAGTAAATTAGCACTAAATGACTGCAAAGTATCATGTTTACACACGCCTACAACCTCTCTATCACACCCCCCCCCAATCTTCTCTTTCCCGCCCTCCCCCCTTGCCAGGACTGATTACACGTCCAAGTTTAACGCCAGTGTGGATTTACGTGTGTGTGGATACCTGGTGGTGTGGAATACTGACATGTAGTAGGTGTGTGTGTGTGTGTGTGTGTGTGTGTGTGTGTGTGTGTGTGTGTGTGTGTGTGTGTGTGTGTGTGTGTGTGTGTGTGTGTGTGTGTGTGTGTGTGTGTGTGTGTGTGTGTGTGTGTGTGTGTGTGTGTGTGTGTGTGTGTGTGTGTGTGTGTGTGTGTGTGTGTGTGTGTCTCGATTTACATCCTCTTTCTCTGTGTGTGTGTGTGTGTGTGTGTGTGTGTGTGTGTGTGTGTCTCTCTCTCTCTCTCTCTCTGTGTGTGTGTGTGTGTGTGTGTCTCTCTCTCTGTGTGTGTGTGTGTGTGTGTGTGTGTGTGTGTGTGTGTGTGTGTGTGTGTGTGTGTGTGTGTGTGTGATGTTTGGTATTGACTGGAAGGTGGGAAGTCATGATGTGCATGGATGTAGGAGATTGCTTCTGACTTACAGTGTGTGCGTGTGTGTGTGTGTGTGTGTGTGTGTGTGTGTGTGTGTGTGTGTGTGTGTGTGTGTGTGTGTGTGTGTGTGTGTGTGTGTGTGTGTGTGTGTGTGTGTGAAATCTTTAATCACGGTAATACAAGAAGGTGGCCAGGAATAATAATCGTGATAACACTGGAGGATAACGTAAAGAAAACAGACAAATTAACCCCACACTCACGCCACCAGACGAGGCGAGACTCCGATGCACGAACAGGGAAGGGGAGGGAAAGAAATAACACTAATAACAACGCAAGATTTATCACACATGTGACGCAAAAATAAGATCAAGAGTAACGCAAACTAAGGAAAGAGAAAAAGTAAAGAAAAATAGAGATATATGCTTAAAATAACGTATGCAAATAAGTTTTTTGGCCAATAATGATAATCAAACCAATAAGAACACAAGATTTAGAGAAGAGGGATGCAAAAATAATGTAGAGGATAAAATAGACACAACAAAGGAAGAGAAAGAGAGGAGAACAACAAATATACCTGACATTAATGAACTAAATGGAGTTAACATGTTATAAATATGAACATACTAATAACATTGCAAGATTTATGGAAGTGATGTAAAAGTAAGAATCAGGATACAGCACGTACAAGAGAGAGAGAGAGAGAGAGAGAGAGAGAGAGAGAGAGAGAGAGAGAGAGAGAGAGAGAGAGAGAGAGAGAGAGAGAGAGAGAGAGAGAGAGAGAGAGAGAGAGAGAGAGAGAGAGAGAGAGAGAGAGAGAGAGAGAGAGAGAGAGAGAGAGAGAGAGAAATGACCTCATACCACGTAAGCAAATGGAGATCTTGTGTAAACCTACCATAAAAAGTTGAGATTTATTAAAGTGCGATACAAAAATGGCCATGGAAGAAGAAGAAGAAAAAAAAGACTTGAAACATCGTATGCAATTTGAGTTTTGAGCAAGAATGATGGAAAAAAAAGAGAGAGAAAAAATAGAGAAATATACTTGAAATAACGTGTAATAAAGACAAGAAAAGGTCATAAGAAAGCAGATTTTATGGAAGTGACGTAAAAAAAAATGTCGAGAATAATGCAAACACTAGAAAAAAATGGAAAATATACCAAAAAATGACATAAAAAACTGCAAATCAGATAATAATGCTAGAAAAATAAAAAAAAACAATAATAATAAGAGCATAGGATTTATTGGAAAGAGATAAAGAATAATGACAAAAATAATGAAAACAAAAAGAAAATAAATCTATAAGTAAAGATAGACTGAGAGAGAGAGAGAGAGAGAGAGAGAGAGAGAGAGAGAGAGAGAGAGAGAGAGAGAGAGAGAGAGAGAGAGAGAGAGAGAGAGAGAGAGAGAGAGAGAGAGAGAAAATGAAAATAAGAGGTAAATATACTTGAAATAACGTATGAAAATTGAGTTTTTGTGCAATAAAGAAAAAAAGATACTAATAATAACGCAAGATTTGTAAGATACCGGCACGAAAAGTCAGGAGGAGGAGGAGGAGGAGGAGGAGGAGGAGGAGGAGGAGGAGAATGTAAAGTAAAATATAAAAAAGAAGAAGTAAAAGAAAAGTGAGATTGTAAAGTCAGTTTCGTTCACGTGCATGTACATGAATAAATCTGAAATACATTAACACAAACTTGAAGAGAAATAGTTCACTAAATAACATGTAATGATGAAAAAATAATGACATGATGAATAACAGAACACGATCACCACACACACACACACACACACACACACATAAATAAATAAAAAAAACACAAAACTAAGAAAAAATAAAGGAAAATAATGAAAAGGAAGAGAAAAGAGTAGAAAATAAAGAAATGAAAAGAAAAGATAAATGAATTGTTGTAGCTATTCCTTGTTAACTCCTTCAGTACTGGGACGCGTTTTTACCTTGAGATTTGTGTACGATTAGACTATTTTATTGACATTAGGAAGGGTCTATGGAGGTCAGAAGATTAATGGCCACAGTCTTCACTATTTCAACCCCACACATAAGTTTTTGAAGCTGTATACAATCAAATAATAAGCAGAATAGAATATGGGAATGCATTATGGTACTGAAGTGGTTAATGCGGATAGAACATAAAATAAATATAAATAAATAAGTAAATGTAAAAAAATATTAAAAGAAGGAACAGGAGAGAGAAAAAAAAGAGAGAAAACAGGAAGTTAATTTTGTTCTTATCATGCATCAGAAGTATTAATGAGAAATAAGGCCAAAAATAGGGTATCATAAATTATAGGTTGGTTAGGTTAGGTTAGGTTAGGTTAGTTGGCAAATCTATATAACAGTGAAAAGGTTACACTAAAACTATATACTTGACAACACCTGAGAGAACTAAAGAAGAAGAAGAAGAAGAAGAAGAAGAAGAAGAAGAAGAAGAAGAAGAAGAAGAAGAAGAAGAAGAAGAAGAAGAAGAAGAAGAAGAAGAAGAGGAAGAAAAGAAGAAGAAGAAGAAGAATAAGAATAAGAAGACGAAGAAGAAGAGGAAAAAAGGAGAAAAAGAAGACGAAGAAGAAGAAAAAGAAGAAGAACAAGAACAAGAAGAAAAAAAACAGCTTTACACACAAGCACACAAAAGCAAAACATTACCAGAAACACACACACACACACACACACACACACACACACACACACACACACACACACGACCACAAACACACCAAGAACACTAACACCAACACTATTACGAGTACAAACTAGCAATCCACGAGAAAGTAACACACACTAACTCGACAAAACCCGACAAAACCACAAGGAGGAAAGGAAAGCGGGTTGATAGCAAGACAAACGCACACAAGCTGACCCAGAGCACCGATCCTCACCCAAGACAAACAAAAGACTGCCGCTTGTCACCACCAGGAAGCCAGGGCAATGAATCCACGCAACTGAGAGAGAGAGAGAGAGAGAGAGAGAGAGAGAGAGAGAGAGAATTAATAAGCATTTCTTCTAAACTTTCACACATTGGGAATAACAAAAGCAGATTGAAAACAGAAGCAAACGATAAAAAGAGCAAAAAAGAAGAGAAAAACAAAAACAACGAGAGAGAGAGAGAGAGAGAGAGAGAGAGAGAGAGAGAGAGAGAGAGAGAGAGAGTGTTTCAACCATAATTACTGCGAACGACTTCTACTGATGGTCTTGTTGAGAGAGAGAGAGAGAGAGAGAGAGAGCGAGAGAGAGAGAGAGAGAGAGAGAGAGAGAGAGAGAGAGAGAGAGAGAGAGAGAGAGAGAGAGAGAGAGAGAGAGAGAGAGAGAGAGAGAGAGAGAGAGAGAGAGAGAGAGAGAGAGAGAGAGAGAGAGATTCCGTGCCTGCGTGGGTCAGTCACTAAACTATTCTCAGAAACAGAAATGTAGGCAAGGGTGAGACAGGAAGGAGGAGGAGGAGGAGGAGGAGGAGGAGGAGGAGAAGGAGGAAGAAGAGAAGCAGGAGGTCCTCTTTAACGTGACATGGAGTCTACTAAATGATAAAAAAAGTAAATTATTGGTGCTAATGATAATAATAATAATAATAATAATAATAATAATAATAATAATAATAATAATAATAATAATAATAATGTCACCAGCAGTAGTTACAGAGGAAGACGAGAGGAATAGAGAAAAGAAAGAGAGA
>NC_059304.1:20396174-20406174 GCF_017591435.1 Portunus trituberculatus
AATCCCATGCCTTGGTTCTTGTGTTAAGTTTATTTTTCTTACTTTCTTTCAGTTGTTATATAGTCCTTCTTCCTTGGTATAGATTTTCTTTTAATTTGCAATATATTCTCAAATTTTTCTTTTCTTTTTCCTTTTGCTTTTCATTTCCATGTTTCACTATCCCATGCCTTGGTTCTTGAGTTCACTTCATTTATCTTACTTTCTTTCAATAGTTCAAGTGTTAACCCCTTCAATAGTGAGACGCATCTTTTACCTTGAGATTTGTGTACGATTAGACGATTTCATGTATATTAGGAAGAGTCTATGGAGGTCAAAAGATTAATGGCAGAGTCATCACCATTTTACTCCCCTACACAAGTTTCTGAAGCTGTATAGAATCACCAAATAGTAAGTAGAATGAATATGAAAACGCTGCGTGGTTCTGAAGAGGTTAAATCTATCTTGTTCAGGAATTCAGCGGAGGATTCTAACCAGGAGTTATTAAGATTTTTTCCTTCTTTCTTGTATTATCTTATTAAGTATTCCGTGGCTTTCCTTTTCTAAGATATATTTGATGTATTCCATCTGGCTTTCTCTATTTCTGTTTTTCCATACCAGTTGCCCACAATTCTCTGTATATTCTTCCTATACGTTTTTTTTCATTTCTCTCTCTCTCTCTCTCTCTCTCTCTCTCTCTCTCTCTCTCTCTCTGGTAGTTAGTGTCGTTCGTATTTTTCGCTCCACTCTTCTATTTTTTTCCACCTTGGCGCTCCAACTAAAAAGTGTATTGGGAGAACCACCTCTAAGAATTATGCTCCACACTGTAAGCTCCTTCTTGTCCTCTTGTTTTTCTCTTTTTTTTCCCTCTTCTGTCCTTCTTTTCTCCCATTTTCCTCCTGTCCTCTAGTGTTTTTCCCTTTATTTTTCTCGTTTATTTGGAATTTTGTATGTGTTTTTTTGTTTTATCTTTTTTTTTGTTTTTGTTTTGTTTTTCTTATTTTTTTTTTAGTTCTATTCGCTATTTTTTCTTTTTTTTTATTTTTAAGTTGATTTTTTTCTGGTTTATTGCAACTGTTCTTCTTCTCTTTTCTTTATTTTCTATCTTTTTCTCTTTTTTTCATCTTTTCTCCTCCATTTCTTTCTTTTTATTCTGTTCTCTATTTTTCTTTTGTTCGTCTGTTTTTCTTCTCTTTTCTTTATTTTCTATCTTTTTCTATTTTCTTCATCTTTTCTCCTCCATTTCTTTCTTTTTTTTGTCCTGTTCTCTAACTGCTTTTTTTTTCTTTTGATTGTTTTTTTCCTTTTTTTTTGTGAGTTTGTCCAATTTTATTTATTCAATGTTTTTTTATTTTTCTTGTTTCATTAGTTTTCATTTCTATTAATTTTTGTTGCTTTTTCTGTTCCTCCTCTTCTTTTCCTTTTTTTTTGTGTTTTTCCTCCTGTTTATTGTTTTTCTATGTCTATTTTTTTTATCATTGTTTTCATTTTTCTTATTTCTTTGAGTTTTTATGTGTTTCTTTATCGTTTTTATTTTTGTTACTTTTTTCTGTTCCCCATTTTTCGTTTCTTTTCTTTGTTTTTCCCCCTGTTTATCATTTTTCTGTCTGTTTTTATTTTCTTCCTCTTTTCTTGTTTCTTAAAGCTGCCATGTTTTTGTTTTATTCATTTTTCTTTTTCTTTTAATTTTGCAGTTCATTTTTCTATCTTGCTTTCTTTGTCTTTTTTCTATAATTTTTTTCTTTATAATTTTATCTTTTTTTCTTGCTTCTTTAAGTTTCCATGTCTTTATTATAATTTTATTTTTTAATATTTTTCCGAGTTTTTTCTCATTTTTTTCCTCTTTATAATTTTTCTTTTCCTTGTCTTGCCATCTAATCGTTTTCTCTTTTCTTTTTTTTCTTTTGGTTAATCAGAAATTTTATTTTAAACTTATTTTCTTCTCCTCTTCCTTTTTTTTTCCATATTTTCTTTTCTTCTTCTTTTCTTTGTCTTCTTTTTCTTTCTTCCTCTTAACCTTGCTTTACTGAAATTCAAATGTTGTTATTTTTCTCCTTTTTTCCTATTTTCTTTTCCTATTTCTCTTCTCTCTCTCTCTCTCTCTCTCTCTCTCTCTCTCTCTCTCTCTACTCGTCCTGTCTCTCTTTTTCTTTTCTCTTATTTCACTTTCATTCTCTCTCATTTTTCATTCTTTTCCTTGTCTTATCTTTTTTTCTTATTTACTCTCACTGTTTCTTTATCTCTCTCTCTCTCTCTCTTTTTTCATTATGTCTTTCTCTGTTTCTCTCTTTTCCTTCAATTTCCTCCTCTCGTTCTTATTTTCTTCCTTTTCTTTCCTTTTTCCTTCTTTTTCTTTTTTTTTTTTCTTCGCACTCTTTTCTCGTCTTCTTTTTTCCTACTCTCATTTCTTATTTATTATTCCTCCTCTTTCTTTTCTATTTCTTGTTCTTTCTTTCTTTTTTTATTTTCGATTTCTCTCTCTCTCTCTCTCTCTCTCTCTCTCTCTCTCTCTCTCTCTCTCTCTCTCTCTCTCTCTCTCTCTCATTTCATATACAAAATTAACATTCTTTTTCTCTCTTTGTTTCCTCTATTCACCCATTGAATCTCTCTTTGAGAGAGAGAGAGAGAGAGAGAGAGAGAGAGAGAGAGAGAGAGAGAGAGAGAGAGAGAGAGAGAGAGAGAGAGAGAGAGAGAGAGAGAGAGTGGTACTGGTTGCAATGACGGCTTGTGTGTGTGTGTGTGTGTGTGTGTGTGTGTGTGTGTGTGTGTGTGTGTGTGAGTGTGTGTGTGCGTGTGTGTGAAGGCAAATGTTGAGTTAGTGAATATGTTATTGTCCTTCACCGCTACTGAGAACAATGAGCGCCTTAGAAGAGTGGGTGAGAGGGAGTGGGAGTGGGAGAGGGAGAGAGAGAGAGAGAGAGAGAGAGAGAGAGAGGGAGGGAGAGGGCAAGATACAGGTGAGGGCAGGAGAGAGAGAGAGAGAGAGAGAGAGAGAGAGAGAGAGAGAGAGAGAGAGAGAGAGAGAGAGAGAGAGAGAGAGAGAGAGAGAGAGAGAGAGAGAGAGAGAGAGAGAGAGTGCCTCGGTTTGTGAGAGGTGAACGTGTGAGGTGTTTCTCTCTCTCTCTCTCTCTCTCTCTGTAAGTGGGCAACTAGCAGGTGTCTCATTTCCTTTTAACATTTGCTTCGTCACATTCTCTCTTTCTTCTTTCTCCTCCTCCTCCTCCTCCTCCTCTTCCTCCCCCTCCTCCTCCTCCTCCTCCTCCTCCTCCTCCTCCTCCTCCTCCTCCTCCTCCTCCTCTTCCTCCTCCTCCTCATCCTCCTTCTTCATCCTCTTACTCCTCTTCTCTCGTTTGCATTCTCTCTCTCTCTCTCTCTCTCTCTCTCTCTCTCTCTCTCTCTCTCTCTCTCTCTCTCTCTCTCTCTCTCTCTCTCTCTCTCTCTCTCTCTCTCTCTCTCTCTCTGTCAGGTTTGTTGTTGCTTCCCTCTTTTCCTGATGTTCCTCTCTTCCTTTCCTCTCCTTCCCCTCTTCGTTGTGTTTGTAAAAGATGATTCGCAATGTAATTACCTTCAACGTGTGGACATCTTCTCTTCCTCCTCCTCCTCCTCCTCCTCCTCTGCTTCTTCTTCTTCTTCTACCTCCTCCTCCTCCTCCTTCTCCTCCTCCTCCTCCTCCTCCTCCTCCTCCTCCTCCTCCTCCTCCTCCTCCTCCTCCTCCTCTTGTCCCTTTTGGTGTTTAATTACTTTTTTGGTCTTTTTCCTTTCTCCTTCTCTTCCTCCTCTTCCTCCTCTTCTTCCTCCTCCTCTTCGTCCTCCTCCTCCTCCTCCTCCTCTCCTTCTTCTTGTTGGTCTTATGTGACGTGTGTTGGTATTCCTTGTTGTTGTTGTTGTTGTTGTTGTTGTTGTTGTTGTTGTTGTGCCTTCATTTCATCTTGTTTGTTTGTTAATTGTTTGTTTATTCTTCGTTTTCTTTTCTGTTTGGTTTTTCTTTTTTCTCTTTTTCTTTGGCGAGTCGTTTGTTTGTGTTTATATGTTTAGTTTATTTATTTATTTCTTCCTTTGTTTCTTTGTTTCTCCAGTGACATCTGTTTGGAATTTGATTGTTTCTCTTTTCTATTTTTCTCATGTTTCTTCGTTTCTTTTTTTCCTCTTTTATATTTTTCCTCCTTTACTTTCTTTCATTTCCTCCTCCAGTGATGTCTTTTGCATTTTCTTATTTTCTTTTCTGTTTTTATTTCTCGTGGTACATTTTTCTTTTTCTTTCTGTATTTAGTTTATTTATTTCCTCTTACTGTCTTTCATTTCCTCCTCCAGTGATGTCTGTAGAGATTTCTTTCTTTCCTCTCTTTCTTTCTTTCTTTCTTTTCGTTGGAGTACAAAGACATTTAATTTTTCCTCCTCTAAATACCTTTCTTTAATCCAATGCACACAAAATTCCAATGCTATTTTTCCCTTCCTTTTTCCTTTATTTTTGGCATTTAAATCCTATTGGTCTGGTTAATTCTTTGTTTCTTCCCATTTTTTTGTCATTTTTATGTTGTGTTTATGTATTTAGTTTATTTATTATGTTTATTTCTTCTTACTTTCTTTTACTTCCTCCTCCAGCGATATATCTGTTGGGATTTCTTTCTTTCTTTTCTTTATCTTATCTCCTATTACGTTTTTTTACCTTCTTTTCGCTGGAGTACCAAGACAGTTTTTTTTTCCTTAATCCCATTGAGACAAAATATCCTTTTTTTCCTCCGTTCCTTTATTTTTGCAATTTATATGAAGCTGCATTATTTTTCCTTACGTAGAATTGGAAACCACACGCAACACTCCTGAATAAAAATATCAACTGGAAAAAAGGAAACGATAAAAAAAGATAAATAAAACACACACACATTTGCAATCACCATAGAAAACGTGAATCCTCGTAACCAGAAGGAAGGGGTACAGCTTGAGAACACATCGAGTTGCCAGATGCACGATGACACCCCAAAACATACGATACCTTTCGACAGACGCTGAATTTTCTCGCACTTCTTATTTGTACCTGCATGTTATCGACTCTCCCGCGTCCAATAGCGTTACATTTGCCCTGATATTCGACAGCATTCCTGTAAAAATATGGTATAATACTAGAAACAGACTGGCAAACGTACCCTTGTGTGTGTGTGTGTGTGTGTGTGTGTGTGTGTGTGTGTGTGTGTGTGTGTGTGTGTGTGTGTGTGTGTGTGTGTGTGTGTGTGTGTGTGTGTGTGTGTTTCCGGAAAGTTACACTGAGCTGACTGAATGAGAAAGGTTAGGCAGGCAGAGGAAGGTCATGTTCGAGAGAGAGAGAGAGAGAGAGAGAGAGAGAGAGAGAGAGAGAGAGAGAGAGAGAGAGAGAGAGAGAGAGAGAGAGAGAGAGAGAGAGAGAGAGAGAGATTCACCCAACCAAACATACATATATAGACTGAAAATAACAAATAGAAAACTTGGAAACACACACACACACACACACACACACACACACACACACACACACACACACACACACACACACACACACACACACACACACACACACACACACACAAGGGGACGAAGAGAAGGAAAAAAAAAAACAGCAGCAACACAATTACAACGACAGCAACAACAACAACAACAACAACAACAACAACAACAACAACAAACAAGAGACAAACACAAAAAACTAGGTACATTCTTACTTTCACTCCTCTTCTCCATTCCACAACTTTCTTTTCCCTCCTCTTTCCTCTCCCTCCTTCTCTTTCTCCTCCTCCTCCTCCTCCTCCTCCTCCTCGTCTCCTCCTTCTCCTCCTTCTCCTTGCCTTCTCCTTCTTCTTCTCCTCCTTGCCTTCTCTTCTCTCAAAAATTCCACCGATCCACATTTTTCAAGATTATTTTTCTATTTTCATTTCAAAATATTTTCCTCCTCCTCCTCCTCCTCCTCCTCCTCCTCCTCCTCCTCCTCCTCCTCCTCCTCCTCCTCCTCCTCCTCCTCCTCCTCCTCCTCCTCCTCCTCCTCCTCCCACTAAATCCTCTTTTCTCTACTCTCAAAATATTTTCCTCCTCCTCCACCTTCTCTCAGTTCTCTCTCTCTCTCTCTCTCTCTCTCTCTCTCTCTCTCTCTCTCTCTCTCTCTCTCTCTCTCTGTCCT
This sequence comes from Portunus trituberculatus, assembly GCF_017591435.1. Lineage (NCBI taxonomy): Eukaryota > Metazoa > Arthropoda > Malacostraca > Decapoda > Portunidae > Portunus > Portunus trituberculatus. The sequence continues at coordinate 20,402,293 of NC_059304.1, forward strand.
CTCTCAAAATAATCTACTTCTCTCAACCTTTCTCTTTCTCTTTTCTGGAAATACACCAAGCTTTTTCCTTCTTTTTAACTTGAATCCCTTTCTTCCCTCTCTGCGCTCCAGTCTTTCCTTTATCTTCACTTACAATACTCTACGCCTTCTTCTTCTTTTTCCCGACTTTCGTGGTCTTAACCCCTCTTTTGTTTCCTCTATCTCTCTCTATCCCTTCTCTCAACCCTACTTCTTCCCCTGACCCTTCTGCCTCCTCCGATCCCCTTTCTACCTCTCAAAAAAGCATTCTACAACTCTTTTTTTGACCTTTATTCTATTCCCACGAGTAAAAAATACCATTGATTCTCCTTCTATCAATTCTTACTACTCGTGCCTCTTCCATCCCCGCCTCTCGCTCGACACGAAAAAAAAGAAAACTGTAGTGGGCGAGGTGACGGAGGGCAGGTGTATCAAGCAGCCCTCCCTATCAGCTCCTCTCCTCGTGCAACCCTTGAATCAGCATGTCAAAGGAGAGGGAACGTGCAGGGAGGGCAAGGCCACGCATAGGGGAAGATAACACAAGTCTCTCTCTTTTAATCTGTCTCTCGAACTACGCTAGCTCACTTCGAAATAAGCTTGTCAAAGGAAGGTAAGAGTAAGAAAGACGATATTGAATGTGTGTGTGTGTGGGTGTGTGTTTGTGTGTAGAGTTGCCTTCTTAGGACGAGTAGGAGACCGTCTTTGTAATGTAAGATGTTTCCTCTTCCCTTGTGGCTAATTCTGCGACTGACTGGACGTACACAAAGGAACACAAAGGAAGGGTTGGCGGTGTTAGTGTGTGTAGTGGTGTCAGTTTGCTAAGGTCACTGAGAAGGGATTGTTTGTTTTTGTGATGGTTCCTCCCTTATGGCTGATGCTGGAGCTGGTCAGAGGTAGTAGTAGTAGTAGTAGTAGTAGTAGTAGTAGTAGTAGTAGTAGTAGTAGTAGTAGTAGTAGTAGTAGTAGTAGTAAAAGGGTATCATTATCTTTCTATCTATCAATCATTGTATTTATCTGTTAATCTATCTATCTATCTATCTACCAATGTGTTTTTAAGAGGCTGTTTCTGATGAAGTGCAGTCTTATCTGTGGGGGGAGAATAAAGATATAGTAGATATTAAGAACGTCTCTCTCTCTCTCTCTCTCTCTCTCTCTCTCTCTCTCTCTCTCTCTCTCTCTCTCTCTCTCTCTCTCTCTCTCTCTCTCTCTCTCAAAGGATATGGGAGATGAGAACAGAGGAAGAAAATGGGAAGTGGATTTGAATCTCAATTTGAATCTATATTGGAAAAGGTCCTTTTTTCCGAGTTTGTTCTGTGGGAAGAGAGAGAGAGAGAGAGAGAGAGAGAGAGAGAGAGAGAGAGAGAGAGAGAGAGAGAGAGAGAGAGAGAGAGAGAGAGAGAGAGAGAGAGAGAGAGAGAGAGAGAGAGAGAGAGAGAGAGAGAGAGAGAGAGAGAGAGAAACAAGGGGCAGAGGACTAACAAAAGAATTATGCACTGTAGGTAAAGGAGAGAAAAGGACAAAGAAACACACACACACACACACACACACACACACACACACACACACACACACACACACACACACACACACACACACACACAAAGAGACACCACCACACAGGCACCGGCTCAAAGAAACAGGAATAAACAGACACACACACACACACACACACACACACACACACACACACACACACACACACACACACACAAACACAAACACGTACATAGACAAACACCTGAACAAAGAGAAGCAAAGACAAAATATACAGAGAGGGAGATAGAGAGAGATAGAAAGATAAACAGACAGAGGAGGAGAGATAGAGAAAGAGAGTAGATAGAAGAGACAGATAGAGATAGAGAGAGAGAGAGAGAGAGAGAGAGAGAGAGAGAGAGAGAGAGAGAGAGAGAGAGAGAGAGAGAGAGAGAGAGAGAGAGAGAGAGAGAGAGAGAGAGAGAGAGAGAGAGAGAGAGAGAGAGAGAGAGAGAGAGAGAGAGAGAGAGAGAGAGAGAGAGAGAGAGAGAGAGATGCATGGATAGGTAGACAGAATAACAGACAGACAGACAGACAGACAAAACTAATTTAAAAAAAATCACTTCAAAATATGACTGAAGGAAAATGATAAAATAAAAACAAATAGATAAATAAATAGAATATAATAAAGGAAAAAAAACAAAGGAAAAGAAATACAAATAAACTGAAACATAAGAAATACAGGAACAAGAACAACAAAAAATAAAAATAATAAACGAACAATCTGGAAAAACATCAGCTATTCTCTCTCTCTCTCTCTCTCTCTCTCTCTCTCTCTCTCTCTCTCTCTCTCTCTCTCTCTCTCTCTCTCTCTCTCTCTCTCTCTCTCTCTCTCTCTCTCTCTCTCTCTCTCTCTCTCTCTCTCTCTCTCTCTCTCTCTCTCTCTCTCTCTCTCTCTCTCTCTCTCTCTCTCTCTCTCTCTCTCTCTCTCTCTCTCTCTCTCTCTCTCTCTCTCTCTCTCTCTCTCTCTCTCTCTCTCTCTGTCTCCTTTCCCGAGGCAAAGAGGACACACACACACACACACACACACACACACACACACACACACACACACACACACACACACACACACACACACACACACACACACACACACACACGTTGAAGAGGATCGAAGCAAAGCAAAGAGGAGAGGAGGAGGAGGAGGAGGAGGAGGAGGAGGAGGAGGAGGAGGAGGAGGAGGAGGAGAAGGAGAAGGAGAAGGAGAAGGAGAAGGAGAGGAGGAGGAAGAGGAGGAGGAGGAGGAGGAGGAAGAGGAGGAAGAGGAAGAGTAAAACACGTGACGTAAAGTATATTGGTTTGCATCGAGGAGGTTATCAGAGCACACACACACACACACACACACACACACACACACACACACACACACACACACACACACACACACACACACACACACACACACACACACACACACACACACACACACACACACACAGACGATAAAGAGGAAAAACCGCAGATTATGAAGGGATGAACATTACGAAGAGGAGGAGGAAAAAGAAGAAGACAAGAGGAGGAATGGAGGAGGAGAAGAAAGAGGAGGAGGAAGACTTAGCTAATGCAAAAAATACGAAGAGGAAGAAGAGCGGAGCGAACGAGAGTGCACAGGAAAAAATAAGAATACTAACGAAGTGTAGAAAGAAGAGAAGGAAGATAATGAAAATGTGGAAGAGGAGGAGAGAGGAAGAACAAGACGAGGAAGGATAAATTAAGAGAGGAAAGTGTAAGAGAAAAGAAGAGGAAAGCGATAGTGTAGAAAGAGAAGAAGGAAGTAGAGGAAAAAGAAGAGGAACAAGAGGAGAAAAGAAGGAAGACGAAGAAGAAGAAGAAGAAGAAGAGAAAAAAGAGGAGAAATTTATCAGCATACATTGAAAAAAGAAAAGATTAAGAGCAGAACGAGAAAACAAAGAACAAAATAAAAAAAGAGGAAAAAAGAAGAAAAAGAAGAGAAATTGAAAGAGAAAGAGAGAAAAAACGAAGGAGAAAAAAATATTAAGAGAAATAACAAGAAAACGAAAAAGCAGAAAGAGTAGAAAAATGTACAAAAAAGAAGAAGAGGAGGAATAGAAGGAGGAAGAGGAAGAAGAGGAAGAGGAGGAGGAATTTACTAGTGTATGTTGGCCCTGCTTATTCATGGAAGCTCCAAAACCAGACACATTTATGGAGGTGGAGAGGAGAAATCTTTGCAGAGCTGCGTGTGTTTGGGAGGAAGGGAGGAGAGAGGGAGGGGAGGGAGGGAGAGGTGAGAGAGTAACATTGTGAGAGTAAAGGAGAGGAAGGAAGGTAGGAGAGAGCGTGAGAGGGAAGGAAGGGAGGGAAAGAAGGAGG
>NC_059304.1:20408674-20413674 GCF_017591435.1 Portunus trituberculatus
AGTAACAATTCGCTGGTGAGGAAAACACTTCTCTGATAACGTATGTGCCTGCTTTTTTCCTCTTTTTTCCCCTCTCCCTCACTTCAGCAGAGAGAGAGAGAGAGAGAGAGAGAGAGAGAGAGAGAGAGAGAGAGAGAGAGAGAGAGAGAGAGAGAGTTATATTTCCTTCAGTACCCATTGATGAAAGTATATTAAAGTGCGACTGACTGACTGACTGACTGACTGACTGACTGACTGACTGACTGACTGACCGACTGATTGAATGAAAGTTGGTCGATTAGTTTGCCTGTGAGACTAACTTTATTCAGACTAACAAACCGACTGACTCATTGATCGGTGGCCTTACTGACTCATGTGATGGGTTGACTGAGTGACACATTGACTTAACTAACTGACTGACTGATTGCCTTACTAAATGGCTGACTGGAGCTTGACTGACTGGCTGAACTGATTTATAAAGTCAGTGTCTGAGAAACTGATTATACTGACTGATCGACTAGACTCAGAAAAAGAAGACCTTAAAAAAAAAATAATAATAAATAAATAAACATGTAATTTTGTATGATTATGTTCTTGTTATCTAGAAGCAACTATTATCATTATTATCATTACTACTATTATTACTATTATCTTCTTTAATATTATCATTATCATCATTACTACTATCATTACTATTATCACTACCATCCTTATCACTATTATCATTATATATTACCAATTTACCCACACGCACATTTCACTGGCAGATAAAAGCCAAAGAGATAAAAGCAAATCATTATAAACGTCATTACAAAATCACGACAATTTCTTTTAGCTTCATTAATTCCATCACGGACTCTCGTCTTGACCCACTCACTCACTAATGAAGTCATGCATCTATTGTGAAGGTCGCTGCTCTTCATCTTCACCTTATTTATCCATTGGCTACAGTAGATATTATTTTTCATTCATTTTCGTTACGAGTGAGTGAGTGAGTGAGTGAGTGATGTAGTCAGTCAGTCAGTCAATCAAAAGCCCATATTCAGAAACACTATTCTCTCTCACCACGACTATTTTCCAAGGCCACAGAGAGATGCTTAGCGAGGTTTTCAAGAGTGTTCCTCCAGTTAATAATGTAGAAATCTTGTCAATCTTCCTCTAAAACCGTAAAAACACATTAAAAAAAATTTGTATACATTTAAATAAAGCCTTTTGAAATAGTGGAGGTGAAGCACAGAGAAGTTTGAGAATACGAGCCAAAAAGCCATGGATAGACTGACTGGTTGACTGACTAAATAAATGACTGAATGAGTGAGTGGGTGTGTTTTTCTGTTATAAGAGGAGCACCGGCCAAGGGCAACAAAAATGGCTATAAGAAAAAAGACCAACTGAAGTGAAACGAGGGAGAGAGAGAGAGAGAGAGAGAGAGAGAGAGAGAGAGAGAGAGAGAGAGAGAGAGAGAGAGAGAGAGAGAGAGAGAGAGAGAGAGAGAGAGAGAGAGAGAGAGAGAGAGAGAGAGAGAGAGAGAGAGAGAGAGAGAGAGAGAGAGAGAGAGAGAGAGAGAGAGAACCTGACCACGTGAATAAGTGAATGAATGAATTAATGAGTGAGTGAGTTAGTGAGTGAGAGAGGAAAGAGTGAGTGAGAGAGTGAGTGAGTAAATGAATGAGTGAGTGAAAGAGCCAGACAATAAAAGTGTGAGAGACTGACGAACTGACTTACTGACGGACTGAATAAATAAATGAATAAATAAATATCCAACCACATGAATGAACAACTGACTGACTGACTGACTGACTGACTGACTGACTGACAGCACGGAAAAATGACTGTCACTTTTATTATTCGACTTGCTCTTTACACTCCCCATTCCACCACCACCACCACCACCACCACCACCACCACCACCACCACCACCACCACCACCGCCGCCTCTGTTAATGGGGTTAGCAGACGCCACACCGCAGCGAAGGGGGGGGGAGGAGAAAATGGGGAAGGAGAGGAGGGGTGGGGAGGAAGAGGGGGAGGGATGATAGCATAGACCTGAAAGTTGTATTAAAGTGAACATTGATATAGGCGGGAAAGGTGTATGTGTGTGTGTGTGTGTGTGTGTGTGTGTGTGTGTGTGTGTGTGTGTGTTAAGGAAGGGTATTACAGTTTGTCACGGTTCCTGGCTTTCTATTAATCACGATAGCTTTTCTCTCTCTCTCTCTCTCTCTCTCTCTCTCTCTCTCTCTCTCTCTCTCTCTCTCTCTCTCTCTCTCATTTCCCATTTTTTGTGGTCGAAGATGATTAATGAAAAATTGAAATAGACTGAAATGGAAAATGAAAAGTGATGAATCTAGAGATTTTTTTTTATCATTATTTTTTTTTTCGTGGAAAGAGAGGGATGGGAAACCTGACTGACTGACTGACTGACTGACTGACTGACTGACTGACTGATTGACTGAATGACTGAATGACTGAGCTTAATATTTCACAACAAGGGGGTCACATGTTGCTGAGACGTGCATGAGAGAGAGAAAAAAAAGGAGAAGGAGGAAAAGAGGAAACAAGAAGGAAAAACCATTAAGAAGAGGAAACACAGTAAAGTAGACTAAACGAAGAACAGGAAGAATGAAGAAGAGAAGTAGAAGTAGAAGAAGAAGAAGAAGAATGAAGAAGAGAAGAAGTGAAGAAGAAGAAGAAGAAGAAGAAGAAGAAGAAGAAGAAGAAGAAGAAGAAGAAGAAGAAGAAGAAGAAGAAGAAGAAGAAGAAGAAGAAGAAGAAGGTAGAAGAAGAAGAAGAACAAGAAGAACAAGAACATGATAAAGAAGAAGAAGAAGAAGAAGAAGAAGAAGAAGAAGAAGAAGAAGAAGAAGAAGAAGAAGAAGAAGAAGAAGAAGAAGAAGAAGAAGAAGAAGAAGAAGAAGAAGAAGAAGAAGAAGAAGAAGAAGAAGAAGAAGAAGAAGAAGAAGAAGAAGAAGAAGAAGAAGAAGAAGAAGAAGAAGAAGAAGAAGAAGAAGAAGAAGAAGAAGAAGAAGAAGAAGAAGAAGAAGAAGAACAAGAAGAAGAAGAAGAAGAAGAAGAAGAAGAAGAAGAAGAAGAAGAAGAAGAAGAAGAAGAAGAAGAAGAAGAAGAAGAAGAAGAAGAAGAAGAAGAAGAAGAAGAAGAAGAAGTAGAAGAAGAAGTAAAAGAAGAAGAAATAGAAGAAATAGAAGAAGAAGAAGAAGAAGAAGAAGAAGAAGAAGAAGAAGAAGAAGAAGAAGAAGAAGAAGAAGAAGAGAAGAAGAAGAAGAAGAAGAAGAAGAAGAAGAAGAAGAAGAAGAAGAAGAAGAAGAAGAAGAAGAAGAAGAAGAAGAAGAAGAAGAAGAAGAAGAAGAAGAAGAAGAAGAAGAAGAAGAAGAAGAAGAAGAAGAAGAAGAAGAAGAAGAAGAAGAAGAAGAAGAAGAAGAAAAAGAAGAAGAACAAGAAGAAGAACAAGAAGAACAAGAACAAGATAAAAAAAAGAAGAAGAAGAAGAAGAAGAAGAAGAAGAAGAAGAAGAAGAAAAGAAGAAGAAGAAGAAGAAGAAGAAAAAAGAAGAAGAAAGAAGAACAAGATGAACTAGAAGAACAAATACGAAGAAAAAGAAGAATAAGAATAAGTATAACAACAACAAGAAGAGGAAGAGAAGAAGAACAAGAACAAGAAGAACAAGAACAGGATGAAGAAGAACAAGAAGAAAACACAAAGAAGAACAAGAAGAAAAAATAAGAAGAACAAGAAGAAAAGAGTAAAAAGAAGAAGAAGAAGAAGAAGACCACCACCACCACCACCACCACCACCACCACCACCACTAATAACAAAAGACACGCTAAACACTAATTAAAATGACAGGGAGGGGGAAGAAACACAGGTAAGGGAGACAGGTAGACGTGACAGGTGAGACAAGAGAAGGACAGGTGAAGGAAGGGTTAATTAGAGTACCTTCCCCTAGTAGCCACCATGATCTTTATCTTTGCCTCTCCTTTACCTTACTAGTCAAGAGAACTGCCAGATATTGAGACAGAGGAAGGGTGGATTGTGAGAAGCAAGGAACAGAAGGGAAGGTGGAATAGAGGTGAAAAATGTGGAGAGAGAGAGAGAGAGAGAGAGAGAGAGAGAGAGAGAGAGAGAGAGAGAGAGAGAGAGAGAGAGAGAGAGAGAGAGAGAGAGAGAGAGAGAGAGAGAGAGAGAGAGAAATAATGCAATAATACTCTTCAATCCTTCAATCCTTCTTTAAAAAAAATGACATAAATAGAAAAGGAGAAAAATAATAAAATAAACAAATCATTCCTTTACTCATTCCTTCTTTCCTTCCTTCCTTCCTTCCTTCCTTAACGATACGAGTAAATAAAAAAAATAATTAACTTCACTTACTTAATAAAAAAAACTAAATTAATATACGATTTTGTTTTGTTTACCTCTATTTTCTTTGCATTTCATTTATCTATACAATTATTTCATTATTTCAAAGTGAAGTAAAGAAGAAAGAGCGAATAAGAGAGTTTGTGTATTTCTGTTATATTTCTTTTTCCTCGCCACTTCATTAGTTCCATTAATCATACACTCAACCATCTATCTCCTTTTTTATTTAAATTCATTCGAGTACCTGAGAGAGGGAGAGAGAGAGAGAGAGAGAGAGAGAGAGAGAGAGAGAGAGAGAGAGAGAGAGAGAGAGAGAGAGAGAGAGAGAGAGAGATACTGATACTGATACATTTATTGGGCCTTAAACATATACATATATAAGATATAACAATGGGTTACGTAACAGCCAAGGTCCATTGAGTGTTACCTCTTTTATGGACCTATTTTGACTTACTTAAATGTAGAGGTGCCATGTGACGGGCCCTAACTGTTTACAATAACGAAAAAATCTTGGACATAATATGGAAACATATATACGACATTATAAATGAAAAGTTCTTGAGAAAGCATAATATTAATAAAGTAAATACTGTACTAGCGGTAATGATTAATCACAATATACGCAAATATAAAAACGATGAGATTAATAAAAG
>NC_059304.1:20423674-20451174 GCF_017591435.1 Portunus trituberculatus
GAAGAGAGACATGGATAAAGATGGGATAGCACGGACGGTGAAGGGTTGACGAAGGGCTGGAGAAGATGAGGCAACACGCCTGCTGTGGGTTTCACTTTCACTGTTTGATCTGCTGCAGTCTCTGACGAGACAGCCAGACGTTACCCACGGAACGAGCTCAAGAGCTCATTATTTCCGATCTTCGGATAGCCTGAGAGAGGCACACACCACAGAGGGACAACAAGGTCACAACTCCTCGATTTACATCCCGTACCTACTCACTGAGGGTGAACACCACCCACACGTGAAAGGAGACACACCCAAATATCTCCACCCGGCCGGAGAATCGAACCCCGGTCCTCTGGCTTGTGAAGCCAGCGCTCTAACCACTGAGCTACCGGGCCGTGTGTGTGTGTGTGTGTGTGTGTGTGTGTGTGTGTGTGTGTGTGTGTGTGTGTGTGTGTGTGTGTGTGTGTGTGTGTGTGTGTGTGACGTATTTAGAAACGCCTTGCTCTCTCATCCTGACTGATTTCTTAGACCACAAGGATGACAAGCCACGTCCTGAACACTGTTTTTCTATGTAGTAATGTATAAATCTTGTTAATCTGTTGATAAAACCAGAAAAAACACCCATAAGGAAACAGTAACTTTAATAAGGGGAGATGTTGCCAGATTCACCAGATATCGTAATATTTCACAGAAAAGTTGATCAACTGCGTATCGTATATTTTTGGACATTGTACTGTCACATACCAATGTATTGAAATAGCTGAAGTATTTTTAGACATGTATCTACGGCATGAACACTTCAATAGTATAATTAATTAAGATTTTGTACATGCATTGTCTTTTATATCATTTATAATCTTTTGCCAAAAATTACTTAGTTCCTCAATTGATAACTCTTAGTTTTCTTCTAGGCTAAGAATAGACTACATGAAACTATGAACATATGAAGCTCCGTAAATAAGTTAATTTTCATAACGTAAAAATGAAAGTCTGATAAAGAGTCTGTCTACTGCCCATCAAACCGTTCTTCTGCAGAGACGTTTTCGCCGTCACCGAGACCTAACCATGTTAGCTAATGGACAGCGGCAATCCAGACGAGTTCTTTTATTCTAGTCTAAAGGCAAACCATGTTCAGTTTATGGTAAGACAAAGCTTAGTGACACGCTGATGGAAACAGTGTAGCACCCTCCAGTTATTTCGGCTTCGGCCGCAAATTTTCTTTTTTTCTCATAAAGAAAACCGAATACATATAGCTGTATCCTTTCCTTGTGAAGCATCAACCTCTGTAGTGGCGAGGTGAAATGTGTGTTAAGGGTTTGTGCTGTATTATAGTCTCTTAGAGGTTGGTACACATGGCCACCATATTTTGCCCTATTTAATTATGCTAGACGTATACTCAAGTAAATATAAAAAAAAAACTATCAGAGTAAAATAGCAACAGAAAAATACTGGAAGGAGTAAAAGGATGGTAAATCAATACACACATCGTAGTATAGTGTTTAGAGACGACTGCTCTGTACCGTGAGACGCTGCTGGCCTTCTCCTATCGGATCCTTTGCTATAATACAGTGAAAGTACGGCGCAGAAGTCAAAATACAAGCTAAGACAGGTGGGTGGTATGCGGGTATGTGGGTGTGCGTGGGTGTGTGTGGGTGAGCGAGGCGTCCTGCTGAGTGCCACGGTCACTGGGAGCCTCGAGGGAGCAGGGAGGAGCAAGACTTGAGAGTCCACTGACTTGTTTACGCGCTGTCAGACAAAGGCAACAAAACGAGGTGCCCGTCTCATCCACTGGAGCTGCTGCAGAAACACGCTCCAGGCTGCGGGCGAGGTGCACGTGTTGGCGCTGGATTAGGAGAGGAGGAAAAGATGAAACAGAAAGAGAGAAAGAAAGGAAAGAACATAAAGCAAATGGCAGCAAGGTGAGGAGGCTCGTTTGACAACTTAACCCCTCCACAAGGCAAGGGAGAGTGTTGGCGCAGGATTAGGAAAGGGAGAGGATGAGAATAGAGAGAGAAGAAAGATGAGAAAGGAAGGATATGGGAGAAACAAGGGGATGACTGAGTGACAACAAGACGAGATTTGAGAGGGAAGAGTATAAAGACGCCCACGCCACACCTGAGAGAAAAAGAACAGAGAGAGAGAGAATAGATGTGCGCTTGAAACAATAGAACACACTCATAACATTCCGGGGCGAGATTTACAACGAAAAAAATAAACAAAATGAAGACAAAAGAACACAGAGAGGAAAGAAGCACAGGATTCACTAGATAAATGACTCTTGACTGACTGACTGCATATTTCGAGTAACAGAATGCACCACTCCCCTCCTCCCCTCCTCCCTCCTTCCCTCACGTGCCCACCCCTGTCCTCCTGTCTGCTGGTGTCACCGGCCGCCAGGAGGACACACAGGGCTGGCAGCGGGCTTTCGTACAACACAAGTGACAGGACGTGAGTGTAACCAGGAGAGCAGTGTCCTCGGCAATGCAATAAGGGTTCTCTCTCCGCCCCGCCACCTGAGCCCAGCCAAGTCGCTGTTAACGCCTGCAGTATCATGACACATTTTCCTATTCATCTGGTCACTGTTTGGTGATTTCATACAGCTTTAGAAACTCATGTAGGGGTTAAAATAGTGAAGACTGTAGCCATTAATCTTTTGACCTCCATAAACACTTCCTAATCGTCTAATCATACCCAAAACTCAAGGTAGAAATGCGTTCCAGTGCTGAAGGGGTTAAATCTGTATTTGGAAACACTTTATTCTCTCACCACGACTGTCTTCAAAGGCCGCGGTAATGATAAGCAAAGATATAAGGTCGTTTTAACTGTTTATGAGGTTGAAATGTTAATTTCTACCCTACAAACTGAATTAGAACCGAAAAAACATCCTTCAAAAACCCGTCATTACACTATATCAATTTTCAAAGATGGTTTATCCTATTACTAATTTATATTTCTTTTTTTTTTAGTTAATGAGTCACTAGATGCGTAAAAACACTCTTAAGACCCCGTATCACTTCACCATCACTATTTTCAAAGGCAACATGGATGACTAGCTTGCCAGGTCCTCAAGACTGTTCCTCCTGTTTATAGTGCAGAAATGTCATCAATCCATCACTAGAGCAGCCTTCAAAATCCATGTCACTTCACCACAACTATTAACTATTATAATGTAGCAACTTTGTAAATCTGCCAATAGAAGCGTAAAAAAAAAACCTTAAATGCTTGCCACTTCAGCTAGACCCGTGGAAAGTAGTGGCGGTGTTGCGTGTGTTTCAGAGGTACTGTTACATACAATATATCTTAATTAGTAACCTTCCCAGCCTACCACGTGCATAACCTGCTCTAACCTGCACGTGTACGAGGGACTTCACTGGCACTGATCATCTCGCAACTTGAGTTTTACCACCACACCAACAGACAATCAAGTAATCAAGCCGGTACTTACTTTTCACTGAGCGATGATGAAATATGAGGCTACACTTGATTGCTCGCTAATTCTTTCCTTCACTCACTCTTCCGTGCCTCTGGTCAGCTTGGCATGGGGGTTCAACCTTCCGTTTTCTCTCCTGTGTCTCTGTCAGTATCATGACGCGTTTTCAGAGTTCATGGTTACTATTTGGTGATTTTATACAACTTCAAAAACTTCATGTGGGGATTAAACTAGTAAAGATTCTGACCATTAATCTTTACACCTCTATAGTCCCTTTCTAATGCAAATAAAATTGTCTAATCTTACCCAAAAAATCAAGGTTAAAAGTGCGTCTCAGTATTGAAGGAGTTAACACATCACTCACTCTCTTGTCCTTGTCTTCACTAAACACACGTGCTCTTTTTTCTTTCTCAAATAAACACACGCACTCTTTTCTTTTTCCAAGTTAACACACGTGACCTCTTTTTTCCTTCCCCAGCAAACACTGTACACTGTCCCCTTCTCAGCAACCACATGTACTCCCGTCTACTCTTCATTGCTGTCCTCAGTAACTCCCAGTAACGCCACTAGATGTCTTACCTGTTGAAGAAAACGTGAACAGGGGTAACTTATGTAGATATTGTTTACCGTATCCTCCCTCGATCATTTTGCCTTAAGCTCTTCAGTACTGGGACGCATTTTTACCATGAGTATGATTAGTTTGAGTATGATTAGATGAATTCAGAGTATGATTAAACGATTTTATTGACATTAAGAAGGGTCTATGAAGGTGAGAAGATTAATGGCCAGAATCTTCACATGAGTTTCTGAAGCTGTATAAAATCACCAAATAGTAACCAGAATGAATATGGAAACGCGTCACGGTACTGAAGACGGTTAATAAAACTTTCCTAATTTATTTAACAAAGACCAATGAAAATAATATGAAGTTGCGAAAAAATATATAAGGTAAATAATGGAAGGAAAAAAAAATACAAAAATTAACATAAAAAAAGAAAAATTTTAAACAGAGAGAGAGAGAGAGAGAGAGAGAGAGAGAGAGAGAGAGAGAGAGAGAGAGAGAGAGAGAGAGAGGTGGGAAAACGAAACGAATAAATAAAGAAAAACACAATAAAATGAAATAAACCAAAAATCTTGAGCCTGAGAGTATATCCACTCGTCTATGATCGGTTTCCAAGGATGTGCAGGCTCATCATCCCTTCAGCTTTAACACTCATTGTATATTTAATCGTTCACTCCGCGGCAGAATCTTCATCTCTAATCCCAACATTAAAATCCAAGCGGGACTATAAGAGAGAGAGAGAGAGAGAGAGAGAGAGAGAGAGAGAGAGAGAGAGAGAGAGAGAGTGTGTGTGTGTGTGTGTGTGTGTGTGTGTGTGTGTGTGTGTGTGTGTGTGTGTGTGTGTGTAAAAGCATAAAAGGTGGAGAAGGAAGGAAATATCATGAACAAGAAGCGAAATAAAAAAAAGGAACAGAAAAATAATGAAAGAGAGAGAGAGAGAGAGAGAGAGAGAGAGAGAGAGAGAGAGTGAGAGAGAGAGCCACTCATCCGCTACACACTTCAAAACCATTACTACTACAACTTATATACAGAGCACTAACTTTCATCACCACCACTCAACAAACACAAACACACAAACACACACACACACACAAAGAGGCGGAGGTGTGTGTGTGTGTGTGTGTGTGTGTGTGTGTGTGTGTGTGTGTAATTCACCTCGGTCAGTCTTCCCCATTACGGAGCGAGCTCAGAGCTCATAGACCGATCTTCGGGTAGGACTGAGACCACAACACACTCCACACACCGGGAAAGCGAGGCCACAACCCCTCGAGTTACATCCCGTACCTATTCACTGCTAGGTGAACACACCCCACACATTAAGAGGCTTGCCCATTTGCCTCGTCGACTTCGGGACTCGAACACGGACCCTCTCGAGTGTGAGTCGAGCGTGCTAACCACTACACTACGCGGCAAGGTCTGTGTGTGTGTGTGTGTGTGTGTGTGTGTGTGTGTGTGTGTGTGTGTGTGTGTGTGTGTGTGTGTGTGTGTGTGTGTGTGTGTCCTCCTTGCCTCCTGCTTGAGTACTGACAGGAAGGGTGGTGACGCTGAGCACTTTTAGAGAAGAGAGCGTTTTGTGTTTGCCTGCACTGCTGACGAAGGCACTGAAGGAGGAGGAGGAAGAGGAGGAGGACGAAGGTGTGCCTGTGTATGACATTTATCATTTTTGTTTGTTTATCATGTTTCGTTTTCATCTCTCTCTCTCTCTCTCTCTCTCTCTCTCTCTGCTCCTCTATATCTTTTATTCGTTTTTTCATCTCTGTTCTCTTCACACTTTTCTTATTCATGTCCATTTTCTATTTTCTTCTTTTTCGTTCTCTTTATCTTAGTCTATTTCTCTTACTCCGTTTATCTTTCTGTCTTTCTGTCTGTCTCTTTATCATTTATTCTTCACGCTCCTGTCTGTTTGGCTTCGGTCTTCCCGTCTCTGTCTGTCTGTCTGTCTTTCTTCCTGTCTCAACTTTGATTTTTTTTTTGCCTCTTCCCATGTTTATCTATTTATTCTCTTTTCCAATCTACCTGCCTGTCTATTTTTTCATCTGTGTCTGTCTGTCTGTCTGTCTGTTTGTCTGCCTGTTTTTCTTCCCGTCTCTATGTCTTTCTGTTTCCTTGCTTTTCTTCTAATTTTTCTCTTTTTCTTCGTCACTTTCTCTGTTCACTTGTTCCTCTTCCCTGTCTCTGTGTCTCTGTTTGCTTCTCTGTCTCACTGCGTCTCTGTTTCACTGTTTATAATTTTTTTTCCTTCCTGTTTTGTCTGTCTATCTATTTTTTCTCTCCTCTCTCTGCCTCTGCTTTTTTTTCTGTCTCACTGCCTCTCTGTTTCTTATCTTTTACTTTCTCTTTTTTTCTTTGTCTATCTATGTTTCCTCTCTTCTCTCAGCTTCTGTTTGCTTCTCTGTCTCACTGTTTGTATTTCTCCTTTTCTTCATCTTTCTCTCTCTCTCTATTTGGTGTTTTTCCACTGTTTCTCTGTCTCGCTGTTCAAAATTCTCTTTTTCTTCCTTTTTCTCTGTCTATCAATGTCTTCTCTCGTCTCTCTGCTTCTATTTCCTTCTCTATCTCACTGTTCATATTTCTCTTTTTCTCCCTCTCTTTTGTCTGTTCATCTATGCCTTCTCTCGTTTCTCTGTCCATTTTCCTTCTCTGTCTCTTTGCATCTCTTTCTCACGGTTCCCCCAGCACGAAGGTACCTGTCTGTGTCTCACCTGTCCATTTGTTCACCTGTCACCTGCACCCAAACTCCTTCCTGTGAAACGCGTCTTCTTTCTTCTCCAGTAAATCTTCATAAATCTCTCTCTCTCTCTCTCTCTCTCTCTCTCTCTCTCTCTCTCTCTCTCTCTCTCTCTCTCTCTCTCTCTCTCTCTCTCTCTCTCTCTCTCTCTCTCTCTCTCTTACAACAAGGGAGAAAGTTCATAGTCACGTTTATTTTTATCTTCATTTATCTCCTTCTCCTTCTTCTTCTTCTTCTTCTTCTTCTTCTTCTTCTTCTTCTTCCTTTTCTTCTTCTTCTCCTTCTTCTTCGTTTTCTTCTCCTTCTTAATCATCATCTTCTTTTTCTTCTTCTTAATCATCTTTTTTTTTTTTTTTCTTTTTTTTCTTCTTCTTCTTCTTCTTCTTCTTCTTCTTCTTCTTCTTCTTCTTCTTCTTCTTTTCTTCTTCATCTTAATCATCTTCTTCTTCTTCTTCTTCTTCTTCTCTTCTCTTCTTCTTCTTCTTCTTCTTCTTCTTCTTCTTCTTCTTCTTCTTCTTCTTCTCAATCATCTTACTTTCTTCTTCTTCTTCTTCTTCTTCTCAATCATCTTACTTTTTCTTCTTCTTCTTCTTCTTCTTCTTCTCAATCATTTTACTTTCTTCTTCTTCTTCTTCTTCTTCTTCTTCTTCTCAATCATCTTACTTTCTTCTTCTTCTTCTTCTTCTCAATCATCTTACTTTCTTCTTCTTCTTCTTCTTCTTCTTCTTCTTCTTCTTCTTCTTCCATATTTAGCGAGTTTACTTTTCTCATAATAAATCTTCCGTCGTGTTGTTTTGCGTCTCTCTCTCTCTCTCTCTCTCTCTCTCTCTCTCTCTCTCTCTCTCTCTCTCTCTCTCTCTCTCTCTCTTTATATTCTTGACTGAACGAAAGGGAAGAAGAATAAAATTTATGTTATTAATCCGTAAAGAAATACCGGTGCTTCTCTCTCTCTCTCTCTCTCTCTCTCTCTCTCTCTGAATACAAGCAAGATTAGTCCAGTAACGGAGGAGGAGGAGGAGGAGGAGGAGGAGGAGGAGGAGAAGAAGAAGAAGAAGAAGAAGAAGAAGAAGAAGAAGAAGAAGAAGAAGAAGAAGAAGTTACATGTAAGGTTGTCCCGGCATTAGCAGAAGGAGGAGGAGGAGGAGGAGGAGGAGGAGGAGGAGGAGGAGGAGGAGGAGGAGGAGGAGGAGGAGGATTCAGTGTGGCGTGTGTCGGTAACGTTGCTTTACGATCACTGCTTCCTCTTCCTGTTATTCCTTCTCCTCGTTTACCTCCTCTTCCTACTTGTCTCCTTCATTTTTATCTACCTCCTGATTCCTTTTCCTCCTCCTCCTCCTCCTCCTCCTCCTCCTCCTCCTCCACCTCCTCTTCCACTTTTTTTTCGGTATTTCTCGTTTTCTCCTCTTTAACTTCTCCTGTTATTGCTTATTCACTCTTTATCATCCTCTCTTCTCTTCCCTCCTTTCTGTTTCTTCTTCTTCTATTTTTATACTTTTCTTCTTTTCTTCTTTCGTTCCCTATTTTCTCGTGTTCCTTCAGTCTGTTTGTCCCTCTCTCTCTCTCTCTCTCTCTCTCTCTCTCTCTCTCTCTCTCTCTCTCTCCACTTAATATTCTTTCTTCTCTTTTTCTTCTCATTTCCATTATTCACTTCCTGTTTTTCCTCGTATTTTTTTACCCTGACAATGGTAAACACACACACACACACACACACACACACACACACACACACACACACACACACACACACACACACGAAGCCCGAGATTAGTAGTGTTAAGCCTTTACCAGAGAGAGAGAGAGAGAGAGAGAGAGAGAGAGAGAGAGAGAGAGAGAGAGAGAGAGAGAGAGAGAGGATGATAACTATAATAAATCAATATATATATAATTTTCCTCTTTCCTTCTCATCTACGTTATCTTCTTATAATATTTTCCTCCCCCCACATTTACATCCCATTTTCTATAAACATAAACTGCAGCCCCGTTTTCTGTTAGTGGCAAGAGTAAACCCATTTTCTTTCACGCCATTTAAACGTATTAGCACGTTTTCTTTATCATTTCATCTTTTTTCTTTCCCTTTTTTTATTTAACTTTTTGGGTGGGACTAGAATTACATCCCATTTTCTATAAACACCAACTGCAGCCCCGTTTACAATGAGTGGCAAGAGTAAACCCATTTTCTTTCACGCCATTTTTCATTTCACCTTTTTTTCTTTCTCTTTTTTATTTATTTATCTTTTGAGGGCGGCTTGTAGTGTCACTTTTTTCTTTTTCCCTTCATGTTTTTCCTTTTCTTTTTTTGGTGGGGGGGGGCGGGGAGGTGGTGTTCGTGGTGCGCGTTAGTGTTTATTAATGTGGCGTGTATTTATTCCCCTCATAAGCTTGGTGTTGATAACGAGAGGCCGCCAAAATGAAAGTATACTATATTCCTGCTTACTTTATTTCGCGCCTGTAATTAAAATGTCCGGTAATGGAGAGTGCTTAATGACCATTCTAATATTCTGCTAATCTTTATTCATTTTTTTTCATTGTATTTTTTTTTATATATATTTTAGTTTATTTGTTTAGTGTTTTTTTTTATTGTACTTTTCTGTTTTTTTTTTCATATCTTTATCATTATTCTTTCTGTTTTTTTTTTTTTTAATATTGGAAAGGGTTGTTTTAAATTTTCCCATGTCAATATTTGTGTTTATCTTTTTTTTTCTTCATTTAGTTTTTTTTGTAATTATTTTTTTTTCTTTCCTTTTCCTTTTTTTTTTTTTTTTTTTGCCGTCTGTTGTCCATCTCTTGTCATCGTTTTCTAATTTTTCCTCAATTTTTTCCTGTCTATTTTGTTTTTCTTTCTCTTTTTTTTCACTCATTAGAGAAACATTGCCACACACACACACACACACACACACACACACACACACACACACTACAGCTTACACTTCGTCTCTCTCTCTCTCTCTCTCTCTCTCTCTCTCTCTCTCTCTCTCTCTCTCTCTCTCTCTCTCTCTTTCTCTCTCTTTTGTCGCATGTCGCATCTCGAACTAACCAAAACTTTCACGTCTTCCTTTGAGAGAGAGAGAGAGAGAGAGAGAGAGAGAGAGAGAGAGAGAGAGAGAGAGAGAGAGGCTATACATTCTTTCTCTAATCTCTATCTGACTAACCTAACCTAACTTAAAAATCAAAGCAACTTCTTTATCTTTTAGGAGAAATTGACACTTTTTCACTCACTCTCACTCTCACTCTCTCTCTCTCTCTCTCTCTCTCTCTCTCTCTCTCTCTCTGTATTGGCTAGCAAGGGAGAGGAAAATAAAAAGGAGGGAAAAACACCTTCTCTCCAATGTTATTAATCTGTTCTTTTTCCCTTCAATCCCTCGAGTGGCGCAGATAATTTCCCCTCCCTATCCTCCCTTTTTCTCCGCTTTTTTCACCCATTTCCCCCTCAAGTTACCCATTGATTTCCATTCCCTCCATCTTTTTTTTTCAATTTCCCTTTCGTCTTTTTTTTTGTTTTCATGTATTTTCTATTTTTTTTTCTCTCTTTTTCTTCTCTTGATCCGTTCGTTCGATGAGATATGTTCATTTTTTTTTCTCCCTTTTTCCTTTTCCTTCTTCTCATTTTCTCTCCTCCAGTTTCCTCATCCCATTTTCTTCCGATGCTTATGAAAGTATGGGACACTTTCTTAAATTGGGTGTTATGTTTTCCTTTTCCTTCTTAATACTCCAGGGAATTCGAAAACTCTCTCTCTCTCTCTCTCTCTCTCTCTCTCTCTCTCTCTCTCATTTCGAATTCGTCAAAACAATTAGATATTAATATATTCCCTCATATTTCCTTTAAGATATCCACGAGAGAGAGAGAGAGAGAGAGAGAGAGAGAGAGAGAGAGAGAGAGAGAGAGAGAGAGAGAGAGAGAGAGAGAGAGAGAGAGACACACACACACACACACACACACACACACACACACACACACACACACACACACACAGAGAGAGAGAGAGAGAGAGAGAGAGAGAGAGAGAGAGAGAGAGAGAGAGAGAGAGAGAGAGAGAGAGAGAGAGAGAGAGAGAGAGAGAGAGAGAGAGAGAGAGAGAGAGAGAGAAAGGCACTGACCTTACCACCACCATCACCACCACCACACTCCTAACTAGACCACCACCAGCACCACCACCACCACCACCACCACCACCCACAAACTAAAGAGATAACTACAACAATTAACACACTTCGTCCTTTCTTCCTCCCTCCTTCCGTGCCTCGGGGGACAGAACTGCGCCTCAGACCGCCGCTAGAGGGCTTCACCAGGCAACCCTTAAGCACACCCTAGGGAAAACTCTGCCCCCCGTAACCCTGACTTATTGACCACTGTGTAAAAGAATGTTCCTTGTATTCCCTTTGTCGTCCATTTTCTTTTATTGTGTTTTTTTCCTGTTTTTTTTTTTGTCTTTTTTCCCGTTTTCTTTGATTTTTTTATCTTTTTCTTTTTTAATGGGTGATTTAGGTATTTTTGTGGTATTTTATTTTGTTTATTTCTTTGTATTTCCTTAATCGTCCATTTTCTTTTAATTTTCAGTTATTTTTTTATCTTTTAGTGGGTGACTTGGGTGTTTCTTGCTGTGTATTGTTGTATTGTTATTTTTTTTTAGTGTATTTCTCGTTTTCTTTTGTACTTGAAGGGGCTAACTAATTTTCTTTTCTTTCTTTTATTTGTTTGCTTTTTTTTCTTTTATTTCTTTATTCTTTTCGTTTTCTTTTCTCTTTTTACTTTTTTTTACGTCCATGTCTCATTTTCTTTTTCTTTTTTATTTGTTTACTTTTTGTCCAAATTTTTTTTTACAACTGTATTTAATTTTCTTTTTTTTTTTGTTTACTTTTTTTTTTTACGGTTGTCTCATTTTTTTTTTTGCTTTCTTCATGTTTGTTTTCTTTCTTTTTCCTTCACTGCTGTCTCATTTTCTTTCTTTTTTCTTTAATCGTTTACTTTTTCCTCCTTTTATGTATCATTTTCTCTCTCTTTTTTTTATTTCTTTACTTTCTTCCTTTTTTTTACTTTTACGTCTCATTTCCTTTTTCCTTCACTTTTTTTCTTTCTTTTTACAGTTCTCATTTTTCTTTTTTTTCATTTTTATTTGTTTCCTTTTTTCCTTTTTTTTCACGGCTGCGTATCTCATATTCTTTTTTTCATATGATTTTCTTTTTCCTTTTATATTTTCAAGAAGGCTTGGTGATTTTTGGTCTCTTCAAACTGTATGTCTATCACTATCTATTTACCTTCCTTTTAATATTTCTTTTTTTTTTTTTTAGGAAACGCACATATATGCAGTTTTTCCCTATATTCTTACTAGCTATACGCATATATACATTTTTTTCCTGCGCTGAGACTATTTATTTTGTATCTATCTCTCGTTTAAGATTAAGAAAATATAATAAATGATAAAAAGATAGTTGGATGTTCATTTCAACTGTTGCATCATCATTCCTCGTTTTCTTCAATTCCTTTTTATCGTATTTCTTGTCCTTATTTTCTCACTTTCCCTCTGACATTGTGGGACGTAAATTCTTAGCGTCTATTTCACTATTTCCTGAATCAGCGTGAAAAAACGTATTCTTGTTTCCACACTAACTCTCATTTCATCTCTCGTTTTCTTCCATGTCTGCAGTTTTCCTTCACTCAGAGACCTTATTGAATTTTTCTTTAGTCTATTTCACTCTTCACTTCTTCCTTCCACACCAGGACGTGTTTCCATATTCATTCTGCTTCCTTTTGTGCATGATTTTATACAGCTTCAGAAACCTATGTGGGGGATTACAATAGTGAAGACTGTGGCCATTAATCTTCTGACCTCCATAGACCCTTGCTAATGTCAATAAAAGGGGTCTAATCGTACACAAATCTCAAGGTGAAAATGTGTCCCTTCACTCTGAGACCTTATCAATTTTTCCTTTGCCTATTTCACTCTTCTGATATGTTATGAACCTGAGTTTCCATATTCATTCTGTTTATTATTTAGGGATTTTACACAGCTTCAGAAACTTATGTGGGGGATTAAACTAGTAAAGACTGTAACCATTAATCTTTTGACCTCCATAGACCCTTTCTAATGTCGATAAAATGGTCTAATCGTACACAAATCTCAAAGTAAAAATGTTTCCCAGTATTAAAAGGGTTAAAAAGAGTATTTGTGTTTCCATTTTTGTTTAATTTTCTTCTATTTTTGTTTCTATTGCACTGGGAGGGATTTTTTTTTTCTATTCTGTTTCTTAATACGCCAAATAAAACGTATCTGTGTTTCTTCCAAGTTAATAATTTTTTTTGCACTTGCTTTTTCCTGGCCTCCGTTTCTTGATCCTCTTTTTTCAGTATCGACGTGTCTTTCCATTATTCATCGTCCGGTATTTATGCGTTTCGTGTTTTTTTTTTTTGTGTGTGTGTGTGTTTGTATTCTTGTCTTATCTTGTCTACGTTTAAAATTTTGTTCTCTGCTAATCTTTTTTTTTTTTTTCTCAATGTCACCAGTCGTATCTTTCTTTCTCTCTTCTTTTTTTCTTTAGTGTATTTAGTTTTCTATTTATATTTTCTTTTGTTTTGTTTTTAGTTATATTTTAGTGTTGTCTTGGTGTGCTTTCACTATTTTTTTTCCTATTTTTTTTTTTCATCTATTTTCACCTCTCGTATTTCTCTACCTTCTCCGTTTTTTTGTCTATGATTAAGAATTGATTTAGTTTTCTGTTAACATTCTTCTCTTACATTCTGTCTTGCCTACTGTACGCTTTCATATTCTTTCCTGTGTTAAGTTCTTTTTTCTTATTCTTACCACTAGTAACTCTCACCCCCCCCACCCTCTCCCAGCCATTTCCTTTGGTCTATGGTTAGGAAATGATTAACCCCTTCAGTACTGGGACGCATTTTTTACCATTAGTTTTGGGTGTGATTAGATGATTTTATTTGCATTAGGAAGGGTCTATGGAGGTCAGAAATTTAATAGTCCAGAGTCTTTTTTTTTGTTTGTCCATAGAAAAATTGACATAACCTTTAGAAACACCCAGTCTTTATCAGTTCTCCTTTTCTTTCTCTTTTTTTTTGTCCATAGAAAAATTGACATAACCTTTAGAAACACCCAATCTTTATCAAATCTCCCTTTTTTTTCTTTTTTTTTTTGTTTGTGCATAGAAAAATTGACATAACCTTTAGAAACATTCAATCTTTATCAATTCTCCCGTTTCTTTTCCCCCTTTCCATATTCTGTACGTTAAGAGAATGCTATAATTTTCTGTTTACATTCAATCTTGCCTAACTAATCTAACACCGAACACTTTTCTTTTCCTTAATGACGGAGTGGTTTCATTCTTTTCTCTCTCTTATTTTCACATTGTTTTCTTTTTTCTTTCCTAACGGTGTGTACTTCTTTTTTTCTTCTTCTTCCTTCTTCTTTTCTTCTCAATATTGGTGTAGACTCCTTGTTTCTCTCTCTTTCTGCTCACCTTTCACTAGAGTCATGGAATCACACTTGAGAGAGAGAGAGAGAGAGAGAGAGAGAGAGAGAGAGAGAGAGAGAGAGAGAGAGAGAGAGAGAGAGAGAGAGAGAGAGAGGGTGGGGGGGAGACTAACACATGATTTTGTTTGACATAAGAAGCATGGTGCATGCAGATAATGTAGACGTTTTGTTCAGGTATCATAGAAAAGACTTTGAATATCACACACACACACACACACACACACACACACACACACACACACACACACACACACACACACACACACACACACTAATTGACCGACTTTCTTTCTTTATTTCTTTCTCTTTCTTTTTCTTTCCTTTCTATCTTTCTTTCTTATCTTTCTATCTTAATTAAGTCATCCGTTTCAATCTCGTCTGAAAAGTTTGTCCTTTACGAATCAAGTATCATTGAGATTTTTCTGTCCCTTTCTCTCTTTTAGATCTTTGTCTCTCTTATAACAAACCCACTGTCTCTCTTTTCACACACACACACACACACACACACACACACACACACACACACACACACACACACACACACACACACACACACACACACACACACACACACACACACACACACACACACACACACACACAACAAGACTACAGCCTGTTCAATATAAAAAAAAGAATGATGCATAGGAAATCTTCAGCTATAACAACAAGAGTCGTGACAACTTCCTTGGACACGCTGCTTCTGATACCAAGGACGTAAAAATGAGTTAAAAAAGTAAGCCATTGGGAAAAACAAGAAAAAAAACTAATCCTCAACAGTCTATGATGCAAAGAAACTAAGACGAAAACATTTAGAAACACGAACGGAAGATAAAAATAAACGTGTTAAGATTCCCACCAACGAACTCTTTTTCCTTTCTCTTCCTTGAGAATAACAAAAGAGTAGTCAAATAATCAAATATACGACAAAAAAAGATAAAGGAATGAAATCAACTTCCCTGTGAAATAATAAAGAACGTGACGACGAAAACTGTAACGCCACGAACCAAGCAAAGCAATGTACGAAAAAAAAATAAATAAAAAAATAGAAAAAAATAAGAAAAAATAAATAAAACTGGACTCAAATCAACATTCTTGTGAAAATATAGAGAACGTGACAACGAAAAATGTAAAACCACGAACCAAGCAAAACCCTGAAGAGTCTCAGTACGAAAAAAAATAAATAAATAAGAAAATAAATAAAACTTGTCTCAAATCAACAATCCTGTGAAAATATAAAGAAAAGGACAAGGAAAATGTAACACCACGAACTAAACAAAACCCTGAAGAGTCTCAATACGAAAGAAATAATAAATAAATGAAAAATAAATAAAACTCGTCTCAAATCAACAATCCTACGAAAATATAAAGAACAGAACGAAGAAATCTGTAACACCACGAACTGAACAAAACCCTAAAAATATCAGTACGAGAGAAATAATAAGTAAATAAAAAAAATAAATAAAACTTGTCTTAAACCAACAATCCTGTGAAAATATAAAGAACACAACGAAGAAATCTGTAACACCACGAGCCAAACAAAACCTCTCTCTCAGTACGAAAAAAAAAAAAAACAGCAAAAACTCTTCTTCCTTCCCCCTCAGTGATCACAGGACTGGCGGAGATAGAGACATAAATATTCAAAGCTTGGAGACTTAAGATGACTGGTAGATAATGGGACAACGGAGGAGGTTCTAAGGCATCCGTGAAGCTAAATTAGATGACTTTTTGTGAAGTTTCCTATTTGTAATTGTGTTTTTGAGGAAATGGTATATTAGATGACATTTCTGTTTCTCTGTCTCTCTGTTTGTCTGTCTGTCCATTTGTCTGTCTCTGTCTGTCTGTCTGTCTGTCTATATGTCTCTCTGTCTGTTTATCTGTCGTCTGTCTATCTATCCATTTGTCTGTCTGTGTGTCTCTCTGTCTGTCTGTCTGTCT
The DNA here is from genome assembly GCF_017591435.1 of Portunus trituberculatus. Lineage (NCBI taxonomy): Eukaryota > Metazoa > Arthropoda > Malacostraca > Decapoda > Portunidae > Portunus > Portunus trituberculatus. The sequence continues at coordinate 20,439,799 of NC_059304.1, forward strand.
GTCTGTCAATTTGTCTGTCTGTCTGTCTGTGTATCAGTCTCTATCTGTCTGTCTATCTGTGTGTCTGTGTGTCTGTCTGTCTGTCTGTGTATCTGTCTTTGTCTGTATGTCGGTTTGTTTGTCTGTCTGTTTATCTGTCTGTCTGTCTGTCTGTTTGTCTTACTGTCTTTCTGTCTGTGTCTATCTGTCTGTCTATTTGTATGTCTGTCTCTCTGTCTGTGTCTATCTGTCTGTCTATTTGTCTGTTTGTCTGCCTGTCTCTGCCTATCTGTCTGTCTGTCTATCTGTCTGTTTTTCTGTCTGTGTGTCTGTCTGTGTATACATTGTTGAGAAGGAAGATGCAACACAAGGAGTATCTACAGTTAGGGAAAAAAACAAAAGAAAACAAGATGCAAGGAACAGAAAGAAAGTAATGAATCTACACCGCCAGTTAGGAAAATAAAAAAAACAAGGAAAACAATGCTATGCTAATAGGAAAGAAAACAAAGGAACATTTAGAGATAGGGAAAAAGAAAAGAAAAGAAAACAGGGTGTAACAGAAACAAAACACTGAGTCTCCACTGTTAGTAAAGAAAAGCTAAAAAGATACGATGAAAGTAAGAAAACAATTTAAGTATACACCATTGGGAAAGTGAAAAAAAAGAAAAGAAGGAGTAAAAAAGAACAGGAAAAAAGAAAGAGATTGCATTGCCAGTTAAGAAAAGATAACAAAGGATAGAATAAAAGCAAGAAAAGGAAAACAAAGAGGTTAGGAAAGAAAAAAACAACAACAACCATTGAGAAAGTGAAAAAAAGAAAAGGTGAAAAAAAAACAGAAAAAATGAACAAGTCTGCATTATTAGTTAAGAAAAGATAAAAAGAGATACAATAAAAGTAAGAAAATAAGATAAAGAAGATAAAGAAGTAAAGAACAACAAAACAATTGGGAAAGTGAAAAAAAAGAAAACGACGTGAAAAAAAAAAAAACAAGTCTGCATTGTCATTTAAGAAAAGATAACAAAAATGAATATAAATAAGAAGATAATATAGAGAAATAAATAAATAGATAAATAGGTAAATAAAGATAAGAAAAAGGAACAAAGAAGTGTGCACAGTTGGGAAAGAAGGAGAAGAAGAAGAAGAAGAAGAAGAAAAGAAGAAGAAGAAGAAGAAGAAGAAGAAGACGAAAAGAAGGAGATGAAGAAGAAGAAGAAGAAGAAGAAGAAGAGAGAAGAAGAAAGAAGAAGAAGAAGAAGAAGAAGAAGAAGAAGAAGAAGAAGAAGAAGAAGAAGAAGAAGAAGAAGAAGAAGAAGAAGAAGAAGAAAGAAGAAGAAGAAGAAGAAGAAGAAGAAGAAGAAGAAGAAGAAGAAGATGATGAAGAAGAAGAAGAAGAAGAAGAAGAAGAAGAAGAAGAAGAAGAAGAAGGAGATGAAGAAGAAAAGAAGAAGAAGAAGAAGAAGAAGAAGAAGAAAAAGATGAAAGAGTAGAAGAAAAAGAAGAAGAAGAAGAAGGAGAAAGAAGATGAAGATGAAGAAGAAAAAGAAAAAAAGAAGAACAAAATAGAAAACAAATTGTAAGTCACAGAAAGAAGGAGTCAGCATTGTCAGTAAAGGAAATATAGACAAGTACACATTGATAGAAAGGAAAAAAAAATAAAATAACCTAACCTAACAACAACAACTAACAATCTGTGTGGCCTCTGCAAACACCCGCGATGAGAGAATAAAACCTTCGAAAATACCAGACTTTATCGCATTATCATCTTGGTTCGTAATTGTTGCCTCTCTCTCTCTCTCTCTCTCTCTCTCTCTCTCTCTCTCTCTCTCTCTCTCTCTCTCTCTCTCTAATTCCCTTCGTCACGCTTTGAGAGACTAATAATATTTCTCGATTTATTCCAAAAAGTATTCTCGCACCAGTGAACGGAAGAAATGGACATCAAAGAGTATTAGACAGAGTATTAGATCCTGGCGAGTCTTCTTCCTCTTTCGCCTCATTATTTAGTGTTCCCAAAGACGCGAGTGTGAAAGGAAAGAAAATGGAAAAAAAGAGAAAATGTATCGCTTTAAACCACTTGCCTGAAACTCCATCCTTGTTTTTTTTGGGAAGTGTTGAAAAAAATAAAAAATAAGAAATTCCATCCATTTTCCATCCTCATTTTTTTTTTTTTGTAACCGTCGTTGAAAAATAAAATAAATAAAACAAAACAATGACGATGTTTTTTTTTTTTGTGTGTGTTGATAAATCTCCATTCTTAAAGTAGATGTGAGAAGGAGGCGGTGCGGGGAGGGGAGGGAGGGAAATTAAAAAGGGTTTCCCATGATGTCCTAAAAAATTTCCTCGTACTTTTAATAGCGTGAGAAATTATTAAAAAGGGAAAGTATTAAGTGGCGGGAAATCTTTTAATCTTCCTTTCATCCCTCTGTTTTTTTTATCTATTATTTTTTTTATTTATTTGTTATATAGTTGTCCGGAAAAAAAAAAAACATGAGCGTGAAGGGAGAGAGAGAGAGAGAGAGAGAGAGAGAGAGAGAGAGAGAGAGAGAGAGAGAGAGAGAGAGAGATCGCGTCATAATTTCACAAAACCATAGATGACAATTTTCAAACATTCCTAAACTTTCGTCCTGATTTGATAAAGCCTTGAATGATGCACTAAAAGCAAGAAATAAAAAAAATAAAAAAAATACGTTTCACTCATTTCAATTATTTATTCATTATATTACTATTCGAGAATCATTCAGTAAAGTGTACTATAAGGAACAACAATTTCAAAGCACACCAAAGTCCCTCTCATTACATTTTTGTAACCTAATATTAATCTACAACGACATAATAATTTTCAGTCATTGGAAAATTTGAGTTGTTATATTCATTTTTTTTTTTACAAACCAATGATTTACATAAGATTAATTGGGTATCGTTTCAAAATTCACATCATTATTTTTTTTCAATCTTTATTTTTAGTTTTTCAATAACAATTACAAATTTCCGATGTAAGTATCATCTAACATTTCAAAGTATCCTTCATTATTTCCTTACAAACTCCATGCAAATTTACTAAGCCATATCAGTTTTCAAGAATCCCAAACCCTCGTGTCATTATTCTCACAAACTCATGAAATTATACTTAGAAAGAATACAGTCTCAAATATTTCTCTCAACATTATATAGATACGTACAGACGACTCATTATCTTCACAAACTCACAAAAACACCCACTAAGAAATAATACGTGGCCGCCGTGGTACAGTGAAACCATGCGTGCCTTGGGGTCCGATGTGACTCCAAGCGCACGAGTTCAAATCCTGCCCACGGTCCGAGTGTAGGTTGGGCTTTCTCACTCGGGGCAGCGGTTTCCTAGCGGGTGGGCTTTGAAGTAGGAAGTACCCCAAAAAAGTATCCCCTTTAGCCCATAAATTCCCGTGAAAAGCCCACATGGTATAAGAAAAAATACAGTTTCATATATTCATGTGGACGTTATGCAGATATACTCAGCTACGTCAAATCTAAAGAGTCCTCGTGTCATCATATTTATTCTGGTTGGTATTTGATGGTTTTATACAGCTTCAGAAACTTATGCAGGGGATTAAAGTAGTGAAGGTTTTGGCCATTAATTTTCCGACCTCCATAGACTCTTCCTAATGTAAATAAAATCATCTAGTCAAACCCGTGGTGAAAATGAATCACAGTGTTGTAGCGATTAAATATTCGAGTCTGCATTTCACAAAACCTTGCACAAAACATACGAAAAAGATAATAATTTTCCAACACTCCTCACCCCCAAAAAAAAAAAAAGTCGATTCATCATTTCACAAACCAAAAGAAAAAGACTAATAAAGAAAGAACAATTTCCAAACACTTCCCAAACCCAGCAATCACTATTTCACAAAGTAATAATACCACAAAAACTAAAAAACTAAAAAGAGAATAATTTTCAAACACTCCCCAAATAAAACAAAACTCGATTAATCATTCCAAACATTTCCCAAACCCAGCAAACACTATTTCACAAAGCGATAATAGCACAAAAAAAAAAAAATAAATAAATAAAAGACAATAATTTTCAAACACTCCCCCCAAAAAGCTCGATTTATCATTTCACAAACCAGTAGAAAAAAAAAAAAAAAACATCTCAAACACTTCCCAAACCCAGCAATCACTATTTCACAAAGCGATAAAGGAAAACATACCTAGACTTACCAAACAACAACATTCCAAAACACTCCCAAACACCGACATTATTATTTCACAAACCCACAGCAATTCACTTAACGATCCCATATCATTAAACCATACACCATTCCTACGTACACACACACCTTCCATACATTTCCCCATATGTGTTTTTTCCGTCTCCTTTTAACCATTGATCCTCTTACATAAAAAAAAAAAATTCTCTGATATAAAAGAGAGAAGGAACAAGGCAGCATCGAAAAATCTCAATAGAACCTTCCTTCTTCCTTCCCTTCCTATGATCCGTTCCTCTATGCATCGCTTCACAAAATCCAGACCGACATATACTAAAAATAATCTTAATTCCGCCAATCCGGGCTTCTCGAGTTCCCCTGTCAGCGAAGTATCAATTTCAAGGCTTCTCGCACACTGCTCACTAATTCCTCGAGGCCTTTTGAGAGTAGGAGAAGGAGGAGGAGGAAAAGGAGTGTCTGGTGTGCTGAGGTGAGGTTCTAAGCGCCACATTGCAAAGGTGACGCAAGGAGAGACTGACACAAGCATTCCTCGCCTCATTGTCTTAGTATCATGTGTCTTTTGTGTATATATTGTAGTGTGTGTGTGTGTGTTTATTTTCTACTTTTTCAAAATTTTCTGCTTGTGTTCATGTTGTTCTTGGTTATGGTGGTGGTGGTGGTGGTGGTGGTGGTGGTGGTGGTGGTGTTCTGCTATTTCTTTTTCTTTTTAAATTTTTCTTATTATGTTTTCTCTTTTTCTTTCTTTCTGCGCATGTTTAATTTCCATTTCACATTCTAGAAGACAAACTAACACAAACACGTCAATAAAAATATCAAACACACACACAGACACACACAAAGCCTCTCTCTCTCTCTCTCTTGGCCTTTTCGCCTATTAAAACTTTCTCCACGCCACTACCACTGCCACCACCATCTCTCTCTCTCTCTCTCTCTCTCTCTCTCTCTCTCTCTCTCTCTCTCTCTCTCTCTCTCTCTCTCTCTCTCTCTCTCTCTCTCTCTCTCTCTCTCTCTCTCTCTCTCTCTCTCTCTCTCTCTCTCTCTCTCTCTTTCACTCTCACACACGACTTTGCTGGGGATGAAATGACGCGCCTCCCTTCATGTCCTGCTCTGCCTGAATCGTGCCCATGGAAAGCAAGAAAGTGAAGGAAAAAGGACAGTTTTTTTGCAACCTTCCATCTCTCCTTCCCTCGCTGAAGAAATAGGAAATGTGAAATGTGTGACAAAAAATATGATTGAGAATGAGACTGAGATACTGAGATTGAGATAGAGAGAGAGAGAGAGAGAGAGAGAGAGAGAGAGAGAGAGAGAGAGAGAGAGAGAGAGAGAGAGAGAGAGAGAGAGAGAGAGAGAGAGAGAGAGAGAGAGAGAGAAAATTGAGATGTCTTTAAACTCCTTTCTCTTTGCAAGGTTGACACGGAAGAGTTTAGTAACTTTTGCACGTTTCATTCTCGCGTGTCAAGGCCAGATGTGTGTGTGTGTGTGTGTGTGTGTGTGTGTGTGTGTGTGTGTGTGTGTGTGTGTGTGTGTGTGTGTGTGTGTGTGTGTGTTTCAGAGAATTTAGAGTCAAATTTCTCCTCTTCCTCACTAATTCTTGCTTTCTTTCCTTCTTTCTTTCCTTCCTTCCTTCCTCGTTACCATCTCTTCATTCTCTTCTCCCTTTTTTTGTCACAGTTTCTTCTTGTGGTTTGTCTTTCTCTTTTATCTCCTTTCGTCTCATCTCCCTCTCCTCTGTTTGTCTCCCTTTCTATTCTTTTTCCTTCTCTTCCTTTTCATCTTCCCTTTCTCTTCTGTCCTTGTTCTCCTGATTTTTTTCTTTCATTCCTTTTATCTCTGTTCCCTTGACCTCCTTTCCTTCTTCTTTCTCCTTTGTTTTCCTTCTCCTCATCCTTCCATCTATATTTTAACTCCTTTTCCTTGTTCGTCTATTCTTGTTTTCCTCTCCCCTTTATCTTTTTATCCCTATTGATACTACTTTATTCTTCCTTCTTTTCTCTCAAGTCTTATTCTTCCTTCACTTCCTCTCGTTATTATTAAACATTTTCTCTTAACCTACTTACCGCCTTTACTTAATCTCCTTTTATCTTCTCCATTTTCTTTTTCCACTGGCCACCGTTTTCTTTGTCTTTATCCTCTAATCTTTCCGTGTTTCCATTCTGTTCCCAAACTTCGTATCTTTCAACACTCTCTCTCCCCTTTTGTCCTCTCCTTTCACCTCCTTGTCTGGTCTTTCTTATCTCCGTCGTCCATCTTTTAAACCTCCCCATCTTGTCTCCCCCTTCCTACCTCCTTCTCCTCTTCCTTACTCTCCCCTCCTCCCCTCCACACAAACACCATCACCAAGAAAAGGAAACAAACTTATATTCACGTCGCGGGGGAAGTTTTGTCGTTTAACACGGGAACGTTGAGCGTCGCGCCGCGCCTTTCCTTTCCACACTTGTCCAAACACCATTTTGCCGCTGAATGGAGCGACGGATGGAAGGCCGGGAGGAAATAAATAGAGATAAACAGCGGCCGCGGAATGGACGAACGGGGAGCGGATGGAACTCAATGTGTCTCTCTCTCTCTCTCTCTGAATCTGGTAGGTTACGAACGTACTAGTGTATATTTGTTTATCCAGTCCTATTTTTTTCCACCACTAGCCAGCGGGGGAGCAGTGTGTGAATGATGTGTGTGTGTGTGTGTGTGTGTGTGTGTGTGTGTGTGTGTGTGTGTGTGACGGACGGATTGTCGACTTGGTATATGAACAGACGGAAATATTTCAGAATTCTTGTGTAATACGCGAAATCATGTAGGCAGTGAGTCAAATAATAATAAAAGACTAAAAAGAAAAAAAAATGTAGATAAATGCGGCTCAGATTTTCGCTGCTAGGAAGGTCAAGGAAAGATACATTTAGATCACCATACAGGAACATAACAAGAGTGACGTTAATAACATCTACAAGGTCAATAATCACCATAGTAATAGAAAAGTTACATATAAACAGTATTACTCATCCCCCTTGTGTCTTGACCTTCCTTACCTTCTCTTCGAACAAAAAAACAATGGACTTTACATAATTAGATTCCCAAAAAGAGGTAGTAAGGAAATGGTTCTCAAATAATGGTGAATGAATGGAACGCACTCAGTAATCAGGTAGTTAAAAGCATGAAAATGTCATCAAAAAGCCCCTTGATTACATGATTCATAGTCTTCGAGTTGAATTTCACAGAAGCTACAAGTCATAATATAAGAACAGGGATTTTTTCTACCGTACCGTGTCTTTATTTGTAACCACGCAGAGAGAGAGAGAGAGAGAGAGAGAGAGAGAGAGAGAGAGAGAGAGAGAGAGAGAGAGAGAAAGGAGGGAGCGGGTAGATGACAGATTTGAACTGGAGAAAAAGTGAGTGTAGGTTTCCAAGGTGACCCCCTGGGATTTGCAATGGTGAGGTACGCCAGGGACACACAGGAGGTAAGCGTAGGTCCTTTATCTCCGAAAAGAGGACGGTACAAGGTTGCAGCCTGGAGGTGCATACAGGCAGCCAGCAACAAACTGAGAGAGTGCTGCGCGAGGGATGAGGTGCCAAGGCGGTTTCAGTGAAGAACGCATCACTGTCCCTTACAAAGTATATTATCTTACAGTGAGAGGGAGGGAGTTTCATACGAACATGCATTTGCCTAACTAGTATCATCTCTTTTCTTTTCATGTCCTGGCCTATAGCGCCTGTAGTGAACTTGAAGAGTATATGGAAGTGGTGTTTAGCTTCCGCCCATTAGTGGCGCAGGCAATTTTATTTATAGTGGTACCCATATTAGAGCCCATATCACCACCCAAGCGCATCTTTGGCGTAACCACCTATAACTTGGGTATCGTGGCGACATGTAGGTAACTTTAAACCACTTGACAAATGGGAAAGTATCAAGGCAATACGTAGTAGGATTCGAACCTAAGCGTGGACGTCTGCCCGATCCCACGCTCACCACCTAATCCACTACGCCACCGCCTCTATTCACCTCTACCCACAACTGATCACATTTCTGAAGGTGTTCCTATCAGTGAAGCTTAGAATGAAATGTAATGCTTGTGACTCCCTATCAAGTCTCACCTACAGTTACAAAATGCTTAATATATTCTAAACCCTTACACATTTTCAAAACTAACACTATACATCTTTTTCCACATTCTTTCTCCTCCTACTCTTTTTAAACCACACCTACAGTACACTACAGAGGAACTTATCTACACTTATTTATCTTACTCTTAACTCTTCTACTCGTCATGCACCACTGAATCTACACATAAAATGACAAAAAACACCCATTCATCCACCTTACACCTTCCACAATGACTCCATATTCACACCATAAGTTATTAACCTCTTCAGTACAACGACACGTCTTCATGTTTATTTCTCGTTACTATTTGGTGATTTGATACAGCTTCAGGAACTTATGTAGGGATTAAAGTAGGGAAGACTGTGGCTGTTACCTGGTGACCTCCATAGACCGTTTTGAAGGGAAATCAGAGTTTGTACTTTCAAGATAAATGAGAAGAATGTATATAGTAGGAATGGGGTGATGTGACAAAAATACATTCATCCCTTTGAGAATATGTGTGTATATGTATGTATGTCTATATATCTCAATAAATGTATCAAATCAAATCAAATAAAATCCATAGATCGTTACTAGTGTCATTAAAACTCATGGTCAAAATGTGTCTCAGTAGTGAAGGGGTTAATGGGATGGTTTTATTATGTATTGCTCGAAGGGAAGGAGTGAAGAAGGAATAGAAGGAAGAATAGAAGGAAGGATGGAAGGAAGGAAGGAATGGAAGGAATGGAAGGAAGGAAAGGAAGGATGAAAGGAAGGATGGAATGGAAGCAATGGAATGGAAGGAAGGAAGGAAAGGAAAGAATGGAAGAAAAGGAAGGAGTGGAAGGAAGGAAGGAAGGAAGGAAGGAAGGAAGGAATGGAAGGAAGGAATGGAAGGAATGGAAGGAAAGAAGGAATGGAAGGAAGGAAGGAAGGAAGGAAGGAAGGAAGGAAAGGAAGGAAGGAAGGAATGGAAGGAAGGAATGGAAGGAAGGAAGGAAGGAAGGAAGGAAGGAAGGAAAGGAAGGAAGGAAGGAAGGAAGGAAGGAAGGAAGGAAGGAAGGAAACAAGGAAGGAAGGAAGGAAGGAAGGAAGGAAGGAAGGAAGGATGTCGTTGCGTTGATGTTTTTTACAACGATTTTTTGGCTTATAATTTCAATTATCGTACATTTTGTTGTTGTTGTTGTTGTTGTTGTTGTTGTAGTTGTAGTGGTGGTGGCGGCGGTGTTTTCGTTTCGTGTTTGGTTTTTATGCTACTGTTTGTCGTTGTCGTTGTTATTTGTTGTTGTTTTCGAGATAGAGTGTATCAATAAAACGTCTCCGTGTCACTACTCCCTCGCTATCCACCGGGGATCGGAGAGAAAATGTCAAGAAAAAAAAGAAACGGAGGAAAAGAAACAATTTTTACTAGGAAATAAAGCATAAATTTTCCTCATACATTTTCTACAATCCTCTTCACCACTCCCTCTCTAACTCCATGTCCTCGTGTCCTCTGCAGGCGAGGTGACCGAGGCGCCGTCCCCAGCAGTGTCCGTGGGGCCTTACTTCCTCTCCCCGGGCAGCAGGAACATCACAGCCTCGGTGGGACAGACTGCCTACCTGCCCTGCCGCGTGGCCCAGCTCGACGACCACGTGGTGAGTCTCAGGGGTGGAAGGAAAGAGGGGAGGTGAGGGAGGGATAGTGGGGGGAGGTGAGGTGAGGGAGAGTTACCTGAAGTGGAAAGATTTGAAGGGTTTAGTTGCTGTTGTTGTTGTTGTTGTTGTTGTTGTTGTTGTTGTTGTTGTCCTCCTTTTCCTCCTACTCCTCCTCCTCCTCCTGTTGTTACTGTTGTTGTTCCTCTTGTTCCTGTTCTTCTTGTTCTTGTTCTTTTTTTTTTTTTCTTCTTCTTCTTCTTCTTCTTCTTCTTCTTCTTCTTCTTCTTCTTCTTCTTCTTCTTCTTCTTCTTCTTCTTCTCTCCTCCTCCTCCTCCTCCTCCTCCTCCTCCTCCTCCTCCTCCTCCTCCTCCTCCTCCTCCTCCTCCTCCTTTTCCTCCTTCTCCTCCTCCTCCTCTCCCTCCTCCCTCCTCCTCCTCCTCCTCTTGGTTATTATTATTCACAAGGTCCATTTAACTCTGGCGATCTCAAACAGGGTATGGGATTATAACAGATGACGAAATGATGTTCTGTATGAATTCAAATGGACACACTTATTAAAAAAAAAAATAACTTTGCCCAAATGAAAGTAGGAATGAAGATTGTTAAAAATGAGAGAGAGAGAGAGAGAGAGAGAGAGAGAGAGAGAGAGAGAGAGAGAGAGAGAGAGAGAGAGAGAGAGAGAGAGAGAGAGAGAGAGAGAGAGAGAGAGAGAGAGAGAGAGAGAGAGAGAGAGAGAGAGAGAGAGAGAGAGAGAGAGAGAGAGAGAGAGAGAGAGAGAGAGAGAGAGAGAGAGAGAGAGAGAGAGAGAGAGTCAGAAAGTCAGAAGGGAATGGATCTGTGAGTTGCAGGGTGTTAACATCTAAATAAGTTGTGAAAAAGTAGGAGAGAGAAGAAAAAAATGATGAGGGGAGAGGAAGGCATGATCTGGATGACGTGGGGGAGGTTAGAGAAATAAAAAAGAGGAGAGGGAAGTCATTGCAAAAGTGAGGGGGAATAGAAGAGATAGTTGGAGACTGAGGGAGTGAGGGGAGGGAAGAGGAGAAGGGGAGTGAGAGGAGACGCTAGACAGGTGATGGAGTGGAAAGGAGAGCTGAGGAAAAGAAGAGGCGATAGAAGGAAAGGGCATTGGATAAGCCTGGAGATTTAGACTGAGAATACTACCGCTGGTGAGGTAACGGACACACTCCCACTATCTACATAGGCACACTGGGAGCCACTATTAGTCTCCTAAGGGAAGGAAAAAAAGGAAGGAAGGACTGACCGCTGGTGGACAAGTGGCTGGGGCAAAGAAAACGTAGCAAGTGTCACTGTGCATCATGGCGTATCATTGTATCTGAGACACGTACTCGCTCTCACTGTTTCGTCTCGCCTCTTTGTAGTCTAACTTCGCCAGGACGAGGATTTACTGCTCTTGCCTCCCTTCACTGTCATTCTCCTTACTGCTGGTGAAGGGAGAGGGGACACAGGAGGAGGAGGGCAAAGAGA
>NC_059304.1:20458674-20461174 GCF_017591435.1 Portunus trituberculatus
ACGACAGTACAAAGCCTCCCGCGGTTCCCTTCCTGGCCTGGCGACGACCACAGCACAGCAGAAACAGAAGAACTCGGAGAGAAAGAGAACGGCTTAGAAAATACAGGAAAATTAGTTTGTTGAGGCCGCCGTCATTTCATTCCCCTGGCGCGTGGAGGCAGGAGGGCGGGTAAGGGGATGGAGGAGAGCAAGCAGGAGGGAGGGAGGGAGGGAGGGTGGGGGAGAGGGAGGGGAGGGGAGGGAGCGGCGTCCCCGAACACCATCAAAGAACACAACCTTCCCGGAGGCGCCCTGCTCGAGAGGATCTGGTTACGTTCTGTGTTAATTACTCTAAATGTTTTGATTCGTGTGTGTGTGTGTGTGTGTGTGTGTGTGTGTGTGTGTGTGTGTGTGTGTGTGTGTGTGTGTGTGTGTGTGTTCGGAGATAATGACTATCTGTACGTACGAAGATTGTTATTAAATAAAGGAAATAAAATATGAATTGAAATAAACTGCACTGATTTTTTTATTTTGATATCCTGTTGCTGAGAGAGAGAGAGAGAGAGAGAGAGAGAGAGAGAGAGAGAGAGAGAGAGAGAGAGAGAGAGAGAGAGAGAGAGAGAGAGGGGAGGGAGTGTGTTTTTCTGACTTCACTTGCTTTAACCGCACGGAAAATTTCTGATATTAAACGTCAAGTAAGATGCAACACACGCACACGCACACGCACACACACACACACACACACACACACACACACACACACACACACACACACACACACACACACACACACACACACACACACACACACACTTTTCTCACTTAAACTCAAACATATGCCAGCTACCTTAATATATTATATATATATATATATATATATATATATATATATATATATATATATATATATATATATATATATATATATATATATATATATATATATATATATATATATATATATATATATATATATATATATATCTCTCTCTCTCTCTCTCTCTCTCTCTCTCTCTCTCTCTCTCTCTCTCTCTCTCTCTCTCTCTCTCTCTCTCTCTCTCTCTTTGTCTGTCTGTCTGTCCTTCACCTCTCACCTCTCACCACTTCCATTTACTCTCCACATTCCCAGCCCTCATGCAATTCACTGAAAAGACTCCCTTTCTTCATCACCACGTCTCCTTTCTCCTTTCCCACTTCTCTTACTCTCACTCCTCTCTGACTCTCTCTCTCTGGCCACAATTTTGAAACACTTTTGCTCAACCACCACGACTGCTTCCAAAAGACACAGAGATTATTAGTCAAGTTCTCAACAGTGTTTCCTGTGTTGATCATATGGAAATCTTGTTAATTCACCACCTGAGCCACAAAAACACTCTTAAAACCCCGTGTAACTTTAACTAGAACCTTTTAAAAGTAGTAGTGGTATGGTAGAGAATACATAGAGGTCATTAGTCGTGTTCTCAAGAGTGGTTCCTTTTTTAATCATATAGAAATCTTGTTAATTCACCACCTGAGCTACAAAGACACCCTCACAAACCAGTGTAACTTTAACTAGAGCCTTTGTAGAATAGTGGAGGTGCAGCAGAGAAGTGGTTCGTTCATCATACGCAGAGATGATGATTAGCCAGGTTTTCTTTGTTAATTCACCACCTGAGCCACAGAAACACCCTCAATAACCAGTGTAACTTTAACTAGAGCCTTTCTAGAATAGTGGAGGTGCAGCAGAGAAGTGGTTCGTTCATCATACGCAGAGATGATGATTAGCCAAGTTTTCTTTGTTGATCATATAGAAATCCTGTTAATTCGACAACCAGAGCCACAAAAAAAAAAAAACACCCTTAAAAATCTGCATAATCCAACTACAGTCTTTGAAAGAAGTGAAGATGCGGAATATTGAGATGATTGGCCAGGTTTTCAATAGTGCTTTCTCCTTTAATCATAGAAAAATCTTGTTAACCAACCACCACAGCCAGAACAAAAAAAAAAAAAAAGAAACATGATTGGCCAGGTTTTCAATATTGTTTCCTCCGTTAATAAAAAAAATCTTGTTAACCCACCACGAAAGCCACAAAAAAAAAAAAACATGATTGGCCAGGTTTTCATTACTGTTTCCTCCGTTAATAAAAAAATCTTGTTAACCCACCACCACACCCTCAAAACCCCTATAATTCCACTACGGCCTCTGAAAGAAGTGAAGATACGGCAAAGAAGTGTTTCAGAATATAGACCTTTGTCCCTTGGTCCTCCACGAGCCACACAGAGCCGCACAAAGCCATCTAACGTTGTTGCCTCGCCTGGACAGCATTTGCGTCGCTCTCCTCTGCACTGACGCTCTCTCCTCTTGGCCTGTGAATGACCCCCACTGCTTGAGGAACACCCCGCCTGTCTCCTTCTCGTGGCAGGAATGTCTGTGTTGGTTTGGGGAGAAGGAGAGTCTATGTTCGTGTCTCCCTCTCTCCTTCTCTCCTTATGTTAGTTGTGTGTGTGTGTGTGTGTGTGTGTGTGTGTGTGTGTGTGTGTG
>NC_059304.1:20463674-20478674 GCF_017591435.1 Portunus trituberculatus
GTGTTACGTTCACCGGTTAAACTGGTAAGATTGGCATCGGAGAGCCGGTGAACAATAACAATAAAAAAAAACACTGCAGGTTCAACTGGTGAGGAAATGTAAAAGGGGGTCACTTTAAAAAGCTACTTTAATAACCCATAATGAAATTGACACATATATAACAAGAAACATGAAACACAGATATATAACATGAAACACAGGAAAATGACATACACATATACATATAACACAGTAATAAATACAACAATAAAGAACCCAACTTAATACCTAACAATAATCCTAATCCTATATAGAGGCAATGTGGAAAACACGGACGAGGGGAAGTGATACTTATGCGGTGTCGCAGTGGTGAAATGCTGGGTGATGGTTGATCCCACGGCAGAACCAAGAGGCGTTGTGTTCACTGGTTGAGGCTTGGATCTCAACTGCCAATCCAGAAAACCAAGAGCTGGCTCAACACTTTCGGTTGAGTCGAAAGGGGCCGCGTGAATCCAACTTCGGGACAGTAGCCGGGCTTCATGAAACGGTGACGTGGAAGGTTCACGAGACGGTGGCGTGGAAGGTTCACGAGACGGTGACGTGGAAGGGGAGGCGGAGAGGTGGCGAACGAGGTAACAAGCGGAGGAGGTGATGGTAGTAATGCATGTTACGGGCGGGCCGTAACAGTGTGTGTGTGTGTTTTATTTATTCATTCTTTTTGCTGTATTTATTCTTATTTTTTCTTAATTTGTCTTTCTTTATTTAGATGGTTTTTTGCTCTTTTTTTTTTTTTACTTAAGTTGTGTAATTGTGAATGTGTGTGTGTCTGTTTGTTTTCTTTTTTATTTATATTTTTTTTGCTGTATCTATTTATTTGTTTTTTTCTTAATTTGTCTTTCTTTTGATGTTTTTTCTATTTATTCATTTTTCCTATATTTTGTTATTATGAATGTGTGTGTTAGTTTTATTTTTCATTTATTTATATTTTTGCTGTATCTAAACATTTATCTTTTTTCTAAGCGTGTTTGTCTTTCTCTTGATGTTTTTTGGTCTATTCATCTATTTATTTTTCTTAAGTTTTTTTTTATTGTAAATGTGTGTCTTAGTTTTTTTTGCTGTATTTATTTTTATCTTTTCTTATTTTTTCTTCTCTGTGTGTGTTAGTTTTCTTTTTTTTCTCTTTGCTGTATTTATTCATTTATTTTTTCTTAGTTTGTCTTTCTTTTGATCTTTTTTTGGTCAATTTTTTTGCTTAGGTTTTGTTATTATAAATGGAGGTGTTAGTTTTATCTATTTATCTTTCTTTTTCACAATTAATCAGACACGTTCCACTTACTTTTTTGTTTTACTTCACCACTGCATGAGTCTGTAAGTGAACGATTCTTTTGAACTTGTAACACACATTAAACAGTCCACTCTGGTATTTTTCACAATTAATAAAACACATTTCGCTTACTTACTCTACATTATCATTGCTCTTTTGTTTTATTTCACCATTGCATGAGCTTGTAAATAAACGAAGCTTCTTGAGTCTCTAGCACACATTAAACAATCCACTCTGGTATTTTTCATAATTAATCAGACACACATCATTTATTTATCCTACTTTACCATTTTTTTTTCTTTACTTCACTATTGCATGAGCCTGTAAATAAACAAAGCTTCTCGCGTCTCTAGCTTACATTAACCCTCCAACTCTTACATTTCTTAACACAAAAATAGACACACACACATTTTTTATTTAGTTAGTGTGTGGTGAGTCTCTAAGTGATGACTGGGATTGGACGCCACTCTTTCACACAGTTTCATATCTCTAATACATATAACAGTGCACTCTACTAAATGACTCGCTTTTATTCTTGTTATTTTTTTACTTCAACATCGGAATCTTAATTTGATAACCTTAATTGAATTGAACAACGCTCCTTCCAGCCTTAATACATTGTTCTGCTCTAGATTAAGTGCAATGAAGCTTTGGAGTATTGAGAGAGAGAGAGAGAGAGAGAGAGAGAGAGAGAGAGAGAGAGAGAGAGAGAGAGAGAGAGAGAGAGAGAGAGAGAGAGAGAGAGAGAGAGAGAGAGAGAGGAAAAGAAGAAAAACGCCACGAAATGGAGATAAGAAGGTAAAACTAACCAAATCAGAAGGCAATAGAAAGCAAAACTAAGGGAAAACTAAAAATTGACCCAAACACATCAAGAACACAACACAAACACAACAAGGAACAAAACTAAATCATCAAGATCTTATCATTAATTTTTCTGAGCATTTATTTTCACGGGAAGTGAGATAGCACTGTAGGAAGCAAAACTGAACCAAACACATTACAAACACATCACAAACACAACACAAACACAACGAGGAGCAAAACTGAAGCGTCAAGATCTTACTTTTAATTTTTCTGAGCATTTCTTTGGTGAGGAAGTGAATTTATTTTTAGTATTCTGTGACCAACGAACACTGACTGGAACACCTGCGCAGCAAAACACTAATCGATACATCCCAGCACAGTCTGAGCCAAGCCAACACAATATAACTCGACCCAACCAAACACAATGCAACTCAATCCAACCCAACCAAGGCCAAGACAAGCCAAACCACCCAAAGGCAACCCAACATAACCCAACTCAAAGTAGCACAACCCAGTATAACCTAACTCAGGCCAACCTAACCTTATCTAACCCTACCCAACCCAACCCAAGCCAACCAACCCCAACCAAACCAAACCCAACACAACCCAACCAACCAAATCTTCCCTAACCCAACTCAACTCTAACTCAACCCAACCCAACCCAACCCACCCACACCCACCTAACTTAACCAAACCTCTCCCCTTAAACAGAAACCCTTAACCCACACACTGCATCCTGGGCAAAGAGAATAACACAACCTGACCTACTTTCCACCTGTGACGTAACAATTAATTACATCGCCTCGCTACTACAAAAAAAAAAAAAACACACACACAAGTATCGGGCCGCTAGGAGAGAGACAGGTAAGGCAGCAGGTGACACGGTAAGAGCATTAGACAGAGTACATTATAGGACGCAGGGGAGAGGATCAGGGCACAAGGGACGAGGAGGTAGCAGGAGAGTTGTAGCTACGCCCTCAGAAGGTTTTTAGCTGTAATGGGGACCTTATTAGAAAGAGATGGAGGAGTGTTGAGATGGTTAGCGAGGTTGGTTTGCTTAGGTTAGGTTAGGTTAAGCTGGTATAGGGAAAGATATAAAAGAAAGAAAGAAAGAAAGAAAGAAAGAAGGAAAGAAAGAGAAATAAGAAGAAAAAGAGCAAGAGAGAGAGAAATATAATCAACTCGTATTTATTCTCATCCATCTTTTCATCTCCTTATTCCTCTTTATCTTCTAACTTCAAGCTATCTATGTACTAATTTCAAACCTTCCAGTCCTACATTATGTCTCCTTATCTACTAAACTAATCAACTCGCTTTTTCCATCTACATCTTCCTCCTTATCTCCAAATTAAAGTTGGTTATTCACTGGCCTATATTTCCACTTTTTCCTAGTCTTCTTTTTCTCCTTAACTACTCGTCTTATATTCCCTTCTTCTTCGTCTATCCCTTCCTCTACTTATTCAATCATATTCCCCCAACTTAAAGCTATTTATTTACTAGTTTAAACCTTATATTCCTTTCTTATCTCTACTCGTCTCTTTCCTTCATCTTCCACTCCTTTAACTAATCATCTTATATCCCCTTCATCTTCGTTTATGTTTTCCTCTCCTTATTCATTCATATTCCCCAAAATTAGAACTATTTATTTACTCCTCAACCTTCCAGTCCTGTCTTATCTTATCTTTCCTTATCTCCTTAATTACTGAACCCATCTCTTTCCTTCATCTTCTACTTTATTATCTCCTTCACTACTCCTCCCGTCTCTTCCCTTCATCTTCGTCTACTCGCGGCGTGACTGATGTCCTTCCCTTGGCATCAACACAGGTGCGGCTTTCGGAACCAGCGCAATCTCATCATGGCGGTGAATGGGCCGCTGATAAGGAAGTTAAGCCCTATCAGCAGCTTGATACAGCGCCCCCAGCCACGCTCCCCGCGCCATCAGGTCCGGGGAAGCTGAGTCACGCTTTTTGAAGTTCCCTGATTAAAGCCTCGGGTGTGTGGTGTGGTGTGGTGTGGTGTGGTGTGGTGTGGTGTGGTGGTGGTGTGGCGTGGTGTGGCGTGGTGTAGCGTGGTGTGGCGTGGCGTGGTGTGGCGTGGCGTGGCGTGGCGTGGCGTGGTGTGTGTGGTGGTGGTGGTGGTGTGGTGTGGCGTGGTGTGGTGTGGTGTGGTGTGGCGTGGTGTGTTGTGTGGCGTGGCGTGGCGTGGCGTGGCGTGGTGTGTGTGTGTGTGGTGTGTGCAGCGTGGCGTGGTGTGGTGTGGTGTGGTGTGGTGTGGTGTGGCGTTGCGGGGTGTGGTGTGGCGTGGTGTGGTGTGGTGTGGTGTGCGTGAGGCTCTGCTGTTTCCTCGTGACTTTCGGCGAGACTTACTTCTTGTTTTGCTTGTCCTCTCTGTTGTCTTGTTTTTCTTTTTTTTCTTTTTGGTAAGGTCGTTCAGTTAAATTTTTTAGTTTTTCTTTTCTGTATTTTTCCTCCTTTGTTTGATTGTAGGTATTTTTCCATTCAGAGGTGTTCAGTTATCTTGCTTGTCCTGTTTAGAGTCTTAGTTTTTCCCTTTTTTGTGAAGTAGTTTCTTGTTTTTAATTCCTGCAGTACTGGGATGCATTTCTACCTTGAGATTTGTTCACGATGAGACCATTTTGTTGACATTAGGAAGGGTCTATGGAGGTCAGAAGGTTAATGGCCACAGTCTTCACTATTTAAATCCCCCACATGAGTTTCTGGAGCTGTATAAATCATCAAATAGTAACCAGGGTGAATATGGAAACGCCTCATGGTACTGAAGGGATTAAACGCTATTCTGTGTGTGTGTGTGTGTGTGTGTGTGTGTGTGTGTGTGTGTGTGTGTGTGTGTGTTTTTTTTTTTTTTTTGGTTCTTTTTCATAGGTAGGTTTTATTCAGTGGTGTTCAGATTTTTTTTCTTTTATTTTATTTCTGAGTTTGTTCTCTCGTTTATCTTATTTCTTATTTGCCTTGTTTCTTGCTTTTTTTTCATGTTTCCAGGTCTCTTTTCAGTGGTGTTCATTCTTTTTTGTCCATTTTAATTTGATTTCATCCTTTTTTATTCTTTTTTTCATTTAGGGTGACTTTTTCCCCTTAAAGTTCTATTTTTCTTTCTTTTCTTAACGATTTTTCTTTTCTTTTTTTTTTTGTTGGAGGTATGAGTTGTTCCTTGACTTTTTCATACATTAGTTTCATCCCTTTTCTTTTTTTTTTTTTATTCAAGGTGACTTTTTTTCCCTTATAGTTCAAGTTTTCTTTCTTTTCTTAACGATGTCTTTTCCAAATCTCTATTTTCCACCTCTATCCTTTCATTCTATTTCCTAGTGCCTTTTTTCCATTTTTTTCCTGTTTTTCCCTCCCTCTCTGTTCGGAGTATTTTGATCTTTTTCTGCCTTTTTCAGTTGTCTCATTCTTTTTTTTTTTTTTTCTTTTACAGTTTTGACTCATTTTCTTTTCTTTTGGTCCTTCCTTCAATTACCTCAGCCTTTTTTACCACCACTTTCCGTGTCTCTTAACTTTTCAGTCCCACACGAGTAACCAGCCATCTCCAACTAGCCATCTCCTTCACCCCTTATCCAGTCCCCTAACCCCTTTTAACCCTCCTCTCCATCTCTCAAAACACCTCAGTCCTTTGATCTTCCATTTCAGGATCCGATAAGCCATCCAGCCTCTTTCTTTCTCCTTGGATAATTTCAACCCTTAACCTATTCAGTACTGGAACGCATTTCTACCTTCAGCTTTGGGCATAATTACACGATTTTATTTATATTACGAAGGGTCTATGGAGGTCAGAAGATTGGTGGCCAGAGTCTTCACTGTTCTAATCCCCATATAAGTTTCTGAAGCTGTATAAAATTACCAAATACGAAGTAACTGGAATGAATATGAAAACGCGTCGTGGTACTGAAGGGATTAGCCTCTATCCTGTCACACGTCTCCTGGTGTTTCGTGTCTGCCTCGCTTGCCTTACCGGCCTCTCCTGCCTTGCTTGCCTCTCGTGCCTTGCCTGCCTCGCTACGTCCCCCAACCTTTAACCTGCCAAGAGGAACCCGCACCATCTCGTCTTTAACCAGCCAGCCTGCCCAGTACCTTGCTCGCTATCGTCATCTTTAACCTGCCTTTCTACCTTTTACTTCACTTGGTGCCCTCATTACTTTACCTGATACTGATCACCCACCGCCTTCCATTCCCTCCCTCTCTCCCTCTCCCCCAACCTCCTCATCTCCTTTGCCTCCCTCCCTCCTTCCCTCCCTCCCTGCCTGCTTGTCTGACTGTCTGACTTGCCTCGTGCTCTTAATCAATTCGGTTTTAATTGTATTTCTGTGTGAGATTAATCCGCTTCTCTTGTGTCGCAGCTTTGATTAGATGGTGTGTGTGTGTGTGTGTGTGTGTGTGTGTGTGTGTGTGTGTGTGTGTGTGTGTGTGTGTGTGTGTGTGTGTGTGTGTGTGTGTGTGTGTGTGTGTGTGTGTGTGTGTGTGTGTGTGTGTGTGTGTGTGTGTGTGTGTGTGTTTTGTTTTTAGTTTACTTATGATCTAGTTAGTAGTCTTTTTTTCCCTTTTTACTTATTTTTCGTTTTTTGTATCTTGTTTCTTTAGTTTCCTTCCTTCTTTCCTTCCTTCCTTCCTTCCTTCCTTCATTGTTTTTGTATCGCGTTTACTTATTTTTCTTCTAGTTCTTTTTTCTTTCTTTCCTTCCGTAATTTTTTCTTTTCTTCACACTAGCCATCTCTTTTCTCTTGCCTTCTTCCTTTTTTCTTCCCTTCATTCTGTATCACTTTACCCTCCTCCTCCTTTTTCTACCATACCTCATTCCCTCTCCCTCATTCCTTCTTTCCTTCTTCCCTCATTGCTTTTCCTTCCTTGCTTCTTCCCTTCCTTCCTTCCTTCCTCTTCCCTTCCATCCTCCCTATCTAATTTATTTTCCACCTCCTTCTCTTTCTCCCTTTCTCACTTTCCTCTCCTCACCTCCCTACCTCCATATTTCCCCTTCCTTATTCCCTTATTTCTTCCTTCCTCCCCTTCTTACCTGCCTTATTTCTTCCCTCCTTTATCTTTTTTCTTGCTCCTTACCTAATACATCTTTTTCCTACTCCCTCTTTCCTCTCTTTCCCTTCCTTCCTCCTCCTTTACTCCATCCATCCATGCCTAGCTATTTACTTCCACACATTCTTGCATAACCTTTTTTTTTTTTCATTCATCCATCCATCCCTTCCACTCCACCACCACCACCACCACTACCACTACCGCTACTACTGCCTGTGTGTCTCTCTGTCTGTTCCCGTCAATTAATTCACATGTCGCCTTCCTATTTTTCCTCCCTTTAGGATTTGTCGTCTATTCACTTTCTCCCAAGTTAAGTCAAGTTTCCCACGCCTCGGCCTTACTTAATCCACTTGCCTCCTTCTGAACTTTCGTCGTCTGAGCCTCGTCTTGCTCCAGAGAGAGAGAGAGGAGAGAGAGAGAGAGAGAGGAGAGAGAGAGAGAGAGAGAGAGAGAGAGAGAGAGAGAGAGAGAGAGAGAGAGAGAGAGAGAGAGAGAGAGAGAGAGAGAGAGAGAGAGAGAGAGAGAGAGAGAGAGAGAGAGAGAGAGAGAGAGAGAGAGAGAGAGAGAGAGAGAGAGAGAGAGAGAGAGAGAGAGAGAGAGAGAGAGAGAGAGAGAGAGAGAGAGAGAGAGAGAGAGAGAGAGAGAGAGAGAGAGAGAGAGAGAGAGAGTATGGTCTAACTCTTTTGCTGGTATTTGACTCATGGTTTCTTAATGCCAAACCACGCTGGGATGCTCATGTTCTTCTGCAGCCTCCGCTAAATATTCTGCTGGGTATATCTTGGAAATCCTAATCTTTTAATGCGCTTCATTTTCTCGGTAGAGTTTGCGTGGTATTTTTAACCCCTTCAGTATTAGGACGCATTTTTTACCTTAAGTTTTGGTTAAGATTAGTTGATTTCATTTACATTAGGAAGGGTTTATGGAGGTCAAAATATCAAAAGCCAGTGTCCTCACTACTCTAATCCCCACATAAGTTTCGGAGGTTGTATAAAATCACCAAATAGTAAGAAGAATGAATATGGAAATGTGTCGTGGTACTGAAGGGGTTGGTGGTGTGAATTGTTGCATATGGTAGTGAAGAGTTAATGAAAAGCACATACGGGAAATAAAATGGGTTAAGAGTACTTTTTTTCAGTGTCTAGCTTACTTGGAGTTTAGAGATTGTTATAGGATGGTTATTGGGTAAAGAATCGAAAATTGTCTGAGTTACTTGTGGCTACGGAACTAAAAATCATGAGAATTCCAGCTGTTTTTTTTATATTTTTTATGTCTAATTTTCGCTCAAGTCTCCATTCTATCTTTCTTCGAGACCTCTCCCTTTTATTTTCCTTTGTTCCTTTTTTTTTCAGTTCGTGTCCAGCCCTGTATTTGTTTTTCAACCTGCCTGCCTTGCCTTTCAACCCTCCCATGCAGTCCTTCCCTTTCCAGTAATGCCCAAGTATGCATCATGTATCTATTCATAACTAACTAGTGGCTGAGAGATGAAAAAAAGAAAAGGAAAACAGGGAAACGCCAATAGTGAAACGCTTAAAAGAAAAACCCCCTCATATTACCCCTTTCCCTTCTCTCACCTCTCCACTACCTCACAAACATAGACCCTCACTTCCCTTCACTTTCCCTCCACCTCCACCGACAAACTTCACCTCCTAACACATACACCACACTTCTCGTCTCGCCTTCCCTCCTCTCTCTTCCACCTGCCACCTACCTTTACGTCTCCCTCCAGTCTTTTTTTAACCATAACTTTGCAAGAACGTGCACCCAACCACTGTCTCAACTCTCAACTTAGCCAGTACATGTGCCAGCCTGGAGCGTGGCGCGTGTGTGTTTGACGGAGTGTTTGTGAGTGTTTGCGAGTGTTTTGGAGCTTTGTTTCACTTGGAGTTCACGCTTGTTAGAGAGAGAGAGAGAGAGAGAGAGAGAGAGAGAGAGAGAGAGAGAGAGATATGGAGACTAACTGTAAGAAGCTTATAAGGAGAAGTAACAAGAAAGGAAGAGAAGAGAAGGAAAGGAATGGGAAGGGAAGGGAAGAAGAAGGGAAAAGAGGGGAAGGCAAGGGAAGGGAAGAGAAGAGAAGGAGAGGAAAAGGAAGGAAAGAGCTCCTGATACTCGTGTTATATATGTGATACAGTAATTTGATGTAACTGAATAACTGGTCAAGGGAAAGGGAGAGTATTGAGAGATGAAAGCATGAGGCGGTGTGGTGTAGTGTGGTGTGGTGTGGTGTGGTGTGGTGCGGTGAGGGAAGCTTTTTGAAGTGGTGAGAGGAGAGGTAGGTGTGAAATATTGCGGGAGTGAGTGAGTGAGTGAGTGAGCGAGTGAATGTTTTGTTTTGTGAGTCAAATTTTATAGTGTCCAGTGAGTGAATGAGTTAATTATGTTAGTAAATATTCTTGATGGGTGAAATATTACGGTGTTTTGTGAATGAGTGAGTGAGTGTGTGAGTGAGTGAGTGAGTGAGTAAGTGAGTGAGTGAGTGGGTGATGTTTGTAAATGGTTTTTGGTCTGGTGAAATATTAGTGTTTTGTATCAAATATTTCTGACGGGTGAAATATTAGTGAGTGAATGAATGAATGAGTGAATGAAAGATGTTAGTGAATATTTTTGACGGGTGAAATATTGAGTCTAGTGAATGAATGAGTGAATTAATGAGTGAGGGATTTGATACCTTTTGGCGAATGAAATACAACGGTTCAGATAATGAGTAAATAAATGAGTGAGTTAATATTCTTTAGCGAGTGTAATATCAGTGTTTAGTGAATAAGTGAATAAATAACGTGAATTATACCTGAAAAAATTAGTAAAAATCTTATCTGTGGTGTGAGTACATGAGTAAACCAATGAGTGAGTCAATGAATAATGCAAAGTGGATGAATAAGTTTGATTAGTAAAACCATATCCCGGAACTGAATGAGTAAATGAATGAATGAATATGAGTCAGTGAGTAAATAAAAAGTGAACCTAGATGAATACACGGAGAAGTCATGGCGTGGGAGAAACTGAATAAATGGAATGAGAATAATGAGTAAATAGATAAATGAATTAATGAATGAATTATATAGAAAAAGGTAGGATGAATGTACATAAATAGACATCCATGAGATACACACACACACACACACACACACCCAGGATTCACAAACAATGTGGAAGTGTTGAGAGAGAGAAGAGAGAGAGAGAGAGAGAGAGAGAGAGAGAGAGAGAGAGAGAGAGAGAGAGAGAGAGAGAGAGAGAGAGAAACATGAAAAACCAAACAGAGATCAAACAGAAATAAACAAATAAATAAAACAAACACGCAGAATGAAACAGAAAAAACACACAAATCACCAAAAACAAAAACAAGAAATAAAAATAAAAAAATAAATAAATAAAATAAAAATAGAAATAAAAAAATCACTCATAAACAAAACTCAACACCACTCAACACCACTCAACACCACCAAACACCACCCAACACCACTCAACACCACCCAACACCACCAAACACCACTCAACACCACTCAACACCACTCAACACCACTCAATACCACTCAACACCACCAAACACCACCCAACACCACTCAACACCACCAAACACCACCTAACACCACTCAACACCACTCAACACCACCAAACACCACTCAACACCACTCAACACCACCCAACACCACTCAACACCACCAAACACCACCCAACACCACTCAACACCACTCAACACCACCAAATACCACCCAACACCCCTCAACACCACTCAACACACTCAACACCACTCAACACCACCAAACACCAACACCACTCAACACCACTCACCACAACACCACTCAACACCACTCAACACCATCCAACACCACCCACACCACTCACCCACCCAACACCACCCAACACCACTCAACACCACTCAACACCACCAAACACCACCCAACACCACTCAACACCACCAAACACCACCCAACACCACCCAACACCACTCAACACTACTCAACACCACCAAACACAACCAAACACCACTCAACACCACTCAACACCACCCAACACCACTCAACACCACCAAACACTAATCAACACCACTAAACACCACCCAACACCACCCAACACCACTAAATACCGCCAAACACCACCAAACACCACTCAACACCACCAAACACCACCAAACACCGCCAAATACCACTCAACACCACCAAACACCAGCAAACACCACCAGCAAACACCACTCAACACCACTCAACACCACTAAACACCGCCAAACACCGCCAAACACCACCCAACCAAACCAAAACACATCCAAACACCACCAAACACCACCAAACACAACTAAATACCACCAAACACCACCCAACACCACCAAACACCATCAAAACACCACCAAACCAAACCAAAACACGTTAAACACTCAATACTCACCCTTATCCATCTCCCACACAATGCGAAAAATAGAAAAACGATACCAGAGGAGCTGCCGATAAGCCACTAACACCCTCCTCCCATACGCCCCCCCCTCCCCGTGAAAAAAAGGGATAAAAAGTGTGGGGGGGTAAAAGGTCAAGAGCGATCATGGGGGAGAACACTCTAAGGTCATGAAATCTGTCAGTGTGTCTGGACTCTGGTAATGAAAGAAAAGGTTTGCTGACTGGGTAAAAATAAAGGGCAATAGATAGATAGATAGATAGATAGATAGGTAGGTAGATAGATAGATAGATAGTGAACGAGTGAGTGAGTGATTGGGTTGGTATGTTAGTCAGTTAGTCAATCAGTCAGTCAGTGTATGTCTGTGTTTGTGTTTCTGTGTGTGTGTGTGTGTGTGTGTGTGTGTGTGTGTAATTCACTGTTTGACCTGCTGCAGTCTCTGACGAGACAGCCAGACGTTACCCTACGGAACGAGCTCAGAGCTCATTATTTCCGATCTTGGGATAGGCCTGAGACCAGGCACACACCACACACCGGGACAACAAGGTCACAACTCCTCGATTTACATCCCGTACCTACTCACTGCTAGGTGAACAGGGGCTACACGTGAAAGGAGACACACCCAAATATCTCCACCCGGCCGGGGAATCGAACACCGGTCCTCTGGCTTGTGAAGCCAGCGCTCTAACCACTGAGCTATCGGGCCGGTGTGTGTGTGTGTGTGTGTGTGTGTGTGTGTGTGTGTGCAGGTGAGTGAGTGAGTAAGTGTGAAATTTTCTTTCCTATTTCGTTCACTTCTCTTACACCTCCCTACTGCCTTAAATTATCCACTCAACACCACCAAACACTACACAACACCACCAAACACCATTCAACACCACTCAACATCACCAAACACCACCAAACACCACTTAACACCACTCAATACCACCAAACACCACTCATCACCACTCAACACCACCAAACGCCATTCAACACCACTTAACACCACTCAATACCACCAAACACCACCCAACATCACGAAAGCAAATCTAAACATCACCAAACACCACCAAACCACCACCAAACACCACTTTTCTTTTTTTTCTCTCAGTTATCACTCTCATTCCTCTTCCTTCTTTCGCTCTTTTTTTTTTTACTCCCTTCCTATTTATGTATTTACTTCCTCTCTCAAATACTTTTCAATTTTTCCTTCTTTTCTTTTTCCAATTCCTTTTTACCTTTTTCCTCTCTTCCTATTCATACATTTATTTCCTTCACATTTACCTACTTTTAAATTTTCCTTTTTTTTTTCTTCTAATTTCTTTAACACTTTACTCATTCCTTCATTCTCAAACTATACACTTTTCCTTCCTTCTTTCCAACCTCCCTTCCTCAAAAAAATTCTATCCTCTTTTTTCTCTTTCAAAATCAGCTCGCCTCTCCTTCCTCCTTCTCTCCTCACATACCCGTCTTCATCTAAATACACACTCATCCTTCCTTCCTTCATTCTTTACCTCCTTCAATTTTTCTTCCCACTCACATCTCCTTTCCTTCCCACATGCAAACCTCAGACGCCCTTACTATATCATTCCCTCGCTTACTCGTATCAATCGTTCTTCCTCCAATCTCTATCAAGCACCCACACACACATATACAAGAGCGAGAGCGAGAGCGAGAGAGAGAGAGAGAGAGAGAGAGAGAGAGAGAGAGAGAGAGAGAGAGAGAGAGAGAGAGAATTCTGAAATATCTCTACACCAATTTCCTCTATATTGAAAAGGTTTTAGTTGCAATGGCGCGGGTTTTTGAGGTGTTTTTAATGTTCTAGTGACATATTGCCGTGATTTCCACATTATCAACAGGAAAAACACACCCGGTGAATAATTTCTGCGGCCTTTGAAAATAGACTTGCTTAAGAAAAAGAAGATAGAGACAGAAAAAAGACAGAGAGACAACCCAAGACACAGACCTACCTAAACACACTTAAGAACCTAGTCAATCATCTCTGTGGCCTTTGAAAACAGTCTTAGCTAAAAAAAAAGAAAGAAACAGAAAAAAAGACAGAGACAACCAAAGACACGAAGAGAGAAACACAGACACACTCAAACACGACGTACCAAACCCAAGACACTTACTTTCCTCTCCCCAATCGGTGCAAAGAAACGAAACTACAGAATTGCGGCGAAACTTTGCAACTCTCATCTATAAACTCGCCAGAGAGCAAGAGGAGGGACATCACGAGTACGGGGAGGTCCTGGAAGTAGCGGAGCACCAGCAGGAGGTGCAGAAGGAGGTACAGGACCCGCTGGAGGAGGTGGATTAAGCGGGTGGTAGAAGAGAAAGAGGAAGTAAAAAAATAGAGTAAGAAAGTGGGGAAAAAAGGAGAAAATAAAAAAAATGTGTTAAAATTGATATCTGGTGTATTGATTTTTTTCCCTCATTTTCTTCATCTTCTTGAGAGAGAGAGAGAGAGAGAGAGAGAGAGAGAGAGAGAGAGAGAGAGAGAGAGAGAGAGGAGCAATGAGTTAAAGTAGATTTGTTATGTGCTAATCTTTTTCTTCCTCCTCGTACTCTTTCTTTTCTTTTTCCTCTTTTTCTTCTTCTTCCTCCTTCTCCTCCACCTGATTTATATCACCTCAAGAGTATTTCATTAGGAAAGACAGAGTAAATGAGGAGGAGGAGGAGGAGGAGGAGGAGGAGGAGGAGGAGGAGGAGGAGGAGGAGGAGGAGGAGGAGAAGGAGAAGGAGAAGGAGAAGGAGGAGGAGGAGGAGGAGGAGGAGAAGGAAGAGGTGGCTTGATGAGTTAAGTGAGAGAAAGTGGCAGAGAGGAAAGACACACGCTCTCTCTCTCTCTCTCTCTCTCTCTCTCTCTCTCTCTCTCTCTCTCTCTCTCTCTGTCAACTCTGCTCTCTTTATCTGTTTCTCAAGAGGATCTTCTGAGACTGCAAAATGAAATAGTGGCAAGGAAGAGGAGGAGGAGGAGGAGGAGGAGGAGGAGGAGGAGGAGGAGGAGGAGGAGGATGGATGGATGAGAGTATTGCCCGTGGAAGGATATGATGAAGTGGAATGTGGAGCGAAGGAGAGACTGGTTATCATTATTATTATTATTATTATCATCATTGTCATCATCATCATCATCAATATTGCCTTTGTTGTCAAGAGAGAGAGAGAGAGAGAGAGAGAGAGAGAGAGAGAGAGAGAGAGAGAGAGAGAGAAAATTGAAAAGGGAAATGAATAAAACACAAGAGAAAAGAAGGAAAAGAAAAACAAAATAAACAGGTGGAAAATAATTTGAAAACGGGAAAAAGGAGAAAAAAGGAAGAATAAGAAAGAACAAATAAGGGAAACGAAGAAAAGGAAGAAAAAAGTAAGAAATGTGAAAAAAAGAAAAAAAGATATGAAAGGAAAATTGAGACGAAAATATTATAAAAAACGGGAAAAGATTAAAAAACAGTAAAGGAAAAAAAAGAAAAAGAAAAGAGGAAAAAA
>NC_059304.1:20483674-20488674 GCF_017591435.1 Portunus trituberculatus
TAATTTCCACCCGGACTCACGCACACCCACACGCACACGCACACCACTTCTAAATCCCTCCACCCATCCACCACACACGAAAACCAATTATATCTCAAATCTAGCAATAGTGGTGTTCCTCGGAGTCATTCCTTGTCATTCGTTCTCTTACTTTTATTCATCAATGATCTTTAAACCAAATATATTGATTCTTGCCCTGTCCACTCCTGCGCTGCTGCTACCACCCTACACTTTTCCACATATTTTCAAAGACGACCAAACCTTCAGGAAATACACAGGTCATGCCGGGACTTCACGGAATGCCTGACTTCTGATTTCTTTAAAATTTGTGATTGGGAGCAGAGAGAAAACTTGGTATGCTTTAAAGTCTAAAAAACTCAATTCCTCCATCCATCAACTTGACAACTATCTCCTTTCCTTCATTGACACTTCTCTGACTCCCTCTTCTACACTGAATATCCTCTGACTCCCTCTTCTATACTGAATATCCTCTGACTCCCTCTTCTACACTGAATATCCTCTGACTCCCTCTTCTACACAGAATATCCTCTGACTCCCTCTACTACATTGAACATCCTAAGTCTGTCCTTTACTTACATTATCTAAACTGAAAAATTCCGTATCTCATCTCTACCTAAAACAGTTTCTACGAATGTATGCTTTCTGAGTCGTCTCCATCAGGCTGCTAACTCTATACAGTGGCTTTATCCGTCCATGTATGGAGTATGCTTTACATGTATATGGGGTCAGGGTTGTTTGTCTATTCATTCCGCTATTCTAGACGGGGTAGAATAAAAATCTTTTCATCCCATTGTCTTCAGGTTTTCTCTCAGCGCTGGAATGTTGCATCTCTTGCTGTGTTGTATATAGTATCATGCTAATTGCTCTTCTTATCTTGCTAATTGAATGCCTCTCTTCCTCCCGCAGCCTCGATGTACAAGACTTTTATACTTTCTCTCACCCTCTTTCTATTCACCTCTCTAATGCAAGAGTTAACCAGTATTCTCAATCACTTATCTCTTTCGCTGCTGAGGTAAGCTATGAAACTCGCTGCCTGCTTCTGTATCTCCACGTTCTTGTGACTTGAACTCTTTCACGAGGGAGGTTTCAAGACTCTTACTGCTTTGTTTTTACCACCGTTTCTGACTTTATGTGGATATTAGAATCTGAGTGGCCATTTTTCTTTTAATTTTGTCTCCCTTAGCCGGCGCTTCTCTTGCATAGAAAAAAAAATACGTCATTTTTAAAACCGTGAGGACAAACACGCTTCACTAACTTCTGAAGGTGAGTGAATCTTACCTGGGTGGGTTTATCAAGGTGAGTGGCAGGCAGGTAAGGGATAGGATTTGCGTGGGAGGAGGGAAGGGAGGGAGAGGGAAGGAAGATCACACTTCTAGGAGAGAGGAGGGAAGAAGAGAAGGAAGATGAAGGATTTATGTGAGAGAGAGAGAGAGAGAGAGAGAGAGAGAGAGAGAGAGAGAGAGAGAGAGAGAGAGAGAGAGAGAGAGAGAGAGAGAGAGAGAGAGAGAGAGAGAGAGAGAGAGAGAGAGAGAGAGAGAGAGAGAGAGAGAGAGAGAGAGAGAGAGAGAGAGAGAGAGAGAGAATGTTAATAAGCGTTAAGGAAAAAAATGTCAAAGAATATAGAAAGGAGAAAAAAAGAATAAAAGAGAGAAAAAGGGAAAAAAGTAATCTTAGAAATAAGCTGAAGAAAAAGAAGAAAATGGGAAAGAAAGAGGGAGAGAAAACAGAAGAGAAGAGGGGCATGATAAGATAATGAAAATGAAAGGAGGAAGAAAAGAAAAGGAAAAGTGGGCCAAAAAAAAAAAGGAAAAAGAAGGAACACGAGAGAGAGAGAGAGAGAGAGAGAAAAAGAAAGCGATAAATAACGAAAGAAAAATTAAAGAAAACGGAAATGAAAAAAAATGAAAAGATAAAACAGAAAGAGCAACAAACATGAAGAATATAAATAGAAAAAAAAGAAAAAAACAAAAAAAGAATCAAGGCAACACAGATGAGAAAAACACTAACGAGAAAGAAGAAGAAGAAAAAAAAAAAAACAGGAGAGAGAAGAGAACGTAAAAAAAGTAAAAATGAGAAGAAAAGAGAAACATTTGAGAGGAAGTGGTGAGGGGAGTGAAGCAGGGAAGAGGAGAGTAAAGGCTGAGTGAGGGAAGAGGAAAGAGGGGAGGCGTGGGGGAACGTGTGAGGGGAAGGCAAGGATGGTGGGAACAGGTAAGACAGCTGAGGGTGATAGAGGTGTCATGAGCACACGCACACACACACACACACACACACACACACACACACACACACACACACACACACGGGTGAAGAGAAAGGGAAAAATTAGATAAAAGGAGGAAGTGGAAACAGAGGAAAATGATGAAGATGAAAAAAAGACAGAACACTAAGACTATAATGAAAAAAAAAGTAAAAAGGAGAAGAAAAGAAGAATTGGAAATGCAAAAATAAACAGCACGAAGACGAGAAGGAAAATAGGCAAAAGAAGGAAGAAAAAAAGAGATCAGATAAAAAAGAAAAAGAAACTCGACCAGATTACAATGAAAGAGACAGATGGAATAAAAAAAAGTAAAGAAAATAAAGAAATAAATAAACAAAAACAAGGAGAATGAGAGATCAAAGAACTGAAAGGAGCTGAAATAAACAAGATGATGAGAGGAGGAATATTAAAAAAAAAACGAAGCGAATGAGAAGGAGAGACGTAAAAGAAAAGAATAAAGGAGGAAAAAGAAAGAGAAACACACCTCATTCATCGGAAGCAGACTCAGAAACCAAGCTGTTGATGACGAGACAAACAAAAACAGGGAAGGAAATAAAAACAAAAACAAAGGTAAAAAATGATAAGCGTGTGCATCTGTTGACTCATTGCATCTTCCCTTACTAATTCATCTCCTTTGGTCGGTATTCAGAAACGCTCTTTTTTCTCACTACGACTACATTCCAAGACTTCCAGAGATAATTAGCGGAGTTTTCAAGAGTGTTTCTCCAGTTAACAATGTAGAAATCTTATCACTCTGCCTCTACAACCGTGAAAACACCTTAAAATCTCGTGTACATTTGAAAAAAAGGCTTTGGAAGTAGTGAAACACAGAAGAGCTTGAGAATACAAGCTTTTGTGTCATTGTGTTTCCTTCTTCCTGCTCCCTGGAAAATCAAATCCAGTGTACCCAGCAATCAGTTCCATAATTCCAGGCAGCATTTCAACAGGTTATTGGGGAGTCATTAGGAAACTTTGAAGATTAAGACAATTTTAGTGATGTGTGTAAAAAGTGAGGAATGATTTGAAGGCTTCTTGTAGTTTCCTTTATTTCCATACTACTACTGCTGTGCCTTCTCTTACGTTCTTACATTCTAGAAGGGACAAATAACATCTCTCTATCATTATTATTTTCCAGAATGTGGGTGTTGGTGCACGTGTTGGTCTGATGGTGGAAATATCTAAGCATGTTCTATCCACTTGCCATCCTGAAGTCTTATTGTAGTTTCCCTTATTTCTATGCTATTGTTTTGCTTTCTTTTACGTTCTTGCATCTTGGAAGAGTTAAACAAGGTCGATCTGTCAATATTTCAGGTGATGGTGCATATATTGATCTGATGGCATCTTGTAGCTTCCCTTATTTCTATGGTGTTTATGTGCCTTACCTTACGTTGTTGCATCGTGGACAGTTCATTGATCTGTTATTATTGCTTTCCAGAATGCGAGTGGTAGATTGAAATAGATAAGCACATATACAGAGATTGATTGGCATGTGTTGGTCTGATGGCTGCTTGTAGCTTTCCTTGTTTCTATGTTGTTATTGTACCTCTCCTTTCGTCCTTGCACCCTGGAAGAGTTAAACAAGGTAGATCTATCAATAATATTTCCCAGAATCCCGGTGTTTGTCTGATGGCGTCATGTGGCTTTCTTTTTGATGTTATTACTGTGCCTTGTTTTGCGATCTTGCATCCTGGAGACGATCAAACAGTGGCATCTCTCATTATTGCTTTTCAGAATGTGGGTAGTAGGTGGAAATATCTAAGCATGTTCTGTACACGAGTCGTCCTGATAACTTATTGTAGCTTCGTTTATTCATATGCTAGTACTGTGACTTTCCTTACGTTTTTGCATCCTGGAAAGGTCAAACTACATAGATCTCTCATTATTAGTTTCCAGAGTGGTACGTGGAAACAGCAATGGACTGGCACGTGTCGCCCTCAAGACTTCCTGCAGCTCCCCTGGTCTTTTAATAGCCTTCCTGTGGTTTCTGTTGGTCCTTCAGAGTTAAACATACCGCATCTATCATCACGACTTCCAAAGCGGGGCCATTCTTTTTCTTGTTTTATTACCCTTGGCAGGTTCATCTCATTGATAAAGAAAGGAAAATTATTGTAAGATGGAAAAAGACACCCATTTTTATACAAGGACTGCCACGTGTCACTCGGCTGCTTCTGCTACTGCTGCTGCTGTGTTGCTACTATTACTACTGCTACTACTAGTACTACTACTACAACTACTACTACAACTACAACTACAACTACTACTACTACACCAACAACTAATACTTCTACAGTAATATTACAACAACAGTAACTACTACTTCTACTACTACTGTTATTACTGCTACTATAGGGTTGCCATACGTCCGGATTTTCCCGGACATTTCCGGAATTCAGATAACGAAATCTGCGTCCGGGGAATTTTGAAAATCCCTCAAATGTCCGGAATTTCACCTTCATCAGTAACTGTTAAAAAATCACATTTATTAAATTTCTTTGGGTTGAAATGATGAGAGAGAGAGAGAGAGAGAGAGAGAGAGAGAGAGAGAGGTTTACCGAGTGGCAGCTGCTTTGGTTTAGTTTTGGTCAAGACTCTGACGTGTATGGGTCCTGTATGAAGTCGGTGCTCGCAGCCTACCCAATCCCAACGCCGGCTCACGTCGCGCCCCAGGCTTTAACCAGCTCTGACAGGGGTCAGTTTGGATTACTGTTTGCGGCCTTTG
>NC_059304.1:20498674-20508674 GCF_017591435.1 Portunus trituberculatus
AAATAACGAAGGTGTGAAGTAATAAAATTTTCATAACTGGCAAGTATGCACCTGTTAATTACCTTAGTTTTAATTACCTGGATTGAGGAGGAGGAGGAGGAGGAGGAGGAGGAGGAGGAGGAGGAGGAGGAGGAGGAGAAAGAAATTGAGGAAAAGATTAAAAGCATCATGAGAGATGAGAGAGAGAGAGAGAGAGAGAGAGAGAGAGAGAGAGAGAGAGAGAGAGAGAGAGAGAGAGAGAGAGAGAGAGAGAGAGAGAGAGAGAGAGAGAGAGAGAGAGAGAGAGAGAGAACGCACTGCCACAACACTGAAAAAATACGAAGACCACGAAAAAGAAGGAAAAGGAGGAGGAGGAGGAGGAGGAGGAGGAGGAGGAGGAGGAGGAGGAGGAGGAGGAGGAGGAGAGGAGGAGGAGGAGGAGGAGGAGGAGGAGGAGGAGGAGGCCACTTAGCAACGTAGGAGGAGATTCATGTGGTGTCTGCCAGCAATTAATATGGCTGAGGCCCCAAAGAGAAAGGCTGCACTGGCCCCACAAATATGTCAGCTGCAGAGATGAGGAGGAGGAGGAGGAGGAGGAGGAGGAGGAGGAGGAGGAGGAGGAGGAGGAGGAGGAGGAGGAGGAGGAGGAGGAGGAGGAGGAGGAGGAGGAGGAGGAAGGTAAGATGAAGTAGAGACTGGAAGAAACAAGGGTTGATCTACAAAGGAGACGAAAATTTCTTAACCATTTCATCAAAAGCGCATCACTCTCTGCGAATCTATCAGAGAGAGAGAGAGAGAGAGAGAGAGAGAGAGAGAGAGAGAGAGAGCTTAGGTGGAAGAGGATATGAGGGCAAAGTTTTGTGAGAAAGAGTGTAAAAGCAAAGAGGAGGAGGAAAAAGAGAAGAAAGAGGAAGAGGTAGAGAAGGAGGAGGAGGAGGAGGAGGAGGAGGAGGAGGAGGAGGAGGAGGAGGAGGAGGAGGAGGAGGAGGAGGAGGAGGAGGAGGAGGAGGAGGAAGAGGAGGAGGAGGAAGAGGAGGAGGAGGAGGAGGAGGAGGAGGAAGGTAAGGGATGAAATATCTGCAAGTGTCGGAGAGAATAACAGATGTTTAGAGAGAGAGAGAGAGAGAGAGAGAGAGAGAGAGAGAGAGTGGATAAAAAGAGAGGAGAAAGGGAACAGAGAGAGAGAGAGAGAGAGAGAGAGAGAGAGAGAGAGAGAGAGAGAGAGAGAGAGAGAGAGAGAGAGAGAGAGAGAGAGTAATGGGAAAGTTGCAAGGATGTAAGTGACTCATAAATAAAACGATGAATAAAAAAAACACACAAGTTCACAATTCATCTCTCTCTCTCTCTCTCTCTCTCTCTCTCTCTCTCTCTCTCTCTCTCTCTCAACCTTCGCCTCATTATAAAAGGAAGCAAAAAGATGAAGGGCAGGACGAAGGAAGGATATTAGCGATGGAAAAAAATGATAAAAGAAGATGCACTGAAGAGGAAGAGACGAATAACCAAGAGGAACTGCAAATTAGGAGGAGGAGGAGGAGGAGGAGGAGGAGGAGGAGGAGGAGGAGGAGGAGGAGGAGGAGGAGGAAGAGGAGGAGGAGGAGGAGGAGGAGGAGGAGTAGGAGTCTAGAATTACCTAACCAATAGACAATCTGTTGGCAAGGAAGGAAAGAAGGAAGGAAGGAAGGAAGGAAGGAAGGAAGGAAGGAAAGAAAGAAGAAAAGAAGGAAGGAGGGAGAAAAGGAAGGTAGAAAGAGGTAAAACAATAAAGGAAAAGGGGAACATGTAAAAGAAAAGAAAGATAAACAGAGAGAGAGAGAGAGAGAGAGAGAGAGAGAGAGAGAGAGAGAGAGAGAGAGAGAGAGAGAGAGAGAGAGAGAGAGAGAGAGAGAGAGAGAGAGAGAGAGAGAGAGAGAAGGGATGAGAGGAGAGGTAACGAATAAGGAGGAGGAGGAGGAGGAGGATAAGTTGAGGTGAAGAAGGTAATTGGGAAGAAAGACTGAAATAGGAGTAATGAGGAAGAGGAAGAGGAAGAGGACGAAGACGAGGACAAGGAGGAGGAGGAGGAGGGGGAGGAGGAAGAAGACGAGGAAGTGCAGGAGGAGAGAGAAGAGAGAGAGAGAGAGAGAGAGAGAGAGAGAGAGAGAGAGAGAGAGAGAGAGAGAGAGAGAGAGAGAACATGTATCTACTTGTGAATGTGCAATGTGCTGAGTGTGTATTCTAGGCTCTGTGTGGCTTTGTGTATGTATATATGTATGTTTATCCCGCTGTATATGTGAGAGTGAAAAATACGCTCATAAACTGCACACACACACACACACACACACACACACACACACACACACACACACACACACACACACACACACACACACACACACAGAGGAGGGTGGTGGAGAGAGAGATGAGGTTGTGACATTCTGAGGTCATGGAGAAGGACAGGGCATGGACAAAGTGGGAAGGGTCAAGGTGGAAGCGCTTTGATGCTTAGATTTTGTGAGGGTTTAAACAATGAAAGGAAACCTGAAGCCTTCACCTGCTGTGGGGCTACCAGGTGTTACTAATGGGACTAATTGGATTGGTAAGAAGTTTACTACCGGCAACCTAACCTAACCTAACCTAACTTAACCTAACCTAACCTATCCTAACCTAAATTAACCATACCAAATCTAACCCAACTTAACCGAACCTAACTTAACCTAACCTAACCTAACCTAACTTAACCAACCAAATCTAACCGAACCTAACCTAACCTAAATTTGCTCAGGACGGCTCAAGAAAAATCAATGCAAATTATTTTTTTTCCATTAACTGTTATTCATTCATATAAGTTTTTTATTTTCTAATTTTTTACTTAAGCAAATAAAATTCCTTGCAATTCCCTACATAAAAAAAAAGTCACTAGTCTCGGATAGTCATATTAACTAGGTTGTTTACTAAGGGCCTGTCAAAAATAACGCATTTAACGGGCCCTGCTAAATATTTCACCACTATGTCTATGGCTAAATAAACCATTTGAATCTGAATTGAGAGAGAGAGAGAGAGAGAGAGAGAGAGAGAGAGAGAGAGAGAGAGAGAGAGAGAGAGAGAGAGAGAGAGAGAGAGAGAGAGAGAAATTAAAAATCAATGAAAAGTAAAAGGAAAAGACGAAAAATAAATAAGAAAGTGGAAAAAAGAAAGAAAAGATGAAAATATGAAAGAAAAAATAGCAAAAGAAGAAAAATAAAGAAAAGAGAGAAGAGACTGAAAATAAAGAATAAAAAGAGAAAAAGTAAAAGAAAAGGAGAGAAGTATGAAAGAGGGGAAACAAGAAAAAACCAAAGGAAAATAGAAAAGGAAAGAAAAAAAGTGTAAAAATGAAGAAAAAAATAGTAAAAATGCGAAAAATACAATGAAAATGATGAAGAAGGGAGGCAAGAGGCGGCAAATGGAGGGGAAAAGAGAGAGGAAAAGGGGAAAGGGAAGGAGCAATTTCTTCTTTATAGCTGAGAATATTAAGACGGTAACTCATCACTGACTCTCTCTCTCTCTCTCTCTCTCTCTCTCTCTCTCTCTCTCTCTCTCTCTCTCTCTCTCTCTCTCTCTCTCTCTCTCATTTTCTTCTTTATTCGCTATTTCTATTTTTATTCCTGCTTCTTTTATTTTATTTTCGTATTTTTTCCATTTTTTTTTGTTCTTTTTTTTTCGTTCTCTATCAGTATGTTTTTTTTTCTTCCGTATTTCATTTCGTTCGCTTTTCATCATCATTCTTTCATCCTATCTATTTCTTCATCGTTTTTTTTTTAGTATATATTTCATCTTAACATCTTTCTATTCATTCATTTATCTCCTTTTTCTCTCTCTCTTTCCCTCTCTCTTTCTCTCACTCTTTCTTTTTTTGTGTCTTATTTTTTTTCTCTATTTAAAAATCAACTAATTTCCTCTTTCTCTTTACCAGTATGGCGTTTTACTTTCTCTCGCCTTTTGATGACATGAAGTACATAAAGAAA
Organism: Portunus trituberculatus; assembly: GCF_017591435.1. Taxonomy (NCBI): domain Eukaryota; kingdom Metazoa; phylum Arthropoda; class Malacostraca; order Decapoda; family Portunidae; genus Portunus; species Portunus trituberculatus. The sequence goes on from NC_059304.1 coordinate 20,502,637, forward strand.
TAATCTCGGTAAACCTTTACAACGACGGTCACACTTTCCTAACCTTCCCGCGACAGTAAAAGTTGGCACGGAGGCACAGGTGAGAGAAGAAGAGAGAAAAAGCTTGATATTGTCTTCTTAACACCTTCTGTGCTATGACGCATTTTCATATTCATTCATTTAGAGATTTTATACAATATACAGCTTCACTTATGTTGTGGGATTAAAATTTTGAAGACTGTAGCCATTAATCTTTTGACCTCCATAGACCCTTCGTAATGTAAATGAAATCGTCTAATCACACCCAAAGCTCATGCGTCCCAGTACTGAAGGGGTTAAGTTACAGAAATATATACGAGAACTTGTTATTAGAATAGTGTTGGAGAGTAACATGCATTGAGGTAGAGAAGAAAGAAAAGGAAGGCAAATATTCTCTTTTCAAGCTGTAGAAATATTTAGGGAAACTTACCGTAATAATAATAATAATAATAAAAATAATAATAATAATAATAATAATGATAATAATAATAATAATAATAATAATGAAAAAATATAACCACCCATTCAAATTTCTTTCTTTGTTTTTAGTGTTCTTTCTTTTCCTTCTTTTTCCCCCCCCCCTCCTTTTCCTCTTCGTCCTACTCCTCATTTTCTCTCCCTCTCTCTTTTTCCTCCTCTTCCTTATTGCCATACTTCTCCACCTTCACCATCTTTCCTCTTCCCTCACCACCATCATCATCATCACAACTTCTTCCTCGCCCTCCTCCTCCTCCTCCTCCTCCTCCTCATCCTCATCCTCTTCCTCCTCCTCTTCCTCTTCCTCTTCCTCTTCCTCTTCCTCTTCCTCTTCCTCCTCCTCCTTTTCTCTCCTTTCCCTTCTTCCACAAATTTCTAACTCCTCTGCTCTCATATCCGGCTCTTCCTCTAATTCTCTCCACCTGTCCACCTTTTCTGCCTTCCTTCTTCCTTCCTTCCTCCTTCTCCTCCTCCTCCTCTTCTTCCGGCCAAGTAATCTTATCATCACTGGCTCAAAGTTTACCTCTTCATAGTAAGAAGGAAAAGGAGGAGGAGGAGGAGGAGGAGGAGGAGGAGGAGGAGGAGGAGGAGGAGGAGGAGGAGGTGGAGACGGAGGAGTAGGAAGAGCAATGTTTAAAATAGTAGTAGTAGTATTAGTAGTAGTAGTAGTAGTAGTAGTAGTAGTAGTAGTAGTAGTGGTAGTTATCGTTATCATCATCATCATCGTTGTTTATTTCGTAATACGAGCATAAAAAGGAACATTGTGCTACATTGCATATTTTTGGTTGATAACATCAGACACAATTAATGATCCAGTCATGGTAACACAAACCCTTCACATGATGCTGCCACCCACATAAATAAATTCTACTGATGTTTGTCATACCACAATATACATACATATATACACACACATAGACACACACATACACACTCATACATATATACACACATACAAACACACATATACATACACAAACATGTACGTATCAACATATCCATACATGTGCACTAGTGGGTTCTTTGGGCACAGCTGTAGGACATGTTCTGGAGTATCACGGCCACCACTTAGTTGCATTGATGAGAACAGCGGCAACTTGCTCTGGTTGATATCCCGCTGCTAACCCTTTGTTTCGCTGAGGTCTGGTGGCTCGGAGCGAAGGCTGGATGAGCATTGTGGCTCGGGTTTTGCTGAACACTCGACACTTTGTCTTGTATTTTGATATATACAGATACACAACACTCGACAAATAAAAACCTTGATTCGGTGATGAGGAGAGCGTGCAAGTTCTCTGCCTGAGTGAGTTGAGTGAGGTGAGAATATGAGTGTGAGTGTCATGAGAGCCTGAATGGGAATGAGGGATATGCGAAGATCGTGTTTGTGTGGAAATGCCGGATCAAGAATAGGAAAAACAGAGGATAGAAGTAACCAATGGCAGAGCAGAGATGGACATATCTGAGCCAATGAGAAGTAAAAAGAATGAACCAATCAGATGGCAGAACTTGGACAATCAGAAGAGGCAAGGCTGGAGAGAGAAAAGAGAAGAAGTGACCTTGAGAGAAAGCCGGAGGAAGGAGCGGGAGTTATTTTAAGGTGCACGTGTGGACAGAGGTGAGAGGAGAGAGAGAGAGAGAGAGAGAGAGAGAGAGAGAGAGAGAGAGAGAGAGAGAGAGAGAGAGAGAGAGAGAGAGAGAGAGAGAGAGAGAGAGAGAGAGAGAGAGAGAGAGAGAGAGAGAGAGAGAGAGAGAGAGAGAGAGAGAGAGAGAGAGAGAGAGAGAGAGAGAGAGAGAGAGAGAGAGAGAGAGAGAGAGAGAGAGAGAGAGAGAGAGAGAGAGAGAGAGAGAGAGAGAGAGAGAGAGAGAGAGAGAGAGAGAGAGAGAGAGAGAGAGAGAGAGAGAGAGAGAGAGAGAGAGAGAGAGAGAGAGAGAGAGAGAGAGAGAGAGAGAGAGAGAGAGAGAGAGAGAGAGAGAGAGAGAGAGAGAGAGAGAGAGAGAGAGAGAGAGAGAGAGAGAGAGAGAGAGAGAGAGAGAGAGAGAGAGAGAGAGAGAGAGAGAGAGAGAGAGAGAGAGAGAGAGAGAGAGAGAGAGAGAGAGAGAGAGAGAGAGAGAGAGAGAGAGAGAGAGAGAGAGAGAGAGAGAGAGAGAGAGAGAGAGAGAGAGAGAGAGAGAGAGAGAGAGAGAGAGAGAGAGAGAGAGAGAGAGAGAGAGAGAGAGAGAGAGAGAGAGAGAGAGAGAGAGAGAGAGAGAGAGAGAGAGAGAGAGAGAGAGAGAGAGAGAGAGAGAGAGAGAGAGAGAGAGAGAGAGAGAGAGAGAGAGAGAGAGAGAGAGAGAGAGAGAGAGAGAGAGAGAGAGAGAGAGAGAGAGAGAGAGAGAGAGAGAGAGAGAGAGAGAGAGAGAGAGAGAGAGAGAGAGAGAGAGAGAGAGAGAGAGAGAGAGAGAGAGAGAGAGAGAGAGAGAGAGAGAGAGAGAGAGAGAGAGAGAGAGAGAGAGAGAGAGAGAGAGAGAGAGAGAGAGAGAGAGAGAGAGAGAGAGAGAGAGAGAGAGAGAGAGAGAGAGAGAGAGAGAGAGAGAGAGAGAGAGAGAGAGAGAGAGAGAGAGAGAGAGAGAGAGAGAGAGAGAGAGAGAGAGAGAGAGAGAGAAACACGTGGTACATTAATGAAAAAAGAATGATATGTAAGGAAAGGAATGATCATAACTAATACACACACACACACACACACACACACACACACACACACACACACACACACACACACACACACACAACACAATAGAAAACCAAAAAATAGAAAAGGAAACAAAAACAAACACAAACGAATCAGCGAAAAAAAATAAAGTATGAAAAATAAAAAAAAACAAAAAAACAAAATAAAGGAAAGAATCACGACTGGCCTGGAAAAAAATGATCCCATATATATAAAGTTTATGAGTGTTAAATCCCCAGGCCATTGCAATATCGGGATTAAAGCAAGGGATTGACTGGGAGGCTTAACACACACACACACACACACACACACACACACACACACACAGACAGAGAGACAGAGAGACAGACAAAGAGACAGAAAGACAGACAGACAGAAAGACAAAAATACAAAAAGAGAGAGAGAGAGAGAGAGAGAGAGAGAGAGAGAGAGAGAGAGAGAGAGAGAGAGAGAGAGAGAGAGAGAGAGAGAGAGAGAGAGAGAGAGAGAGAGAGAGAGAGAGAGAGAGAACCAACGAGTGCTTAACTTTTCGAACCAAAGCAAACGAAGGAGAGGAAGAGGAAGAAGAGAAGAGAAGAAGGAGGAGGAGGAGGAGGAGGAGGAGGAGGAGGAGGAGGAGGAGGAGGAGGAGAAAGAAGACACGAAAGTCAAGAAAGAGAAGGAGAGGAGAGAAAAGTTAAGCGGCGCCGAACAGGAGAAGGAAGGATGGAGGTAAGGAGGGAGAGGTCAAAATGGAAGGAGAGAGGGAGAGGGAGAGGGAGAGGGAGAGGGAGAGAAAGGAGAGAGAGAGAGAGAGGGAGAGGGAGAGCTATGCAGTCCATCCCGGGTATTCCCATCAGCCTCTTCCTTACTGCACACCAGAATTCCCAAGGTCCTTATATTTTGCTCTCTCTCTCTCTCTCTCTCTCTCTCATTTTCTCTGTTTATTCCTTTTTTCGTCTCTTGTTTGCTTTATTTTTCTTCATTTTTTGTTTGTCTGTCTGTCTGTCTCTCTATGAACATTTCCAAGTGTGTGTGTGTGTGTGTGTGTGTGTGTGTGTGTGTGTGTGTGTGTGTGTGTGTATGAATATATGTATCTATCTACATGTGTATGTATGTGAGATTGTATGTCTCTCTCTCTCTTCTCCCCCCCCTCTCTCTCTCTCTCTCTCTCTCTCTCTCTCCCATTACCATAACCTCTACCACCGACATGACTTGACCTTCTATCCTTTACTGCAACCTCTTCTTCCCCCTCCTCTTCCTCTTCCTCTTCCTTTTCCTCTCCTGGCAGTGTTGATGTTTTAGTATTATTGTGTATCAAGGTATGCAAATTTTTTTTTTTTCTTTTTTTTTTTTTGCGTTTTTTTTTTTCAAATGTCTGGAGTTTTCAATGATGTCGTTTTGAAGGTTACGAGATGATCAGTTGTTTTCTTGTCTTTTTTATTCTTTTTTTTTTAGTATAGTTTATAATGTTTTAGTTTAATTTAGTACTCTTTATATATCCTTTTTTTTTAGTTTAGTTCTTTTATACATTTTTCTTCTTTCAGTGGAGTATTCATTGATTTTACCGTGTTTTTGTTGGTATTTAGACAAGTTTCCATCAATTCTGCTTAATTTTACAAGTTTCCATCCATTCTACTTAATTCTACAAGTTTCCATCAATTCTGCTTAATTTTACAAGTTTCCATCCATTCTGCTTAATTTTACAAGTTTCCATCAATTCTACTTAATTTTACAAGTTTTCATCAATTCTACTTAATTTTACAAGTTTCCATCAATTCTGCTTAATTTTACAAGTTTCCATCAATTCTACTTAATTTTACAAGTTTCCATCAATTCTACTTAATTTTACAAGTTTCCATCCATTCTACTTAATTTTACAAGTTTCCATCAATTCTACTTAATTTTACGTCATTTTTATTTATTCATTTACTTATTAATTTATTTTTATTATTCTTTTCTTAGTGAATCGTTTACTCGTGTTCTTATTTTGTTGAGGCTTACCTTTGAATTAAACTCTCTTCATACATTTGACTGCGTTGTTTTTTTAGTTTCTCTTCAAATTGTATACCGTCTGAATTAGCTGGGTGGTGGTGGGGAGGAGCCTTCTGCCTTACTAACCCACATATTATCATCCTCACCACGACCACCAGTACCACCAACACCACCACCATTATTACCACCATCATTACTACCACCACCAGCATCATTACCACCACCACCACCACCACCACCGCCGCGATCACCACTACCACTGTCACTGCCGCCACCACCACCACCACCACCACCACCACCATCATATTAACACCGTCATCAGCTCAAACACTGAAATCAACACCACCTCTTCACCTCCTCTATTTCCTCTTCCTCCTCCTCCTCCTCCTCCTCTTTCAGGTATAATGCAACACTTTCCACTTCCACCACCACCACCACCACCACCACCACCACAACTATGAATAACAAGACCATTAGCATTTCCAACATTACACCCTACACACACACACACTCACACACACACACACACTCTCTCTCTCTCTCTCTCTCTCTCTCTCTCTCTTCTCTCTCTCTCTTCTCTCTCTCTTCTCTCTCTCTCTCTCTCTCTCTCTGACCCTTTGACTTAGAAACGGGTGTTGTTATAAGAGAGAGAGAGAGAGAGAGAGAGAGAGAGAGAGAGAGAGAGAGAGAGAGAGAGAGAGAGAGAGAGAGAGAGAGAGAGAGAGAGAGAGAGATTATATTCCTTTTCTTTATTGGTGAAATTTGGAACCTCATAAAGAAAACTGTGGTGCCTCTTGCTATGTGTGTCAGGGGAGGCATAAACAGGAGGAGGAGGGGGAGGAGGAGAAGAAGGAGGAGGAGGAG
>NC_059304.1:20513674-20543674 GCF_017591435.1 Portunus trituberculatus
AGGCTCACTCTCTTTACTTACATCGGAAAAAGAAATACTTATGGCTATATTTTGTAATACAGCTGATGATATGAATGTCACATATGTAATTACAAAATGTTCAATTTAACACTTCTACATGAATTTTGTTGTTTGAGATATTTGGTCTTCATGATACAGGTAAAAGATAAAAATATAGGTTTAAAAGAAAACAAAAAGGAAAAAGCACACTCGTTCAAGGTCTGGAAAAGCAAAAAACTGCACCGAGTATTGTAACGACACATCACAGGGACGCATCGCTCCAGTCAATCCTAGAAGCGTCTCTCCACATGGCAATCAGTAAATCTGCGCATAACATTATAAGTGACTACAGTGACATAGAGAAGGCAAAGCAATTCATAAAGGCAATGGAGAACAAGGCGGGGCAGGGATCACATTCCAGCCAGAAGACGCGCCCCTCCCCTCTGCCTTCTCTCCTCTGTGTCAAACTTGCAGCGACCCACCGCAGCACCCACCGCCTGCCGCTGGTCCCGTGTCTGACGAGTCCGTTCTCCACTCGGAAATCCATGCCGAAGGAGAGGAAGAAGCAGAGGAAGAACGGATGGAAAGGAGTGAGGAGGGAGAAGATAGGGTTGTTTGAATTGAGACTAGAGAGGTGAATGCGTGTAAGAGACGAAAACGTAGAAGAGGAGAAAAAGGAGGAGGAGGAAGAGGAAGAGGAAGAGGAAGAGGAGGAGGAGGAGGAGGAGGAGGAGGAGGAGGAGGAGGAGGAGGAGGACGTGAAAGAGATGGATAAGGAGAAAGAGAAGGAGAAGGAGGAGGAGGAGGAGGAAAAGGACGTGAAAGAATTGGATAAGGAGAAGGAGGAGGAAGAGGAGAAGGAGAAAGACAAAAGAAACAAGAAGAAAAGAAAATATGTATAGAGAAGAACGAAAACATACTAAGCTACTTAATATTAACCAAACAAAACTCATAAAACTAAGGAAAAAAAATATATAAAGAAGATAGCAAAGAAGACGTCACCTCCCCTCCCACCCACCCACCGACCCACCCACCACTCCCTCTGGACGTCGCTGCCAGGAAAGGAAGAAAAGAAAAGAAAAGAAAAGAAAAAAAACACTTGAAGGAAAAGTTGCCTGGGAATTTTTTGAACGGAAGATGATAAGGAGTGTCATTATTGCAACAACAACAAGGAGACGGAGGAGGAGGGGGGAGGGGGAGAGGGGAAGGAGGAGGAGGAGGAGGATGGAAGGAAGGAAAAGAACAAGAGAAAAAAAAAAAGGAGAACGAAGGGAAGACTAAGTATAACAAATGTAGGAAAAACAACAACAATTAGGGTGATGATGATGATAGTGATGATAATAATAATAAATAATAATAATAATAATAATAATAATAATAATAATAATAATAATAATAATAATAATAATAATAATAAGAAGAAGAAGAAGAAGAAGAAGAAAAGAAGAAGAAGAAGAAGCGGAAGAACAAGAAGAAAAGAAAAGAGGAAGAAGAAAAGAGAAAGAAGAAGAAAAACAAGAAGAAGAAGAAGAAGAGGAACAGGAAGAAAGGGAAGAAGAAGAAAGAAAAGAAGCAAAGCAAAAGAAAAAAAAAGAAAAAGAAGAAGTACAAGAAGAAGAGGAAGAAGAAAAGAAAAAAAAAGAAAAAAAATGTGTGTGTGTGTGTGTGTGTGTGTGTGTGTGTGTGTGTGTGTGTGTGTGTGTGTGTAGAAGGATGGAAGCTGCAATCCATTTAAACTTTTTGCATTCACTTTTATTCATCTGTTTATCTATTTTTTTTTTTTACGAAAGAGAGAGAGAGAGAGAGAGAGAGAGAGAGAGAGAGAGAGAGAGAGAGAGAGAGAGAATATTACATGAGATGAGGACACATTTTTCAAGTCTGATGTGTTTGGCAATAATCTTAATGTGTCTACGTGAGCACTTGTTGTTCTTGTTCTTTCTCTCTCTTTTTTGTTTCATATATTTTTCTAATTGTTTTTCTCTTTTTCCTTTCATATATTTTACTGACAGTTTTGTTTTTATTCATTTGTTTATCAAGAACACAATTTATAGAAGGAAAGATAAACAGATATAGATGAATAAATAAATAGATGCATACTTACTTACATACATACATATATATATATATATATATATATATATATATATATATATATATATATATATATATATATATATATATATATATATATATTAGTTAAAGAGATGCGATATATTGCTAAATGCTATGAGAGAGAGAGAGAGAGAGAGAGAGAGAGAGAGAGAGAGAGAGAGAGAGAGAGAGAGAGAGACGCATTTAAACGAACCAGACAAAAAGACAAAAAGAAAGTAAGAACAGATCAGAGAAATACAAATAGTAAAAAAAAAAAAAGAAAAACAGCAAACGGAAAAAAAAAACAATCATGAGAGAGAGAGAGAGAGAGAGAGAGAGAGAGAGAGAGAGAGAAATCGTATCTGTCCCATCATGCAAAGCGAAGCGATCTGATTCGAAACTTTACTCATGCGTGAATCGAAACACGTTTAAACCATTTTGAACCTTCTCATTCCTATGCACACATCTCCAGTCCCCCCGTACCCTCGTCCCCTTCCCCTCCCCTCCTCTCCCCTTCCCACACTCCCTGCCAAGCCCAGTCACCCTCACTCCCCCGTCCACCGACCCGCCACGCCTCCTAATTCGAAGCTTCATTAGGTTCGGGACAGCGGGAGGCGTAGTGACGGAAACAAGGCGGAGAAATCGTGCGGGTTTGGAAGCGTCTCGGATCAGAGTGTGTTTCGAAAATGGTGATTGTGAAGCTTCGAAACAGTGAAGCAATGAAGCAGTGAAGTCAAAGCGTGATGAGAGAGAGAGAGAGAGAGAGAGAGATTCATTTCCACTCAAACCTGTAACTAAATATTTTCTTGACAGCTACACATCTCTCTCTCTCTCTCTCTCTCTCTCTCTCTCTCTCTCTCGATAAACACACACACACACACACACACACAGAGAGAGAGAGAGAGAGAGAGAGAGAGAGAGAGAGAGAGAGAGAGAGAGAGAGGGAAGTAGTAATTTGTACACATTTCCTCACCTCCATTCTCTCTCTCTCTCTCTCTCTCTCTCTCATTTAATTTTCCTCACCTTCTTTTCACCTATTTTCTTTCATTCCACATTTTTTCTTTGTTTTCTGTTTCTCCGTCCTCTCCACCCTTCCCATCTCTTATTTTCTTCCGCCTTTTTCCTCGTTTACTTCTACTTTTCTCTCTGCTTTCCTTTTTTCCTCATTATTTTCACTCCAAAAATAAAAAAAAACGAAAAGAATAACAAGTTTCCCTGAGAGAGAGAGAGAGAGAGAGAGAGAGAGAGAGAGAGAGAGAGAGAGAGAGAGAGAGAGAGAGAGCATAACCTAACCTAACCTAACCTAATCTAACCTATTATATAGTTTATCATTGTTCCTCTGAGGTTATAGATAGTGGTGGTGGTGGTGGTGATGATTGTGGTGGTGGTGATTGTGGTGGTGGTGGTGGTGGTAAAGGTGGTGGTGATGGGCGGGGTCTGTAGCGCCACTTTAAAGAATCCTGTGTGTGTGTGTGTGTGTGTGTGTGTGTGAGGTATGTAGCTGTAGAGGTGACGATGATGTGTAAGAGAGAGAGAGAGAGAGAGAGAACCACCTATCTATATCAGCCTTTTCTCCCCCCCCTTCCCCGCCCCCCTCTCTCTTTATAGCACTAGTGGCTTAGGCAATGACCCTGCTCTCTTTAAAAGTTCGGTGCTAAGCCCACTGCTGGTGTGATGCTAGTTATTAACACAGCCATAACTCAGCGTGTCACCATTCTCTGTGTGTGTGTGTGTGTGTGTGTGTGTGTGACTGAAATACACACAAACAAAGCGATATAACTAACTTAACCCAACCTAACTTAACTTGCCGTGACGTAACATAGGATTATATAAACGATAATCGAAAATACATTACCTAGAGAGAGAGAGAGAGAGAGAGAGAGAGAGAGAGAGAGAGAGAGAGAAATTAATTAACACACCATGCGAACCTAACCCAACACAAGTAAATCAGAGTCAACCAAACCTAACCTAACCTAACCTAACCTAACTTAACCTAACTTAACCTAACCAAACATCACCCAACAAACTCCACATTCACCACACAACACCACATTCACCACACAACACATTCACCACACAACACCACATTCACCACACAACACCACCACATTCACCACACAACACCACATTCACCACACAACACCACATTCACCACACCACACCACATTCACCACACACCACTCGCAAAAACACCACATTCATCACACACACCACATTCACATTCACCACATTCATCACACACCACTCTCACAACACAACACCACATTCACAACACAACATCACATTCACAACACAACACATTCTCAACACAACATCACACTCACCACACACCACCACATTCACCACACAACACCACACTCACCACACAGCCAGAGATAACTTAAACTGGCTCAACATGTAATCAATAACCCAACATTATCAAAACACCTCATTCACAAGTAATTTACGGGCTCCACTCCCCTCACTCCCCACACTCCAGCCCTCACACACACGCTTCCCATGGCCAATTAGCGGCTAAAGCACCTCCCATACAATCACACGTGCGGGAATTAACGCGCACACAGGTAGACAAATTAATACAAACACACACCCACTCGCCCCGCCGCCTAATGCAAACAAAGTCACATGAATATTGTAATACATTGCAAACACCAGATATCTGACGTCATTTCTCTCCTTTTGTGTTGCCTCTAGTTTTGTTTAGTTTAGTCTGTTTGTTTGTCTTGTTTGATTTTCCTTTCCTGTGTTTTTTTTTTATAAGTTATTTGTCTTTTTATTTTATTCCGATTCTTTTTCTCCTTTTGTTTTTATTTTTACGTCTCTTCGTGTTCTGTTTTTCCGTCTCTTTCCTCTGATATTTGTGAGTTATTGTGTTTTGTGTTGCCTCTTCTTCTGCTTCTTATTAAATGTTTCCTTCTTTCCTCTCTTCTCTAATATTTCAAGTCGTATTTCTTCCCTTGTTGGTTCTTCCCTCCGTTTACTTCTCTTCTTTCCTTCTCTTTTCTCCTGTATCTCAAGTAATTTCTGCTCTACCTGTCTTTTCCTCTTCTGGTTTCACTTTTTTTTTCTTTCTCTTTTTATACGTAACGCGTAAATCCTCTTCTTTCCTGTTCTGCTTCCTTTCTATCTCTTTTCCTTCTTTATCATGTATTTCTTCTACTTTCACATTTCTCTCTTCTTCTTTAACTATTTTCAGTATTGCTTCCTTCTTTTTCATCGTCAATTCTCTTTCTCCTCTTTCTCATCCTATACTTCATTTCCTCTTCCATTTCTCTTTTCCTCTCGTTTTCTCCTCCTGTATCAGTTCTTCCACACTTTCCTAATGCCTACTTTCTTTCTTTTCTTTTCTTTTCTTTCTAATTATTGTTCATCATCCTACATTTTCTTCGCATTCACTCCTCCTCCTCCTCTTCCTCTTGCCTTTATTGAATGAGAAATAAATGAGTAATGCGAAAATAGGAAAAATAATAAAACAAAATACAAAATGTTACCTGATAACCAGACATATACAAATTGAATAACACACACACACACACACACACACACACACACACACACACACACACACACACACACACACACACACACACACACACACACACACACACACACACACACACTGAAACCGAATATTAAAAGAGCAGAAAATGAAAACTACAGTGCATAACATGAAACGCGAAATCCAGTTCTAAAAAAATAAATAAAATAGAAGGAAATATAAATAAATGCCCCAAAAAGAATAAAGTCATAGCGAGTTGTGGTAGTAGATAAGGTAACACACACACACACACACACACACACACACACACGAGCTAGCAACACTAAAGGCCCATCCACACGATAGGACAGTGCCCTCGAACACAAGCGAGTGGTCTACCCGATGACGAACTTCTCGCTTTTGTCCGCTGAACAACAAGTAGAACATAGCTGCTTGAAATCACCGAGCACTGCCCGATCCCGGGAGTACGATGTCGCTGCCAGAAGACACACGAAGCTTCATTAGGAGGCAAGGGTCTGTGGTTATCAATTATCACTGTTGGGCTATAAAAAGCGACAGGTCTGTCTCTGTACCCGCCAGAGAGCAGTAGTCGAGAACAGCGATTATTCATTTAATAGAGCTGTATCATCAAAACCCATGTTTGTGGAACGTGAGACTAGTCACAAATAAAGACAAGCGAGCAGCTGCCCTCGAGACCATATGTGATGAAATAGAAAAGATCGGTGTGTGCCTCAGCTGATGACAAAAAAGAAAATAGACACACTTCGCAGCCAAGACAGACGAGAGCTTGCTTTTTCCACTCGCTTCCTTTTTTTTCTTCACAAATAATATAGTAACAAATATGCTCCATAATGCAATTCTCTTGCGATCCCTTTTGGTGATCACCATAGTTTTCGTACTGCACTTTCTTTCGCTGTTGTCCGAGCTTGACTGGGGCAGATTAATACGTGCTTCATTAACTACGTGTGGACAAGCAGTCTGTTGTGTCAGCGGAGTTTGCCCGATAGTGGGCTGTGTTTGACGAACTTTGCCCTATCGTGTGGATGGGCCTTAAAACACACAAAATATAAGCAGGAAACAAAATAAAACACTCAAAATATAACACACACACACACACACACACACACACACACACACACACACACACACACACACACACACACACACCTCCCCCTACCACTCCCACATCCGCTACTTCCACCATCCCCCTCTGAAGCAAATCAAGAGAAGCCAGTTTCCAATTCTGCATGCGTGATTAGTATCCAATGACAGGTTTCCAGTTTCCAGTTTCCAGTTTGCAGCTCCCTTCACCTTCACCTCACCCGGACTTGCTCTTGTCTCAGTGGCCGCTTCCTGGCACTCGTAACGCTTAATTAATGAGGTTACCTGAACTCAACTCTCATTAATACAGGTGAGAATGTGAGAAGAGGAGGCAAACCATATGAAGGCATCTGAACTACACGTGGGAGGTTTTGTGTGGCACGTGTTTATTTTAACCCCTTCAGTTCCATGACGCGTTTCCATACTCACTCTGCTTACTATTTGGTGATTCTGTTTAGCTTCAGAAACTCATGTGGGGGATTAAAATAGTGAGAGATTGTAGCCTTTAATCTTCTGACCTCCATAGAACCTTCCTAATGTCAATAAAATGGTCTAACTGTACACAAATCTCGAGGTAAAATTGTGCCCCAGTACTGAAGGGATTAAGAACATAAGAACATTAGAAAATAAGAGAAGCTGCAATAAGAACATAAGACTTACACGCGGCACTCCTTCTTTAAAATATATCCATCTTTTTTCCAACAATCATCCTCATTTATATAACTTACTGATTTATTTCTAAAGCTAACAAACTTATTATTCACTCTGTTCTATTGTATTTCAGAGCCAATTTATTCCTATATCTAAATTTTTCATGCTGCAATTCGTTATTATTCTGTTTATGTCCACTTTGTTATGGCCCTTAATTCCACTCAAAGATTTCAGGTCCCCTCTTTACCTACGTCTCTCTAAGGAATGAAGACTTAACTGCTTCAATACCGTCTGATAGAGAATGCCCCCTCATCCCCTGCATCGTTTTAGTCACTCTCCTTTGTACTGATTCTAATGAACCTATATCCCTCCTATAATGTGTGGACCAGAACTGTATGGCATAATCTAGATACGGTCTGACCAGCACCAAATATAGCTTGAATATTAGCTCGAGACTTCTGCTTTTAACACTTCTAATAATCCTTGTACACTATTCGCCTTATTTCTGTCATCTGTACTATATTTTCTAAGACGGAGATCAGAACTAACGATAACTCCCTAAATCTTTTTCGTATCCCCAAACCTGCCACAGCTTCGTAGTTTATTGTATACCTAGTGTGTGAATTTCCTCTATCCACGCTAAGTATTTCGTGTTTGTTCCTATCAAGCTGGATTTGTCACTTGACTTTCCACTCGTTCATCCTATCCAAATTTCATCTATTATACATAAGGGTGTGTAGCTTTTTTCAATTCCCATGTCGATTAAGCACTGACAACCTGATTACTGAGTGTGTTCCGTTTCTTTATATGGGAACTAGTTTATTTTTTTTTTTTATGTCTTCATGAAACTTGAACCCTTTACATTTTTGTTGCTGAACCTGTTTCTTTGTTATGAGAGGATAATCTAGACCTTTAAAAACGCCTTAAAACAATCTGATTACTGCGTCTATTCCTCTTGAGTGCTCTATTTGCAAACTAATTCCTTCTTTTATATATCTATGTATATAAAGCTTAAACCAATTACTTCTCATCCTTGAAGCTTTTTTTACTCACCGTCCCTAAACCAGCTGTTTCTTATCCCGGAATAGGAAATCTAGGTGGCAGTTTAACCCCTTCAGTACCGTGACGCGTTTCCATATTAATTCTGTTTACTGACTTGCGATTTCATACAGCTTCAGAAACTTATGTGGGTATTGAAATAGTGAACACTCTGCCCATTAACCTTCTGACCTCCATAGATCCTTCCTAATGTAAATAAAATCGTCTAATCATACCCAAAACTCGTAAGGAATAAATGTGTCCCAGTGCTGAAAAAGTTAAGAGATTCAAAGAAGGAAAACTGGGAGGAAGGAAGACTCTAAGGAACACATTTCCTCATCACCCAATTCCTACCACCTCCCTCTATCTCGCTATTTTTCTCTCCTTTATCAGTATTGTGGGACTGGCGAGTGAAAAGGTGAAGGAAAAGTGAAGAGAAGGTGGAAGGTTCTTGGCTGGAGGTTCAGAGTTTCCTCACCTTCATCTCCACCTTGTCTTTGCAATGGAAGGTGGAAGAGGAAAAAGAAAATCCAGCAAAGAGAAAAAGAGGAAGAAATAATAAAAAGAATCCTGCAATGCATTTTTATTCCTTCCGTTTTGCCTCACTTGGTATTGAGAAGCGAGAGTGTGAGAGGCCAAAGGTAAAAGATTCCTGGAAGTCTCTCTCAGTCTCTCTCTCTCAGTCTCTCTCACTCTCACTCACTCTCTCTCTCTCTCTCTCTCTCTCTCTCTCTCTCTCTCTCTCTCTCTCTCTCTCTCTCTCTGGGCAGGGCTAGGTGAGGTTGGGAGAAGTGGGAAGGAAAAATGTTTCTAAACGTGTATTTCTTCATATCCCTCACTTCTTTCTCCCCCTTCTCTCTCTCTCTCTCTCTCTCTCTCTCTCTCTCTCTCTCTCTCTCTCTCTCTCTCTCTCTCTCTCTCTCTCAAGTGAAGGGCAGAAGACAAGGAATAAAAACAAAAGAATGAAAAAAAAAAACAGATTCGTGAGTATTTTGTGGTATTTTTCTTTCCCTTGTGTCTGTGGCGCTTCCCTGACCTCATTTCACTCCCCTAGGCGCACATCACTCTCTCGTGTCCACCCTCAGGTCCCGCCTTGCTTTGCGTTACATTGCTTTGGTCGTACTTTGTTGATACTGAAGGCGTAAAATAAGAAAATAAAAGTAGGCAGATTGATGGTACATGAATAAAATAACAATAAAAGTGAATTGGATAAATGAGTATATAAGTATAGAAAAGAGTTTGTATGAGAGAGAGAGAGAGAGAGAGAGAGAGAGAGAGAGAGAGAGAGAGAGAGAGAGAGAGAGAGAGAGAGAGATATGGTTTAGTTCACCCAGTTACTTATTCCACTTTAGATTGTCTATTTTATTTTAAGCCTCCCCCCAATCTCTCTCTCTCTCTCTCTCTCTCTCTCTCTCTCTCTCTCTCTCTCTCTCTGTGTGTGTGTGTCAGTAGCCCTCAGGGAAACGACAAGTGAATATATTTTGTCTTTTTGAGCTACATAAATATTCTAGACACTAGCAAGTCAATAAATAAATAGAGCGCTGTAGTTGATTGCGGGAGAAAGTGTCAGCCTGCAAAGGGATTACAAACTCGCATTCTCAAACAGTTTTTCTTCCAGTAAAGGCATTTATTTTTTTCTTCAAAGGTCACGTAAAAACACACACACAAGTCAGATTCGAATAGGTTTCTCTTCTGTTTTTCTATTTTTCTTCTTCTTTGTGTGACAGAAATTTGTTGAGCTGCGTTGCAAAATCATTGTTAAATTGAATTGATGGGGCAGAAGTAAGCTTGAGTTTGAGTGGCTTGGTTAATAATTCCTTCAGTAGCATGACGCGTTTCCCTGTTCATTCTGGTTACTATATGGTGATTTTATACAGCTTCAGAAACTCATGTGGGGGGATTAGAATAGTGAAGACTCTGGCCATTAATCCTCAGACCTCCATAGATCCTTCCTAATGTCATTAAAATAGTCTAATCGTACACAAATATGAAGGTAAAAATGTGTATTTTTTTTATTTAATTTTTTTTTTTTACGGTAAGGCTTATAGCGCCTGTAGACTCACTTGAAGAGTGTGTAGGAAGTGTTGTTCAGCTTCCGCCCATTAGTGGCGCAGGCAATTTTATTTATAGTGGTACCCATATTAGGGCCCATATCACCGCCCAAGCTCATCTTGAGTGTAACCACCTAGAACCTGGGTATCCTGGTGACATGTAGGTAACTTTAAACCACTCGACAAGTGGGAAAGTGTTTTAAGGCTGTACGTGGTTGGATTCGAAGCTACGCGTGGACGTCTGCCTGAAGGGGTTAAGTTAAGTTAGGTTAGGTTAGGTTAAGTTATTAATTCATAGACGGGAAGAGACATGAATCATAATCAGAGTTATGAATAGTAGGGTTGGGTTAGGTTAAGTTAGGTAGGGTCAAGTTAAGATAGGTTACGTTAGGGGAGGTTAGGTTTGGCTTGGTTAGATTACGTGAAGTTGAGTTAGTGGTGAGTCCAGAGGTTAGATACCAAGACGCGTTATCGTATTCATTCTGGTTACTATTTAGCGATTTTACACGCCTTCAGAAACTTATGTGGGGGATCAAGATAGTAAAGACTCTGGCCATTAATTTTCTGAACTCCATAGACCCTTTCTAATACAAATAAAAGCGTCCAATCATACCCAATAGTTCATGGTAAAAATGCGTCTCAGTATTGAATGGGTTAAGTTGGGTAAGTTGGATTAGGTCAGGTTCGGCTTGCTTCTTAGGTCAGAGCAATGAGGCGGTACACAGTCAGACGTGAGTTATGAGTGGTAATGAAGAGTTAAGTAAAAGTCCCAAACATAAGCACGCCGCGATGTCCAGAGTGTGGCGTGGATGGGCGAGGACAGGCGGGACGCGAGGAGAGCGGCGAGGCGTGACGTGGTTTACAGAAGCGTGTTCCGTGTGGCTACCCTCGCCCGCCCACCTCGTGTTTATAAAGCCACGCGTGGAGTGTTTGTTCTGATAATAACGAGGATTTATTACACGCGCGGCCGCCTCATCCATTTGTCCCTCGCCGGCTGAACGGGTGGCGGAATGCAGTCACTGATAGTAATACCCGCAGAAATGTTTGGTTCTTCCATTTGCTGAGCGCGCAAGTGTTATTTTCCCTTTTTAACTCTTCCGTGTCGCTTTTTCAATCAGGCGCAGCACGGGAAATTGGATGTCTATTTTGGTTTCTTTGTTCTTGGTTGTTGTTGTTGTTGTTGTTGTTGTTGATTTGGGGGATGGGGGAAGTTGTTAGATAAGTGGGATTTTTCTATTTTTCATTGTTATCTATTTTGTTTTAATTTGTTCAGTTTTGTTTCGTTATCTATTTGTTTACCGTGAATACATTGGTTTGCTCATTTCATGTCAGGTCTGTTCAGGTTTTTTGTTGTGTTTTGTCTATACGGTGCGGTAATTTAGTAATTTCATTGTCATTTATTCGTTATTCTTCCTTATTTTTACTTTACCTTTCTTTTCTTCCCCCGACACTTGCAATGGATGCGATCAAATCATTTTATCTCATTTCAATTCAGATTTTTTGTCTTATTTTCTTTTTTATTCATTTCGTAGTTTTATTATCAAACTTTTTTATTATCTTTCTTTTACAACTTTCTTTATATTTCTTTTCCCTCCCCGACACTTGCACTGAATGCGATCGGATGAAGGCAGGCCAAGGTAAGTCGGCTGGCGTGCTTGTCACTACCGAGGCTGAAAAAAGTTAACGCCACTGCAGACTTCAAATTTATACTTCGCAATTTTAGATAACATGTTTACATATTATGAAATGTATCCTCTTTTCAAACTTCCTTAAAAAATGATAATGACAATATCTTCTTTACGAACATGCTTAAAAAATGATAAACAAGTAAGTCAAAACATCTCACACTTAAGTATCAGATTTTTTTTTCAACTTAGGTTCAGGGGAGGATATAAACATGAAAAATAAAGGTTTTATATATCAAATGCGTTCTTTTAAAAAACAATCTGGGGGAAAAGTGCTTCTAATTGTTTTCCTTTCATCTCCTTTTTCCTTTCTTTTCTTTTAATTGCACATAAAATGATATACATTTTTCTATGCAAGAGGGAAAACCAAACCAAGGGTAACAAAAGATAAAAAAAAAAAAAAAAAGATCCACCTGAAATGCCAGTTCCCTTAAAGAATGATATACAATTAGGGACAAGTGTCTCGATACCTCCCTTTTAAAAGAAGTCAAGTCGTAGGAAGATGTAAATACATAAAAAGGCAGGGAGTTCCAGAGTTTACCAGAGGAAAACGTTTTAGAGATGAAATGTTTGTTTTACGAAGATCCGGAAAGGAAAAAACCAGTGTTCACTCTTTAGATTTACTATTTGTATTTCTTTCCTCTTTTTATTGACTTACGGTTAGCAGAACAAGAAGTCTACATGAAAGATTTAACCGCTATCAATAAAAGTATAACACTCCTTCGAAAATGTCAAAAAAAGAAGAAAAAAAACAGTCCACGCTTTTTATTTTCTTATTTATTCTCAGTGGGAAAAATAAAAAGTCGTGGAATATTAATAGTCAAGAAAAAAAATATATAGGAGATTTTTTAAAATTTTGTGAAGAACCAGATAAGCAAACACGTATAAAAGTAAATAAATAAGTAAATAAGTAAATGGACCACAACTTCTATATTTCTTTGTTACTCAGTTTCATAAGAAGAATAAATAAACGAGAAAGAATAGGCGGGTTATGCTTAAAAGGGATGAGTTTTACGAGGATACTGGAAAAAAAAGAAAAAGGAAACAGTTCACAGCTTAACTTCATATTATTTTCTATTCAGCAGGCAGGAGTGGAGGTGACAGTCGTGAAACAATTAACGTTTAGTAATTGAAATATATCACGTTTACGAAGATTGGGAAAAAAAAATGGAAAATGTGCAGAAAAACAATAAAAAGAAAAGAAAAGAGAAAGAGTTTACAGTTTAAAGCTTTTCTTCTTTATCATTAACCTCTTCACCACCAAGTTTTCATATCCATTCCACTTACTATCTCGTGATTTTATACAGCTTCTGAAACTTCTGTGGGGGATTGAAATAGTGACGACTGTGGCCATTAATCTTCTGACCTCCATAGACTCTTTCTAATGTCGATAAAATAGTCAAGTCGTGCACAGATCTCAAGGTAAAAAAGTGTCCCAGTATTGAAGGGGTTGAGAAGCAAAGAAGAAGCGGTCGAAAAGGAATTGACGTTTAGTAATGAAATGAATGTTGCTGACGAAAATACTAAACAAAAAGTATATAATTTGTTCATGAAGACAGAGAAAAAGAAAAACAGTCAATCGTGCAAGTTTATTCCATTGTCTAATTATTCTTTAAAGAGATGTAACACTTGAAGTAAAAAAAAAATACATCAGGTTTACAGACTAAAAAAATACTAAGTTTATTTAAGAAGGGACTAAAGAAAGAAAAAAATGAAAGAGTTCAGTTTAATCCTATCTTCTTTTAAATCATTAAGAGAAGAAACGGTCGTGAAAGAATTAACACTCGCCACTGAAGGCTTTTCAAAGGGCGTGTGTCTGTTTCGCCTCGCCTCGCAGCGCCGTGCCAGAGGGAAAGAAAATGTTGCTTTTCAATACACAATGTTAAACAAAAAAACTCGTCCTTTTCCGATAAATGATTTACATTCACCTCAAGTTGGCGGAAGAGAGAGAGAGAGAGAGAGAGAGAGAGAGAGAGAGAGAGAGAGAGAGAGAGAGAGAGAGAGAGAGAGAGAGAGAGAGAGAGAGAGAGAAACACAGAAAACGTTACTTCTTTTTTCTCAATAAATAAACGCAAAGTCTCCTACATCCAGGAAGGGATTGTGTTTTTTCTCTTCGTTTTCTTTTGTTTTTCTTTTCCATCTTCATTTACGCTGCAGTGGAAGTTCCTCGTGGCAAAAGGTCAAAGTTCACGACAAAAGCTTGGGAGGGAAGGCATTATTAGCACTCCTTCCGGCGCCTCAAACGCCTTATGGTGCTCGTTACTTTCACGCTAATCAGGCTCATTCTCTTTGGCGCCTCCTTTGCCCGCCACTGTAGTAATAATAATAAGCACCGTAATAAGCTCCCTTCCCTCAGCGCTGTCACGACCTCGGTGTACTTAATCGAGAGCTGATCTTCAAACATTCACGACTCCTTATGCTTCCTTTGTCTCCCCACCAGTGTCTGTCATCACACGCCCTCCAGTTTACCTAAGCCTGGTTCACTCACTCAGTTTTGTTCAAAGTGAGTCTGAACAGTCACTAACGGCTAAATATATCTAAATACCAGGTAAATTTGAACACAGTCGCCTCATTATTATCATCTTTTCTTATTTACACCATATGGACTTTTCACGAAAATTTCCCAGCTGAAAGAGACATGTTATCTCAAACCCCACCCGTTAGTAAACCGTTACCCCAAGTAAGGAAGCCCATCCTACACTCGGACCGTGGCCAGGATTCGAACCCGTGCGCTTGAAGACCCCTCGGACCAAAAACGCGTTTCCACATTTATTCTGGTTAGTGTTCGGCGATTTCATACAGCTTCAGGAAAAAAGAAAGAAATGGCATCACGTTATATAGGAAAAAACGTGGGATTTGAGAGGAAAGGAAGGCCAGCATTCTTAACCCCCAGAGTACCATGACGCGTTTTCATATTTATTCTGCTTACTATTTACTGATTTTATACAGCTTCAGAAACTTATGTGGGAATGAAAATAGTGAAGAGTCTGGCAATTAATCTTCTGACCTCCATAAACCCTTCCTAATGTTAATAAAATGGTCTAATTGTACACAAATCTCAAGGTAAAAATGTGTCCGAGTACTGAAGGAGTTAAATAGTATCTGAAAACAAGATAAAAAATAGATAAAAAAAAAGGATGACACGACATACACTGCAGTATCTACACACAGTATTTAACCCCTTCAACACTGGGACATACTTTCACCTAGACATTTGAGTACGATTAGACCATTTTATAGACATTAGGAAGGGTCTATGGAGGTCAGAAGATTAATGGCCAAAGTCTTCACTATTCTAATCTTCCACACAAGTTTCTGAAGCTGTATAAAATCACCGAATAGTAACCAGCATGAGCATGAAAACGTGTGGTACTCAAGCGGTTAATGGAAGCAATAACGATAATACTAATGATAGAAGTCCAACACTCACCCGTGACGTGAAGCACCACACACGCATGACTCGCCACTCCCCCTCCACGACACTGTCTCTGCCACGCACCTGGAAACTGAAGAAATATTGTCTTTATCTATAAGCTTCTGATCAAAACCTGATGTCTGTCATGCATATAGAGGAGGAGGAGGAGGAGGAGGAGGAGGAGGAGGAGGAGGAGGAGGAGGAGGAGGAGGAGGAGGAGGAGAAAAAAAAGAAAAAGAAGAAGAAGAAGAAGACGAAGATGAAGAAGAAGAAAAAGAAAAAGATGATGATGATGATAATAATAATAATGGTGATGTGGATGATAAATATTATGACGAAAAAAAAAGAGTAAATAAAAATAAAAATACCAATAATAAACAAAATGAAGAAAAAAATACCACTTAAAAAAAAACTAATCTAACCAAACCTAAATTAACCTAACTTAACCGAACCTAACTTAACCTAACTTATCTAAACCT
Source organism: Portunus trituberculatus (assembly GCF_017591435.1). Classification (NCBI taxonomy): domain Eukaryota; kingdom Metazoa; phylum Arthropoda; class Malacostraca; order Decapoda; family Portunidae; genus Portunus; species Portunus trituberculatus. Next base: position 20,529,685 of record NC_059304.1, read on the forward strand.
AACCAAACAACTAATCTTATCCTAACCTCCTAACCTAACTTAACCAAACTTAACTTAAACTAACCTACCATAACCTAACCTAAACTTAACCAAGCTTATCCTAACCTAACTTAAACTAACCTATCCTAACCTAACTTAAACTAACCTATCCTAACCTTATATAATGCTAATCCAAAAAACACGCAAGATTTTCCTTATATACCTCTTTTCTATTTTCATTTTCCCATCTTTTTTTCTTTCCTTCGCTCTAGACAAACCTTTCCGGCAACCTACTCACCTACTTCTACCTACGCCATTACTTATTCTTTTTCACTCCTCCTGGTGCCATTCCTCTCGAGTACCATCCACTTTGAAGTACCACCAGCCGTACCCAGACGCACAACGCTGTTAAAGGAGGAAAAAAAGAAGAGAGAGAAGAAAAAAAATACGAATTAAACTATTTGTACCATATCTAAGTCAACTCTCCACACACACACACACACACACACACACACACACGGTAAACGCTTACACAAATTTAAGCAAGAAAAATATGTGTATGTTGTTTGTCTTACGTGTGTGTGTGTGTGTGTGTGTGTGTGTGTGTGTGTGTGTGTGTGTGTGTGTGTGTGTGTGTGTGTGTGTGTGTACGGAGAAACGACGGAAAATAAAGAGAGAGAGAGAGAGAGAGAGAGAGAGAGAGAGAGAGAGAGAGAGAGAGAGAGAGAGAGAGAGAGAATCGTTAATTTTAATCAGGTTTTCACAAGGAAGCATTTTTTCAACAACTTGAGAACAACACAGTGATAAGAAAAAAAAACCTCACGTCAAAATTACATGAAATAACAAGAATATGTAAAAAAAAAAAATAACATTAATAATAATTGACATGTTGAGTATTTCTAATTAAAAGTTAAAGTGTAAAAAGTTACCAAAAAAAAAAAAAAAAAGGAAAACAAGAAAAAGACCAGGAAAATATTACTCTACCACGAATAAAACCTTAAAAAACAAGAAAAATAAATAAAAATTCTAGAAAGTGGAAAAATACCGTAAATACTGATAACAAATAAATACAATCATTAAAAACAACAATTTAATAAAACTTTGTAAAATGAGAAAAAAAAATAAAGCAGAGAGAGAGAGAGAGAGAGAGAGAGAGAGAGAGAGAGAGAGAGAGAGAGAGAGAGAGAGAGAGAGAGAGAGAGGTGATGAACATGGTGAGAAGAAAGACATTGGGAGATGGTGATGGAAAGGTGATGGGAGAAGAGCGAGGGGAAAGTAAGGGAGAGGGTCTTCATACTGGCCTTGTTTCCCCTTATTCAGTCATGGCAAGGGGACAAGGGTGAGGGGGTGAAGTGAGGGGAAAGTCAGGGAAATAGCAAGGGAAGGAGGAAGAGGGAGGTGAGGGGAAGGGGAAGAGGAGGATGAGGGGAAGTGAGGGAGGAAAGCCACGCTGGTCACTGTCGCAATACAAACACCAATGAAATGCTTTGATTTGATGCCATTTGGTCGCCTTTTCTCTCTCTCTCTCTCTCTCTCTCTCTCTCATTCATTTCCCCTCACTCAGTTATTTGCTATGTATCGTGTCTCTTCATCTGTGATTCTTATTTTTCCTGGTCCTCTCATTTTCCTATTCGTCCTGCTTACTATTTGGTGATGTCATACAACTTCAGAAAATTATGTGACGATCAAAATAGTAAAGACTCTAGCCAATAACCTTCTTACCTTCATAAACCCTTCCTAATGTCAATAAAATGGGTCTTATCGTACAAAAATCTCAAGGTAAAATTGTGTTCCAGTATTGAGGAAGTCAAGATTGCTTCTCTGTGTATGTCTGTATGTACTTTGTATGTCTACCTATCTATATGCAACTTATTTCAACCCCTTCAGTACTGGGACACATTTTTACCTTGAGGATTGTGTACGATTAGACCATTTTATTGACATTAAGAAGAGTCTATGAAAGTCAGAATATTAATGGTCAGTCTTCACTATTTCATTACCCCGCATGAGTTTCTGAAGCTGTATAAAATCGCCACATAGTAAGCAGAATGAATGTAAAGATGCGTCATGGTACTGAAGGGGTTAACCAAAGATAAGTGAATCGCATTTACAAAGATTGAAGAAGAAAAAAAGCATTTTTTTTTTTTGCGATTAAATGTACAGTGGAGTTAAGTTTATGTTCAGATAAGTTAATTTGGTACCTTATCTAATCTATTTTAATCTAAGACTCTAGCCGACGGCGTGATGGAATAAAAGACGTCATGGATTAAGTCTGTCTTGTCGTGTGTGTGTGTGTGTGTGTGTGTGTGTGTGTGTGTGTGTGTGTGTGTGTGTGTGTGTGTGTGTGTGTGTGTGTGTGTGTGTGTGTGTGTGTGTGTGTGTGTGTGTGTGTGTGTGTGTGTGTGTGTGTGTTTGTGTGTGGGACGCCTGCAGGTACCTCGTTGTCTTCTTCTTCAGTGTTCTTTATGTCTGTCTGTCTGTCTGTCTGTCTGTCTCTGCCTGTCTCTGCCTCTCAAAACATAACTTGTCCTAACGAAACACACAAAACTACCTGAATACAAGACCTAACCTAACCTAACTCAACCAAAACTTAACAAAACTTAATTCATCTAACCAGACCTAACTTTATCTAATCCAACCTAACATAGCACTAAAAACTAACTTAACCAAGCTAAACTAAACAAAACTTAATCTATCCAATCTTAAATCAAACTAACACTAAACTAAATTAACTTCACATAACTTAATTTATTTATTTACTTATAATTTTAGAAGTAAACATGTGTATTGGAGAGAAAGAGAGATGTGTGTGTGTGTGTGTGTGTGTGTGTGTGTGTGTGTGTGTGTGTGTGTGTGTGTGTGTGTGTGTGTGTGTGTGTGTGTGTGTGTGTGTGTGTGTGTGTGTGTGTGTGTGTGTGTGTGTGTGTGTGTGTGTGTGTGTGTGTGTGTGTGTGTGTGTGTGTGTGTGTGTGTGTGTGTGTGTGTGTGTGTGTGAGCAGTTTTCATAATCAGATCACGTGAAAGCAATAAATTGTTAAAAGCGTGTGACATCAACTGGACAAAGAGAGAGAGAGAGAGAGAGAGAGAGAGAGAGAGAGAGAGAGAGAGAGAGAGAGAGAGAGAGAGAGAGAGAGAGAGAGAGAAGAGAGAGAGAGAGAGAGAGAGAGAGGCTCGAGAGAGAGAGAGAGAGAGAGAGAGAGAGAGAGAGAGAGAGAGAGAGAGAGAGAGAGAGAGAGAGAGAGAGAGAGAGAGAGAGAGAGAGAGAGAGAGAGAGAGAGAGAGAGAGAGAGAGAGAGAGAGAGAGAGAGAGAGAGAGAGAGAGAGAGAGAGAGAGAGAGAGAGAGAGAGAGAGAGAGAGAGAGAGAGAGAGAGAGAGAGAGAGAGAGAGAGAGAGAGAGAGAGAGAGAGAGAGAGAGAGAGAGAGAGAGAGAGAGAGAGAGAGAGAGAGAGAGAGAGAGAGAGAGAGAGAGAGAGAGAGAGAGAGAGAGAGAGAGAGAGACACACACCGCCCTTGAGAAACACGCCGACGTAGTGGTGGCGGTAGAGACTTTCCTGGACGACAGTTGTGTCACCACCTGCGACAGGATCATCGGCTACTCTCACTGGACGAGACGTGACCGCCGCGGTGGACAGGGAGGTGGTTTAGCTGTGTGTCATCGCGAGGGCCTCCACATCGACGCCCTGACAGTCAACACACCTGAAGTGATGGAGTTGATGTTTTTCCGCATCATACTCGCTGACAGGGGCGCCCTGCTGCTGTGCGTCATGTACCGACCTCAGTGGCAGGGAAGCGAGCCGCTAAACTACCTCACTGACAACCTGGACAACATCATGGCGGCTCACAACTGTCAGAATGTCGTGATCGTGAGTGACCTCAACCACAATATTGTGCTGAGGGCATTTACTGAGCTGACAGTAGTGCAGGGACTTCACAACCATGTTGACTTCCCCACACACCAGCGTGGAGGATCCCTGGACCCTGTGCTGACGGACCTGGCAGGTGACAGCGTACAGAGCCGCCCACTGGACTTCGTGGGTACCTCTGACCACCTCGCCGTTCTCTCCACCATTAACCTCGCCCCAGCACGCGAGGAGAACCACCACAGGACCATCTGGCTGTGGGACCACGCCGACTGGGGAGCAGTGAGACGAGCCCTGAGGGAGACTTCCTGGGACGCAGTGCTCACTGGCGAGCCTCACCATGACGTCACCACTCTCACCACCATCCTCCAGGACTTACAGCAGCAACACGTGCCACACAGGACCTACCGAACGACCCCAAAGGACCAGCCCTGGTTTTGTATCGTTGTCGCGTTGCTGCGGAACGAAAGTACTGTGCGTGGCAGCAATATAAGAGGCCACCCAGCGGAACAAGGCGATACACCGAGCTGCGTGCCAAGATATGACGCAAGTCGCGAAATGGGCCAAGGCAAGATGGGAAGAAAATAACAGGAGAATGTTGTCTTCCAACCAGCTGGATCCTAAGCGGTGGTGGAGTCTGGTGAAGGAGAAGCAGGGCGTCACTTCCCACGAACGTGTTCCGGCCCTCACTAAGCCTTGTGGGAACCTGGCTGTCACCAACCAGGAGAAAGCTGACTTGCTTGCACAAGTGTTCAGCGATAAAATGAAGACGCCAGAACCAAACAGGCAGCCACCACCTCTCCCACGCCTTGCTCCTTCAAGCATTGAGAGCGTGGTAATCAAGGAGGCTGCTGTTAGGAGGCACCTGAAGGGCGTCAACGTCAGGAAGGCTGCAGGTCCTGATAGTATAAGTCCTCACCTCCTCAAACAATGTGCTGATGAGCTCACCACGCCCCTCGTGTGTATCTTCCGCCAGTGCCTTGTGTCCAGGACGTGGCCGTCTCAGTGGAAAGAGGCGAGAGTTACACCCGTTCATAAGAAGGAGAAGTCGAAGCCGAATAACTACCGCCCCATCTCCCTGCTCTCGGTGGTCAGCAAGATCTTCGAGAGGATCATTGGAGAGCAGGTGACGAGGTTCCTGGACGAGCACCACCTTCACTCACCCAGGCAGGTCGGCTTCAGGAAAGGACGCTCCACCTCAGATCTACTCCTTCTCTCCAAATCCTGGCACGACGCCCTGGATGCTGGCCGCCCTCGCTGGTGATTGCCCTGGACATCGCCGGCGCCTTTGACACTGTGTGGCATCGGGGATTAGTGGCCAAGCTGGAGCAGCTGGGCATCACCGGGGACCTGCTGCACCTGCTCTCCAACTACCTGACGGGCAGGAGTCTCCGCGTTGTTGTGAACGGCCACACCTCAGCCAGCTTTCCTGTAGAGGCCTCTGTTCCACAAGGGTCAGTCCTGGGGCCCATATTGTGGAACATTTACTTCAATGACCTCCTACATATTGTCCCCTCAGCCAGTGCGTACGCAGACGACTGCACCATCTCCTTGACTTACGAGAGGGGGGAGGAGCAGGCAGCAGTACAGACTGCCAACGCACTACTCTCCGACATCATGGCCTGGGGCGACCGGTGGCAAGTCAAGTTTGCCCCCGAAAAGACTCAGGCCATGGTGATATCCCGCTCTCATGAGGACGCGCGTCGGTTGCGTGGAAGGCTGAGGATGGGTGACAACAGCATCCCTCTACAGGACAGTGTGAACACCCTTGGTGTGGAGGTGGACTCAAGGCTGCTCTTCGACCGTGACCTCGTAGATGTAGCTCAAAAAGCGTCGCAGAAGGTGACATTGTTGCGCCGTCTGAGACACCTCCTTGACGCCGATGGGCTCCTGACCCTGTACAAGGCTCAGGTCAGGCCCATCATAGAGTATGCGCCGCTCACGTGGATGTCCAGCGCTCGAAACCACCTCACCCTGCTAGATAAAGTGCACCTTATCAGTAACGCCAGACAGCAGCACCTCCCCCGACAACCGTGGCGGCAGCGACAACAACAACAGCAGCAGCAACAGGAGAGACAGGAGGACAGGCAGGTGCTGAGGGACACACTGGATCACCCCCGGAAAGTGGCGGCGCTGACAGTGCTGCATAAAGCGCAGATCCAGAATGTTCCTCACCTAGCGGAACTGAGAGCTACCTGGAGGAGATCTGAGCGAAATACGAGAACGGTATTGAGTAACGACCTCCTCCTTGAGGCACCAAGGTCTCGCTCCAGCACCCATAAACGGGCCTTCTCTTCCGCCACTGTAGTGTGGTGGAATGCTTTCACTGCAGTGATGGACGTGCGACGTCTGTCCACACAGCAGGTGACCACACACAGATGGTTACACACCCAGTCTCATTATAATGTACAGTACATGCTTTAACATAGTTGCAAAAGGCAAATGTAACTTTAGCAAAGAACTAAAATACTGTACACAACTCATATATGTAAGATAGTTTAAAAGAGAGAGAGAGAGAGAGAGAGAGAGAGAGAGAGAGAGAGAGAGAGAGAGAGAGAGAGAGAGAGAGAGAGAGAGAGAGAGAGAGAGAGAGAGAGAGAGAGAGAGAGAGAGAGGAGTACACACACTCTCTCTTTAACTTCTAGAAACTACCTTTTTTATATCTAATGAGAAGTTCAGAGAAAAGGTACAAGTCTCTCTCTCTCTCTCTCTCTCTCTCTCTCTCTCTCTCTCTCTCTCTCTCTCTCTCTCTCTGATCTATTCTCCCTCTCTCTCTCTGATCTATTCTCCCTCTCTCTCTCTTACATTTTCACGTTTCGAAATACCAATATAGTTTAGAGGGAAAGAGAATACGAAGCATGTAATATGTAAGCCAGTTCTCTCTCTCTCTCTCTCTCTCTCTCTCTCTCTCTCTCTCTCTCTCTCTCTCTCTCTCTCTCTCTCTCTCTCTCTCTCTCTCTCTCTCTCTCTCTCGACTCGTGTTACATTATTATTTAATTTCTTTATTCTTAAGTTATTTTTTCTTTCTTTATGTGAAAGTGTTTTTTTCTATTTTTTTTTTAAGGGGGCGGGTCAATACAGTTTGATTTTCAATGCAAGTCTACGATGCCTTGATCTCTATTGCGATATTACATTCGTACATCGTTTCTTGGTTGCTATTGGTGTTGTTGTTTTGTGTGTGTAACTGTCTGTCTGTCTGTCTGTCTGTTTATGTCTGTCTGTCTGTGTTTGTCTGTGTCTGTCTGTCTGTCCCCCGTCTATATGTCAGTCTGTCTGCCAGTCTGTCAGTGTATCAGTCTTTCTGTGTGTTTGTGTGCCTGTTTGCCTGTCTCTTTGGTGTCTCGTGTCTCTCTCTCTCTGAACTATCTGTCACATAACTCCTTACCATCTGACAAACAATTTGGATTTAGACCAAAGTTTTCTACTGAACTAGCTATTCATCATCTTTCTCAGCACATGTATAATGCTTTCGACAACAGGATGTTTCAGTTGACAGTTTTTTGTGATCTTTCAAAAACATTTGACACTATTAACCGCTCTATATTATTGCATAAATTGAAGGTGTATGGCATTAGAGGACCGGCACATAATTGGTTCAGCAGCTACTTAAATTCAAAGCAGCAGTATACAGTTTACAATAATATGATATCACACAGAAAGATTATTAAATGTGGAGTTCCACAGGGATCAGTCCTTGGACCACTATTATTCTTAATTTACATCAATGATATAATTCTATGTACAAGTAACCTTAATTTCATTCTATTTGCTGATGACACACACATTTTCCTTAAAGGGCGCGATCTTATTACACTACAAAATACTATGAACAAAGAATTAATTAATGTATTTAAATGGTTAAAAAGTAATAAATTAACATTAAATATAAACAAAACACACTACATGTTGACTTGTTCACACACTATAAATCCACATGCCACTGATATTAAACTTAATCAGTCTTCAATCAAACAAGTTAAAGAAGCTACATTTTTAGGAATTACAATTGATAATAAATTGCAATGGAAACCTCATATTGAAGAAGTGAACAACAAATGATCTAAAATGACAGGTGTAATATATCAAATACGCAAATCATGTAGTTAAGAATGCTTGAAATTGATTTATAATTCTTTAGTATACCCACATTTACTCTACTGTTCTTCTATTTGGGGGGGTACTTTTAAGACTTACATTGACAAGCTATTCATCTCGCAAAAGAAATTATTAAGAATAATATCAGGTTGTAATAGGTTCGAACATACAGCTCCCATCTTTCGAGAATTTAAGTTTTTAAAAGTAAATGATATAATCTCATATCAGACATCTACATTTGTTTACAAATGCTTAAATATTTATGATGTGTATTGTGACTTTGAATACGCTGAACACACCAACGTTCAGACGAGACGCAGAAACATGCTCAAAATACCGTTATGTAAAACTTCTCATGCACAACAAAGTGTAATTTTTCGAGGCTCCAAGCTGTGGAATGAAATTCCATTAGATACCAAAGTCAAAGGTTTTAATTCATTCAAAATACAAGTGAAAGTGAAGCTGAAAAGTACATACTAAACATTTTGTATTGTTTGCTAACTATATAAGTATTGTATGTAACACATTTATGTATGATATTATTGTAGTAGTAATCATGTTGTCATTATTACTGTCATTGTTTGTGTTATCATTATCACTATTATCATTATTATTATTTCGTTAATATTGTTATTATTGTAATTATAATTGTTGTTGTTGTTATAGATATTATTTATTATTATCATAATTATTATTATTATTATTATTATTATTATTATTATTATTATTATTATTATTATTATTATTATTATTGTTATTATTCGATATTTTAATTTACTTATTCCATTATTATTATTATTATTATTATTATTATTATTATTATTATTATTATTATTATTATTGTTTTTTCTAGTAATAGTGCCATTGTTGTTTTCATTTGTTACCAATATTATCTTTATTATATCATCATTACTAATGTTATTGTTCTAAGTATTAATAATTTTAATACCGCTTAACACGACTGCTCTCACGAACAAGTAAAGCATAGTGTCCATCAGGAGCCGTGACCTCAATGGACTGGATTCAAGTGCAAAAATTGTTATGATCGTTATGTTTTTGTAAACTTAAGAAATAATAATCAATCAATCTCTCTCTCTCTCTCTCTCTCTCTCTCTCTCTCTCTCTCTCTCTCTCTCTCTCTCTCTCTCTCTCTTAGTGAAACTGAAAAATAATAAACGTGTGTGTGTGTGTGTGTGTGTGTGTGTGTGTGTGTGTGTGTGTGTGTGTGTACATAATCGACGTGCCAGGATAATTACAACTCCAGCATTGTGGCGTAATTAGGCGACATAAGCACGAAGCACAATAACCATTAGAGGAAAGGCCGCCATTTGCATAACACACACACACACACACACACACACACACACACACACACACACACACACACACACACACACACACACACACACACGTTTATAATTTTTCAATTTTACTAAGAGAGAGAGAGAGAGAGAGAGAGAGAGAGAGAGAGAGAGAGAGAGAGAGAGAGAGAGAGAGAGAGAGAGAGAGAGAGAGAGTACTTTGTAGGCTAATTACATTCTCTCTATTCATAACCAGTTCTACAAAGGAGGAGGAGAAGAAGGAGGAGGAGGAGGAGGAGGAGGAGGAGGAGGAGGAGGAGGAGGAGGAGGAGGAGGAGGAGGAGAAGGAGGAGGAGGAGGAGGAGGTAATAGTAGTACATTAGCATATCTCAAGAGACGAGGAAGGAATGGAAACTTGAACCGTCTCATTGTATTGTGAATTTGATGTCCTGATGGTAATAATAATAATAATAATAATAATAATAATAATAATAATGATAGTAATTTTGTCAGAACCAAGGCATTTTAATTTGCAACTCATATTATTAACATTATCATTATTATCATCATCATTATCATTATTATTATTATTATTATTATTATTATTATTATTATTATTATTAGAGCAACGTTATAACTTATTTTTGCTTCATAGCAGGGAAGAATGTTATTATACTCTTGCTTACAAAAGGTATAAGATGAAAAAGCCTTGAATTACTGTATGAAAAAACGACCATGGTATTGAAAGGAAAGAAAATGTTCAGGTTATTACAAGTTTTATCAGTTTATCCTTGAAATTCCAACAGAAAAGAGTCGTGAAAGTTTTGCTGAGAAACTTTTGTAATTCAGAGCTGAACACCAAGGCTCACTAAAGAACAGGTATAAGAAAATGAGATAATCAATAAAGGAATGCAGGAAAAAAAAAAAAGTTGATTTTGCATAACAATCTCGCACGACAAAACTGAAGTGAATGAAAAAAAGGTGAAAGAAGGTGAAAGAAAGCAAAACGAATGAATAAATAAACAAATAAATAAACAAGTAAATAAAGAGGTAGATGAAATAAAAATAGTTCCCACAAAAAATAACAAATGAATAAAACCGTCTCAACAACCACATCTTCACCATTTTGTCACCAGAACTCTTGGAAACACGAAAGACTGCACAACCTTATACCTAAGAATGACAAAATAGAAACAGAGAGGCACGTCTTATATACTAACAACAACTGCCACGTGTATGCCTGAGGACATCTAGCACCTTCCCTCACAATCTCAACCCTTCCTTACCGTATGCACAATTTCCTTATAGTGAAGAAAAGTACTCAGGTATTGTTGAGCTTAACCCCTTCAGTACTGGGACGCATTTTACCTTGAGTTTTGGATATGATTGGACGGTTTTGCTTACATTAGAAGGCTCTATGGAGGTCAGAAGATTAACCCTTTCAGCACCAGGGCGTATTTTCATATTTATTCTTCTTAATATTTGATTTTATACGGCTTCAGAAACTTATGTGGGGATTGAAATAGTGAAGACTCTGGCCATTAATCTTCTGACCTCCATAGAGCCTTCCTAATGTCAACAAAATCATCGAATCACATCCAAAACTCAAGGTAAAAATGCGGATGGGGGTTTAAAGGCCTTCACTAGTTTAATCCCCCACATAAATTTCTGAAGCTGTATAAAACAACTAAATAGTAAGAATATATATGAAAACGCGAATTTAAAGACGAGGAGCAGCAGCCTTCAAGATATAGATAAAAGATAACAGGGAGAAGAAAGAAGCTAGTGAGGTGTGAGGGAATGAGGAGAGAGAGTAAGAGAGCGAGAGAAAGAAAGAAAGAGAGAAAGAGAGAGAAAATAGAATTGATGAGATGGGAAGGCCTTTGACTCCCACGTTCTGAAATGAGTTCAATATGTTCCAATCGAGAGAGAGAGAGAGAGAGAGAGAGAGAGAGAGAGAGAGAGAGAGAGAGAGAGAGAGAGAGAGAGAGAGAGAGAGAGAGAGAGAGAGAGAGAGAGAGAGAGAGAGAGAGAGTGGAGGGGCAGGCAGAGAAAAACAGAAAAAATGGCAAAAAGCAAGAAAAAAAAAGAGACACAGATAACAAGAAGTCCCAAAACACACACACACACACACACACACACACACACACACACACACACACACACACACACACACACACACACACACACACACACACGTATACAGACATAGACACTGCAATTCAATTAAAGTAAGAGACAAACAGACAGACAAAAACGGACAGCCAGACAGACAGACAGACACACACACACACACACACACACACACACACACACTCACACACACACACACACACACACTAACACACTAACACAACAAAAAATAAACAGACAGACAGACAGACAGACAGACAGGAACAAAAGAAGCATCATTCTCTTTAAAAGCAAGTAATAAATAATTTTACCTGATTGAAACATAGACACAGACAGACAGACAGACACACAGACAGACACACAGACAGACACACAGACAGACAGACACATAGAAAGAAAGACAGACGGACAGACAGACAGACAGACAGACAGACACACAGACACACAGACAGACACACAGACAGACACACACACAGACAGACAGATACGCAGACAGACAGGCAGACAGACACACAGACAAACAGACAGACAGACAGACAGACAGACACACAGACAAACAGACAGACAGACACACAAACACACAGACAAAGCAGAGCGTCACAAAGTAATTAAACAAAACAAACAGACAAATAAAAGAGAATCGTTGGTCGCTTTTGAGAGAGAGAGAGAGAGAGAGAGAGAGAGAGAGAGAGAGAGAGAGAGAGAGAGAGAGAGAGAGAGAGAGAGAGAGAGCCTACGTATCCTAGTTTTCCAGTTGTATTTAAATCCGTGTGTGTGTGTGTGTGTGTGTGTGTGTGTGTGTGTGTGTGTGTGTGTGTGTGTGTGTGTGTGTGTGTGCGCGCGCGCGTGAAATCGAGATTGTATTTAGAGTGAGAGAAAATGAGAAAAGGGAGAGAATGAAAGAGAAGGGAGAGAGAGGGAGAGAATGAAGGAGGGAAGAGAGCGAGAGAGAGAGAGATGAAAAGAAGGAGAAAGTGAAAACGGGTGAATAGAATTGAACGGAGAGAGAGAGAGAGAGAGAGAGAGAGAGAGAGAGAGAGAGAGAGAGAGAGAGAGAGAGAGAGAGAGAGAGAGAGAGAGAGAGAGAGAGAGAGAGAGGCCATCAGCATTTCCTATTTCTATTATACTCTGAATGAAATGCGAAATGGACGAAGGAATTAATAAAGAAGAAAAGAATAAGTCAATGAAGAAATAAGGAAATGAAACAAATACATAAATAAATCAACAAAATAAAGAAATAATAAACAAATAAATAAATAAATAAATGCCAAACTTTCTCTCTCTCTCTCTCTCTCTCTCTCTCTCTCTCTCTCTCTCTCTCTTCCCAGGAAAATGAAGAGATGTAGGACTGAATGCCGGGAGAGAGAGAGAGAGAGAGAGAGAGAGAGAGAGAGAGAGAGAGAGAGAGAGAGAGAGAGAGAGAGAGAGAGAGAGAGAGAGAGAGAGAGAGAGAGAGAGAGAGAGAGAGAGAGAGAATTGGAATGTATGATTGAAAATTTTAACACACACAAGCGCACACACACACACACACACACACACACACACACACACACACACACACACACACACACACACACACACACACACACTCGTGATCAAACGAACAGAAAACAAAACAAACAAGGAAGTAAACAAACAAACAAACAAACAAACAAACTCGTCCTTGAATCGCTCGTATTGATTTCCATGGTGTGCACAAAATAGGAAATATGAAAAAGAAAAAAAAACACACACACACACACACACACACACACACACACACACACACACACACACACACACACACACACACAATTATAACTATGGTGGCTATGATCGGTGTGTGTGTGTGTGTGTGTGTGTGTGTGTGTGTGTGTGTGTGTGTGTGGCAGGGCGTGAATGGTCTTTGATGGATGACTGATGATAGATTAAACAAACAAACACAGATACACACACACAAACAGACAGACAGACAGGCAAACAGACAGACAGACAAGACAGACAGACGGACATACAAACAAATATACATCCTTCCTTCCTTCCTTCCTTCCTTCTTCCTTTTCCTCTTTCCTCCTTTCTTTTTCCTTTTTTTTCGTTTCTTTATTTTCTTCCTTCGTCTTCTGTTTTCTAATCGTTATATATTTCTTTTATTTTCTTCTTCCTTAATTATTGGCTTCCTTCTTCTTCTTACTATTCGTTTTTTTATTCTTTCTCTTCTTCTAGTTTTTTCTTAAATTTTATTATATTTTTTCTCTCTTTTCATTTCTATTATTTTCTATATTTCGTCTTTTCTTTATTCTACTTTTCTTGATTCTTTTTTTTATATATTCACTCTTCATTTTTACCTTTCATATTTTCTTTCTCCTCTTTTCTTTTTTTTCCATTTTCTTCATCTTTCATTTATTTCTAATCATCCTAATCATCCATTTTATCTCCTTTTCTTCGTTTCCTATCTCTCCAATCTTCCTTTCTATCCTGATTCCCTTTCTCTCCTTTAATTCCCCTCTTCCCATTCTCCTTTACTTCCTGCTTCCTTATCCCTTCCTTTCATTACTCTTCAGTTCCTCCCCCACCTCCTTTCTTCTTCTTTCCTTCTGTTATTCTCGTTGTTCTTCTCTCCCTATCTTCTACCTGGTTCTCTA
>NC_059304.1:20553674-20563674 GCF_017591435.1 Portunus trituberculatus
TGTGCAGGAATTTAAGGATATTTCATAAGTTCTGGTGACAGATTAACAAAATATCCACATTATTAATTAGAGAAATCAATAAACACCCTTGAAAAACCCGTCTAATAATCTCTATGGCCTTGGCAAATAATCGTGTCGAAAAAGCATATAGTGTTAGTGAATAAGGGTCTGGGACATAGAAGGAGTGGGCCCCTCTGCCTCTCTGCTCGTCAAGGCCTTCACACCACGTTTCCTCTGCCCGTTCACGCCTCGCGACTCATGCATTGCCTCAGGAGCCTCCACGCACACTCCGGTCTCCCTCCCACATATATATGAGGGCTATGTATACCAGAAACCATCTCTCTCTCTCTGGTTGCTGTTGCTTTATCGCTCTGTGTGTGTGTGTGTGTGTGTGTGTGTGTGTGTGTGTGTGTGTGTGTGTGTGTGTGTGTGTGTGTTTGTTGGATTATTGGTGTATTTTGTGAGTTTTTTTTCTTTTTTTTATGTTGGATGCTATTGTAGTTTGTCCTTTTACCAGATATTCTTACGTTTTCTGTTTATTAATTAAGTAATTTATCTATTTATTTTGTGTGTGTGTAATTCTCCCTCGTTTTCGTCAGAGATTCTTGGATTTATTTATTTGATTTTTTTAGTATACGTATTGGGTTTCATAATTTCGTCAGATAGCCTTACATATTCTGTTTAATTGTAGTGAACAACAACAACAATAACAAAGAACAACAACAACAACAACAACAAAGAACAACAACAACAACAACAAGAAAAAACTAACCAGAATGAATATTGCACCAGAAGAATGATCAAAATTATTAGACAAACTCCATTCCGATCGACGTTGGAGAGAGAGAGAGTATTGTCTCTCTCTCTCTCTCTCTCTCTCTCTCTCTCTCTCTCTCTCTCTCTCTCACCATTACCAGGTACACCTTGTCCCGCTGTAGAGGTGCAGGTGAGTGTAACTTGAATCGTACCTTGCCCAGGTGCGAAAATAATTGAAGGTGTGAAGGGTACGTGTGTGTGTGTGTGTGTGTGTGTGTGTGTGTTTATCTGCCCCTTGGCTTGTTTGTCTGTGTGTGGTTGGCTGCACCTCTGTTTGTCTGTCAGTCTGTCTGTTTGTCTGTCTCTGAACGTGTCTGTCTTTCCCTTCGTGTTTTTGTGTGTCTGTCTCACTACATGTCTATTTTGGTTGACTAGTATGGTCTCTCTCTCTCTCTCTCTCTCTCTCTCTCTCTCTCTCTCTCTCTCTCTCTCTCTCTCTCTCTCTCTTCCAGGATGATGGATCATTACACACGGCTCACGATTTTTTACAGAAAAGAAAAAATATATAAGCTCAGGGAGGGAGGGAGGAGGAGGAGGAGGAGGAGGAGGAGGAGGAGGAAGACTAAATTGTTAGTTACACTATTTATAACGAAATAGATACATATACCAATAATTAAGACAGAGAACAACAAAAATAATAGCTACACACACACACACACACACACACACACACACACACACACACACACACAGAGGTCGACAAGCCTGAAGCAATATCCAGCGAGAGGGTTTAAAAGAAGATTAATTAAACACGGTCAGCTGATTGCCAACTTCCATCATAATTTAGGAAGCGAGAAGAAGCAAGGAACGAAGGAAAGAAGCAGGAAGTGAAGGAAAGAAGTGAGTGAGTGAGAGAGGGAGAGAGAGAGGGAGAGGGAGAGAGGCAGGGAGAGGGAGCGAAGCGAAGGAGGGAGAAGTAGATGGGGGGTGATATTAGCTTGGAAGAAAGAATTATAAACTTGCTCTTCTGTTTTCTCTCTCTCTCTCTCTCTCTCTCTCTCTCTCTCTTCCGGACGAGTCGGCGAGGAGGAAATCTGCGCCTAGTTTAAATTACGTAGCGGAGGTAATTTAAAGTGGAAGGAGAGACGGGTGTGCTGAGTCTGTCTGTCTCGTGTTTTTTTCAGGTGGTGGTGGTGGTGGTGGTGGTGGTGGTGGTGATGGTAGTGGTGGTAGTAGAGGTAATGGCCGTGGTAGTAAGTGTTGGTGTCAGCAATATAGTAGTAATAGTAGTAGTAGTAGTAGTAGTAAAGAAGCTGTAGTAGTAGTAGTAGTAAAGTAGCTGTAGTAGTAGTAGTAGTACTTATTGTAAAATATTAGTAATAGTAGTACTAGTAATAAAGTAGTTGCAGTAGAAGTAGGAGTAGTAGTAGAAGTAGGAGTAGTAAGAGTAGGAGTAGTAGTAGTAGTAGTGGTAGTAGTAATAATAATCGTAGTAGTGGTAGTAGTAATAATAATCGTAGTAGTAGTAGTGGTAGTAGTAATAATAATCGTAGTAGTAGTAGTGGTAGTAGTAATAATAATCGTAGTAGTAGTAGTAGTAGTAGTAGTAGTAGTAGTAGTAGTAGTAGTAGTAGTACTATTACTACTACTACTAGTAGTAGTAGTATTAGTAGAAGTAATAGTACTTATTGTAAAATATCAGTAATAGTAGTACTAGTAATAAAGTAGTAGTAGTAGTGGTAGTAGTAATAATAATAGTAGTAATAGTAGTAGTAGTAGGAGTAGTAGTAGTAGTACTTATTGTAAAATATTAGTAATAGTAGCACTAGTAATAAAACAGAAGTAGTAGTAGTAGTAGTAGTAGTAGTAGTAGTAGTAGTAGTAGCAGCAGCAGTAGCAACAGTAGAAGTAGTAGTAAAGTAGTAGTAGTAGTAGTAAAAATATCAATAATGGAAATAGTAGTAGTAGTAATGGTAGCGGTGGTGGAGATCGTTGTGGTGGTGGTGGTGAGGGTGGCGGGATCCCCAAGGGTGCCACGCTGGCGGGACCCGCGGCACATTTACATCACGCCCTCACTTCTTCCATTCGTCACAACAAATTAAATTTCATCCTTGACACTTTGATAGCAATACAATTAACAAATTCATTGAGTACATACATCCCTATGCATTTTGGAGAACAGCTCCCGCATATGCAAATTGCATTTTGCACTGCGTGCCGAATGCCAGTCACATATCAGTCATGTATTCCAACGCATAGTAATGTATTTTGAGATTTCGGGCAGCAAATAAATCATAAAGTCAGTTATGGCTGTCTCCGCCTCATGCACGTGTCTGTTTTGGCACTGGCGGCAATCAGTGACAATTCCAATGCAACGCGAAAACATTAGTGGAGGCAGGTAAAGAGAGACGAACAGCAAAAGAGGGAGTCCAGCGTAAGAATGTCTGTGATGTGAGACTGACGAAAAGGAAAAAGAAATAACACGAGCGAAAAAAAAAAGAGTAGAAAGAAAGAACGGATAAAAAAAAAAAAAATCAAAGAAGTAATACATGGCATACACACCTCCAAGCAGACAAACGAAGGCTATCAATAAAAGAACGAACAAACTGCACCAAATCATTCACGAGCCTAACAGGAATACCAACACTGCTCACGTCCACCCGCCGCTGAGATATCACCACTGCCAACTCTCGCTCCATTCCTTCCTTTCTTGCTAACGTTATCCATCCTCATTACTAATAAGGGACGTGGTGCTAATATTATCCCCCTCTCACTTAGCCTCCCTCTGCCCCTCCATCAGGAAGCTGGAGGCGCCTAAGTTATCCATCATTAGAGGTCATCAGCTGGAGCCTCCACGCACCTGGTGTTGCCATAAATTACGCCCCGGCACTCATTTATCAAAGGGTACAGCACGCCGCTACAGGCCTGCTCATTATAACTAGTGTAGTCTATTGTTTCGTTAAGTATAAGCAACACCTCGCCCCGCCGCCACTGTGTTTGTGTTGCTGCTACGGTATCGTTTTAAAATGCGAGATGACGGGAATTTTCAGGTTTCTTTTCCCTTCCGCCGTGCTGTGGCTTGAGGGGCGCCGCGCTGCCAGACGGAAGATTCTAAAATAAAAATCTACGTTTACTCTCTCACATATTTGAATTAGCTGAACCTCTGGCTACAAGCACGGTTCCCATGGAAGTAACAAAACACCAGAATCATGTAGTATGTTAACTAAAATCTTTCTCCTCTTCCCTCGCCTTACCATCCCCTCCTCCCTAGTCCCTCCTAATATCCCACCCTCCACGCCGCCGCTGCTGCTGGTGAAAATGATTGGATTACCGTCCGTCACTTTCTGTAATGGTGAGACCAGAGCATCACATGCGTCACAACAATTAACTGCTTCAGCCACCCATTGTCCCTGATGATTACTGAGCAGAGGCGGCAGCAGGGAACCAAGCAAGCAGGCGGGAGCTGGCAGGGAATGCAGAAGGCAGGCAACGTAACTGCGACGCGTCAAACACATGAGAACCGCCACTGTTATCCTCCTCCTCCTCCTCCCGCAACGTTTAAATTTGATATAAACAGTAACAGAATAAGGACTTGCTACCCATTTCTCTCCACACTCGTCTAATTCCGTGCTATACGTACATGTAAAACTGTCCTTGGGGGTCCAAGGTGTTCGTGAGATTACTGCGCTTCTCCAACTTGTGTATTCATATATTTCAGGCTTTGCAGGCAAGTCCAGGAGAGAAATGGCGGGCGTGCACACACTCAAACACACTAGCACTAAAAGAATTCACGTGTTATCTCTTACGTTTTCTCTCGCTGGTGATATTAACTCGCTATTTCATTGCTTTTGGTGGTCTTGCCTTTATCGCTCGTTCCCGCAGCGCACTGTAATGCTCATACAATTCCACCACCGACACACACACACACACACACACACACACGACCCGGTAGCTCAGTGGTTAGAGCGCTGGCTTCACAAGCCAGAGGACCGGGGTTCGATTCCCCGGCCGGGTGGAGATATTTGGGTGTGCCTCCTTTCACGTGTAGTCCCTGTTCACCTAGCAGTGAGTAGGTACGGGATGTAAATCGAGGAGTTGTGACCTTGTTGTCCCGGTGTGTGGTGTGTGCCTGGTCTCAGGCCTATCCGAAGATCGGAAATAATGAGCTCTGAGCTCGTTCCGTAGGGTAACGTCTGGCTGTCTCGTCAGAGACTGCAGCAGATCAAACAGTGAATTACACACACCCCGCAACCAGCGATGAGAGGAGCACAATACACACACCCTCACCACTCACCATCATTAATTTTTCCTCCTTCCCTCTCTCACGCCACATCACACATCAGTACTTCTCAAGGATGTCACTGTTACTACAGTACCAACTCCCACCAATCCCTGCCAACCACCACCAGCCCCCATACTAACGTTCGCCACACACACACACACACACACACACTGCATGACTGACAACGCAAGGCACACACACACACACACACACACACACACACACACACTGCATGACTGACAACGCAAGGCAACACACACACACACACACACACACACACACACACACACACACACACACACACACTACTACCTGTACACGGAAAGACCAGGAAAAGCAGCACACACACACACACACACACACACACACACACACACTGTACCACCTGTACACGGAAAAACCAGGAAAAGCAGCACACACACACACACACACACACACACACACACACACACACACACACACACACACACACACAGTAGTAGTTTTTATTGACAAAACAAAAACGCAGCTTAACATCAATTCATAGATACATACACACACACACACACACACACACACACACACACACACACACACACTGTACCACCTGTACACAGAAAGACCAGGAAAAGCAGCAAACACACACACACACACACACTACATCGCTCTCTATACAAGGAAAATAAGACACACACACACACACACACTTACTAATAAACCGTATTATTATTATTATTATTATTATTATTATTACACACACACACATACACACTGCATCGCTCTCTGTACAATGAAAATAAGACAACACACACACACACACACACACACACACACAGTGCAGGAGGGAGCCAGGTCTGGGTCAGTGTGTTGGTCCAGCTGGTGGGCGCCCCCCGTTGATGACGTCACACATATACGTTACGCAAACCATTTTAAAAATGCCGATTCCCAAAAAGGCAGCTGGACACAAATGCTACATAAATTCTAATTTGTCACCGATCAAAAATAATAACCTAAAATATAAAGATATTTCCGGGCTGAGTAACAACAGAAATGTTTAAAAAATACCGTAAATAAAAGTATTATAATGTCGACATGCTTAAACACTTTTCTACAGCCCATCAATCTTATTCAACACAATCGCTAACACTTTTGAAAAAAAATATGAACTACTTTCACAGCATATTAAAACCTGGCAACACGCTGAAATAAAAAATAAATATTTTGAAGTATCACTTGCACATACTTAAACGGCGCCGTAAGTTATTTTAAAGTCCACACATTTAGCTTACTAGGAGTAAAACACACTTTAACTATTATAAACTAATTCATGAAAATACAAACACTTCATTACAGCTTGAAATAAAAAATCAAGGATACCGAGTTTGAAAATTTCTGAAGGAAACTGGGCTCTTATCTAAGCCCTAAAACCCGCTAAATCACGTACGTATTTCACGCAACTCATGCTTGAAACACTCAAAACACTTCAAAATACATGTAAAAATCGTCAAAACTTACTTGTGAGGCGAAAGAAATGAACTGAAAAAACAAGAAATAAAACCGGAACTGTCAGGTAAGGCAGGTGCATGCTGGGATCTGCTGATGACGTCAACAAGCTGGTCGCTCGACGCTCGCCGCCTGCCCGCCCACCATGGCCGTCACTGGCCTTCCTGACACACAAAGCCGGCAATGCGGATGTATCTCAACAGCTGATATGAAACACTATAGGCATGCGCCTCCACTTTGTGACATGACTGGCTCATAATAAGTAACAATTATAAAGCACATAATGGCTGAGACATGCCCACCGCCGCTGTTTACTAACCGAAAACTTGTATTTTAGCAGCTTTCAAGTATCCGCAGCCGTGAATTCACTGATGTATCTTCCAGGAGATTAGGGCGGTCACATTAGGTCAGTTGAGAACGAGTTGGAATCATGAAATATTGTGTTATATCATTATGTTCGGTATTGAAGCCGGGTTTTCAAAGACGTTTATTATTTTCACAGTGTATTAGTCTCGTTAATCGGTCACTAGAACCATATAAACAGTTAAAACCCAGAGTGACTTGAACTAGGGCTCTGCGGAGTTTGTTTCCCGCTAACCACACACCGCCTCAACACTGAAGACCAAGCGGTGTTGTTACTTTCACTAGAACTACAAAAAACACTCTTAAAGTGTAACTACAGCCTTCTGATGGTGGAAATCTTGTTAATATGACACCAGAACAGTAAACACACTCTTAATATCCCGTTTTAGTTCAACTAGAGGCACTTATAAATTGTGGAGGTGCTGTGTTATCCGTCCCACCTCCTGCGTCCTTCAGTGACTTCACTCTTAACGATTACGAAACACGGGTAGTGGGGCAAACTTGGCGAAGCGGAGGGGAGGTGAAAGGTGGCGCCATTGTCTGTATTAGAGGAGCAACAGTGGATATATTAACAAGCTTATTATCTGAAAAGAAAGTTTGCTATTAGAGTAATGTTGATAATACAACTAATCTGTACTTAGCATTCGTAGTAATAGTAATAATACAAGTAGGTACAATATCACAAGGCCTCACAAACTAACTCTTCACTTAAAAATAGTCTAAACTTTACAGAACGAGTGGTTAAAGCTGATAATTACCTTGTTGAGTCTCTAGAGGAGGAGGAGGAGGAGGAGGGATAAAGGTAGGAAAACAAAGAAAAGAGAAGAATTGAGGAAAGAGAGAGGGTAGGGAGCAAGAAAGAGGAAGAAGAGGAGAAATATGATATTGTCTGGCGAAAGGAAGAGGTGGACGACCATTAAAGAACTGCTACACAATTGGACGTTAAAGTGAGCGAAAAAAAAAAAAAACCCTGCACAATTCATATCAAATGCAATGGAGTATTTGATGGAAATATGTATCCGTACTTTTAATCATTTCATCTATTTATATATTTTTATGTAGAAGCGGAAAACTGACCAATGGTAACGGAAAGAGTAGACAAAGAATGGAGGGGAAAGAGAGGAGGGTAGGGATCATGGAAGAAGAAGAAGAAGAAGAAGAAGAAGAAGAAGAAGAAAGAAAAAGAAAAAGAATTAAAAGAAAAAGAAAAAAGAAAGAAAAAAAAGAAAAAGGAAAAGAAAAAGAAGACGAAGAAGAGGAGAAAGAGAACGGAAGAAAAAAAAACAGTGTTGCCAATCCCCTTCACACTTTGGATAGGCTGTCGTCAAAGGCCGTGCACCAGGAGGAGGAAATGATGCCTCTAGCGTCAACTAACCAATGTGGCATCACGCGCTGTTGCCACTAGTCTTGTCTGTGTCTTTGTCTGTGATCGGGAAAAACTATCATACCCAATTACCCATCAGTCATCAGTGCCCTGTCAGTTTCCCTGGGGAGTGGTCATGTTGAAGTGATATTCGTGTTGTATTGCACATTTCTCTACTCTTGTGCCTTAGTTACCCTCGCGTCCTGTGGGTTGTGGGCGTGTCTCCGTCAGCAGAGGATATCCGGAGGGGGCGAGCAGGCAGGCAGGCAAGCAAGCAGAAGCAGGGCAACACAAGGTACAGTGAGTATGGTGTGTCTTTTCCTGCCATTTACGCGGGAGAATTTCAAGCTGTAATTGATGTTTAGGGGCCTTTATACAACTCTCTCTCTCTCTCTCTCTCTCTCTCTCTCTGTTCCTGCCATTCTGTTGCACAAGTGAGTTTCAAAGTGCAATAGATCTTTAGGGGGGGTTGGCACGAATGTTTTTTCCTCTCTTTCCTCCGCTAGGTATGGGTTTAGAAATCAATGGCGTTTAATTACACCATTCACTGATTCCTGTTTGTTGCAGAGAGAGAGAGAGAGAGAGAGAGAGAGAGAGAGAGAGAGAGAGAGAGAGAGAGAGAGAGATGCCTTAGCTAACTCTGTACCTACAATTCAAGAGCACAGTAAGTAATTAATTGGATATGCAACACTTCAGCCTCATGGTCTTATCTCCCACAACCAACCTGCCTGATTTTTTCTCCTTCATAACTGCCCTACCTCTCTTTTTATCTCCCCCCCCACAACCTTCCTCATTTTTATCTCTCCGACAACCGCCCCCTTCCCCCCTCCCCTCGTTATAACAGCCCCCTTGTTTTTTACTCCTCTCACCATCACCCCTTCATTTTTTTCTCCTCCCACAACAGCTCCTCTCTTTTTCCTCCTTTGACAATCGCCCCGTCCATTTTCTCTCAGACGCATTTTCCCGCCCCTTTTTCTTTTTTTCCTCACAACTGCCTCCATCTTTTTTTTCTCCTCACAACAGCCATGCCTTTTTTTTTTCTCCCCACACCTAGCTCCCCTTCACTTTTTCTTCCTTCACAACCACTTCTCTCTTTCTTTTCTCTCTTACAACTGCCTCTCTCTTTTTCTTTTCTTCCCTCACAACCGGCCCCCACCTTGATTTCCTCTCACAACACTCCCTTCTCTTTTTTTCTCCTCTTACTTCTTCTGTTTTTTTTTCCTCACAATCTCCCTTTCCTTTTTTCTCTCCCTTCACAACTGCCCTTCTTTATTTTCTCTCCCTTCCTTTTCCTCTCACAACCTTTCCCCCTATTTTTACAACATAAGAACATAAGTACCCCCCCTACAACCGCTCCTCCATTTTTGTCCTTGTCCAATACGCTTTTAGAGTTAAATTTTGCCTGAATACTGTTTGTTTATTCCTACTAACCCGTCTCCCCCACCCTTTCTTTTTTTTCAATCTGGTTTCTGTCCTTTACGTTTCGCGCACTGCTAATAGCGAACTGTTCGTTGAAAAAAGAGAAAAAAAGGATAAAAAAAAGTGGGTCGAGGCGGGTGAAGTGAGCCAAAGCGCTGGTATTCAAATTACGAGTTTAAAACGGCCTTTATCGGCTACCGTGACTGTGTGCCAGTAGTGTGACCTTCCCTGACCTCTTCACGCGCCAGGGGTCAATCGGGGAGTGCTCTGGGTGGCAGGGGGTTAGTGGGGGCATGGCAGGAGTGGTGGGGGTGGCAGGTGAGGGTGGAGATGGC
>NC_059304.1:20568674-20578674 GCF_017591435.1 Portunus trituberculatus
TCCGTTATCTCTTATTCTTTCTTGATTTCTAGTTCTGAGAATTTTGCTGACTTCCTCCTTGTTATAACCCCTCTACCACTTAAAGACTTATATGAGGTCCCCGCTTAACTTGCGTCTCTAAGGAATGGAAATTTGATAGCTTCAATCTCGTTTCGTAAAGAATAACCCTCATCCCGTGTATCTTATTACCGAAGTAGTAGTAGTAGTAGTAGTAGTAGTAGTAGTACTAGTAGTAGTAGTAGTGGCAGTAATAGTGTAGTAGTAGTAGTAGTAGTAGTAGTAGTAGTAGTAGTAGTAGTAGTAGTAGTAGTAGCAGCAGCAGCAGCAGTAGCAGTAGTAGTAGCAGTAGTAGTAGTAGTAGTAGTAGTAGTAGTAGCAGTAGCAGTAGCAGCAGGCAGCAGTAGCAGTAGTAGTAGTAGTAGTAGTAGTAGTAGTAGTAGTAGTAGTAGTAGTAGTAGTAGTAGTAGTAGTAGTAGTAGTAGTAGTAGCAGCAGCAGTAGTAGTAGTAGTAGTAGTAGTAGTAGTAGTAGTAGTAGTAGTAGCAGCAGTAGTAGTAGTAGTAGTAGTAGTAGTAGTAGTAGTAATAGTAGTAGTAGTACATAAACAGCAGCAAATTAATTATACTTTATCGACCTGCAGGGGAGCTGTCACTTAAGCGAACCCTTTTTAGATTTTTTGGTTGCCCATGACCAGCTTTCCTTCTTACATACTCGTAAAAGAAGTAGCAATAAACTGAATATATAGTAGAATCATAGCATCGGTACTTGTGTGGGCGCTGTAGTGGCAGTAGAAGGCACGTGTTTCTCGAAAGACGCTCCTCTCCCCGTCGTTGTGCCTGTCAGTGATATGCTCCTCCCGCGGCTCCAGGTTACATGTGTGCCGTGCAGGAGGGATAAATTCGCCCCACGCCGCTAGAGTGTTGCGCGAATGGAGACAGTGCGTGGCGATGTGCTGGTGTTATCACGGCCGTTGTCTGATGCTATTGGAGTGTTGGTGTCTGCGTCTAACCGTGCTGTGTTGTGTATGGGTGTGCGTGTGTGACTGCCCCTCATGTTAACACTGATTGCACTGGTTTCTCTTGCCTGGTATACCTGTTTGGTGTGAATTTGTTAGCATTTTGAAGGACTGTCATGGAGTTGGAGGTTCTTGATGTGTTTGTTATTATTTACTTACATTTTTTTTGCTCATATTTTTGGGATTAACCCCTTCAGTACTGGGACACATTTTTACCTTGAGATTTACGTACGATTAGACCATTTTCTGACGTTAGGAAGGCTCTATAAATGTCAGCAGATTACTGGCCACAGTTTTCACTATTTTAATTCCCCCAAATAAGTTTCTAAAGCTGTATAAAATCACCAGATAATAAGCAGAATGAATATGGGAATGCGTCACGGTACTCGAGGGGTTAATGAAGCAAGTCTAGTCCAAGTTTAGTGTAATGAGAAAGAATTGATAAGGAAAAAGGAGTGACTGAGGTGGGAATTCATGTTTTTGAAGTGGTTGTAAGTCTATATCCCTCGTAAAATCGTATAAATTGAGCTAAACGGGTCTCGTGTAATTCAAGTGTGAATTTGAAAGACATCACAACTCTAAGAAAAATAAGAAAAAAATAGTAAATTAAAAGTTCAGACATTTTTTTATTAATTGAAGGATAAATCAAACAAAACGTATTTGGTGCAATTTTAGTCTTATTTTGAAAGGCGGCAATACTAAAAATAAAGACAGACAGGATGAGAATATGAAACGTCTTAAAATCATTATAATTTCGTATTCCTTGCGCTATAAAATAAAACTTAAAATGATTCAAATAAACAAATACGATGTAAGATAACCCCTTCAATACTGGGACGCACTATTACCATGAGTTTTGGGTGTGATTAGACCATTTTATTTATATTAGCAAAGTTCAATGGTAGTCAGAAGGTTAATGGTCCAGAATCTTCACTATTTTAATCCCCACATGAGTTTCTGAAGCTGTATAAAATCGCCTAATGGTAACCAGAATAAATACGAAGACGTGTCACGTTACCGAAGGGATTAAGAACACAATTGAAACCCTTGCAATATCGAAAAAAAAAACATTAATTGGGTAAAAGTTTAAAAGCACTTAAATAGATAGTATAAAGAAAAGAAGAAAAAAAAATGATCGTAGTGTTATATCTGTCCTGTAAAGATCGGATTAACCTCTTCAGTACCAGGACGCTTTTTCATATATATTCTGATTAGTATTTAGTAATGTTATACAGCTTCAGAAACTTGTGTGGAATTAAAATAGTGAAGATTCTGGCCATTAATCCACAAACCTTTCCTAATGTCAATAAAATCGTTTAGTCATACACAAAACTCAAGGTGAAAATGTGTCTCAATACAGAAGGTGTTAAGACTGATGAAGAGAAGTAACAGGTATTGCAAGCCCATGAGCGGTGAAGGGGCGGCCGTCATTACACCAGGAGCATTGAGGCCCGGCCGTTAAAAAGTCATGCTGTGTGTGGCGTGAGAACAGTCATGAGAGAAGAGGGATTAAAATGATTGCCTCGCTTTTTTTCTGTCTATTTTTTCCTTTTTGTTTCTCGTTCTTCTGTTACCGGAACGAGAGAGAGAGAGAGAGAGAGAGAGAGAGAGAGAGAGAGAGAGAGAGAACAAGGGCAAGACATTTTATGAAAGATTGAAAATGCTTAATTGCTTTCATTCACTTTTCGTTTACCAATTTTTCCCATTCTCTCTCTCTCTCTCTCTCTCTCTCTCTCTCTCTCTCTCTCTCTCTCTCTCTCTCTCTCTCTCTCTCTCTCTCTCTCTCTCTCTCTCTCTCTCTCTCTCTCTCTCTCTCTCTCTCTCTCTCTCTCTCTCTCTCTCTCTCTCTCTCTCTTCACCTCGTTGCAGGTACTATTATTCTTAATTTTTACCGTGAGAAATGAAACTCTACCAACTCTTTTTACGTACCATCTCTCTCTCTCTCTCTCTCTCTCTCTCTCTCTCTCTCTCTCTCTCTCTCTCTCTCTCTCTCTCTCTCTCTCTCCCTCCTTCTCTATCTTTCCCGTTCCCTCACAGTCAGGCGCGCAAGATTAGAGCTTGGCAAGGTTATTCAGTTCCGTTCCGAACTATTGACAACGTATAATAATAATTGGGAGGTGATGAATGACTTACACAGGTCATTAATAACAGGCGGCCGTGCATTATTAGTGAGGGAGTTTGATAGGCACTAATACACTCCGCCTGTCAGTCATGGAGCGAGGCAGCATAGATTATAATGTGGGAAAAGTATGAACACACACGCTAGTTTATTTAGAGATGAGTTGGTGTTAATTGTCTGTGTGTTAGTGGTAGTGTGTGAGTTTCGTGGGGAAGAATGTGTTAAGTTTTTTATTCCTGTAGCTTTTTTTTTCAAAGTTTGTTATTTTTTTACATGTGGTAGAGGAAATCTGGCCACTTATATGCCATTCCCCGGGTAGGTCCTAGAGAGAGAGAGAGAGAGAGAGAGAGAGAGAGAGAGAGAGAGAGAGAGAGAGAGAGAGAGAGAGAGAGAGAGAGAGTGTTAGCTAAAAGAATGGGATAAATATAAGTGTCTTGTTTTAGTCTAGTGTGCATTTATTGTTATGAAAGCCAACACTCACAGCTTAGAATATTGAATAGATGGTAATTGTTTTAGTAATTGTAATTGAAAGTGTTGCTCAAAATTGTTTAGGTTCCTGAGAGTAAAGTTACCTATGATATTAGCTGGTGATTTCTAGAAGTTAGAGTCTGGTGTGCATCTAGTGTTTTGAAAGCCAGCACTCACTGCTAAATGTGTCACTGAATGTGTTGTCGAGGTCTTAATAATCATAACTGAAAATTGTTGCTTAAAATTGCTCAGGGTTGCCGAGAGTGAAATTGTTTCTGATACTACCAAATGATTTCCAGAAACTGTATCCTGGTATGCATTTATTGTTTCGAAAGCTAGCACTCATTGACTATGTAGTATTTTGATATGTTGTCGAGGTGTTAGTAATTGTAGTTGAAACTGTTGATTAAAATTGCGGTATTACTGCAGAGTTTCACCACAATCAGCTGCGTGTTTTTTACCCACCTCAAGAGATAGAGCTCTTGATTACGAGTAATTTGAACCCATATATACGAGGTGCAACCTTTTTGAATGGCGACACAGATTTTTTTTTTTAAATTTAAGCGTGTTTTGGTGAGCCGTGACACTTGCCTCCCGCATCAAACCCTGCCATACACTGATGGTGTCATGCGCTCGCGGTGGCTAGGCGGGCTCCGTGACATACCATTGTCTGAGCATGCGCTTAATTGTCTACGCTGATTGGTTCTGTTCTTTGAAACTGAAGCGGCGGCCGATGTAAAAAAAAAAAAAGCATAATTATTTCCACCAATCACGACGGCCCCTGAGGTTAGGTTAGATTAGGTTTAGTTAGGTTAGGTTAGGTTGGGTTTAGTTAGGTTAGATTAGGTTGGGTTAGGTTAGGTTAGATTAGGTTTAGTTAGGTTAGGTTCTTTTCTGGAGGAAACTAATTTTTCTGGTAGATTTCAGCTTGTTTTTAATTAATTTACCAGTTGTTTTTGATGCAAATCATATTTTTCGGGGCTGTAAAAAAAAAATTGGTTGATTTGCGCCAAAACAAGTGGTATTTTAATTAAAAGCAAGCCGAAATCTACCAGAAAAAAATAGTTTCGTCCAGAAAGGGCAAGGTGGTGAAACTCTGTAGGTTTACCAAAATTGCCTTGGGTTGCTGAAAGTAGAAATACACATGATATTGGCAAGTGATTTCCAGACGCTAGATAAAATTTATGGATGGTGCGTTGTTAACAGTCATTGCCTTGTGTAGTTTGTAGGACAGCGGTGTGTTGCTGTCTCTCCGTCTCTCAAACAACAGCAGCCTATTTAATCAGAAACATAATTTATGAAACGTTTCCTCGTCTGCCTCTCACTTTAGTATATCTCAATTCATACTTTCATTATCTTTCGCAAGGATACACCATCGTTAGTGAGAACATCTTACTTGTAAACATGACTATTTTATCTTTGTGGTCTTAGAAAATACTCCTTTAAGAGAGCAAGGCAATTAAGAAAACTGGTTCAGGTTGTTAGTAATTAGTGTTCTTTGAAAAAAAAATACTATATTTACGCATGAATCTGAGAGCTTGTTATGACTTCCCTTTTGTTTGTGTTTTTATTTTCCTTGCTTCATTACACTGATGTCATTCAGCGCAAATAGAACTAAGAGACGCCAGAATATACAAGAGATTCAGTCACACATTTTACTGTTGCGATATTGCTCTAAAATTACTCTAAATAATTTTTCCTTGAAGCAGAGGAGAAGCGGACGCAAATATCAATAAATCATTTATCACGAAAGCTCTTCAAACATTTCAGCACTATCAAGTTGGCGAGTGTCTATTTCCTCACGTGATATATGTTGTAGCAGAGGTGTTTCCTGTGCATCAGCTCGGAGAGTATTCATAACCTGGCGTGACGTCAAAACAACACAAGATATTTATTAAACTATCACGTGTGTGTCTTTTCTACTTGTATCCTTAACTTCCTCAGTACTGGGACACATTTTTACCTTGAGATTTGTGTACGATTAGACCATTTTATTGACATTAGGGGGAATCTATGGAGGTCAGAAGATAAATGGCTACAGTCTTCACTATTTCAATCCCCACATGAGTTTCTGATGCTGTATAAAATCACTAAATAGTAACCAGAATGAATATGAAAATGCGTCATGGTATTGAAGGGGTTAATGAACACTGCTTCCATCATCAGAACTAATTTATAAGGTTGCACACATGAATACTCGTGTTCATGTGGGTGTTGTTTGTATTGTTGATGTAGAGCAGTGTTTAAACTATCACGGGGACATTTAAAACACACTTAAAAGCCCGAGTATCTTCCAGTAAAGCCTGTTAGATGCAAGGTATATGACGGTGAAGTGTTTTTGAATACTCTTTGTCTGCTTTCTCTAATCCATTCAGTTTTAGTTGTTAATATTTGAAAATGTATTAAGCTGTTAACTCATTGTAGCACTGATAGAAAACTGGAATATATAAAACAGGAGAAATTGTCCCAAGGTGTTGAAGAGTTTAAATTCTCACTGGAAGCGTTGAAAAGAAAAAAAAAGCACCATTACGAACATGAGTAATTTCTACTAATGCCTGCTGGGTAGAATTAAGAAACATGATTGTGAAATGCTCTCGAGGTTTGCCCCACTGTACATCCTCTTTTGTCCATCCAGCTCACTCAGGAGTCAGTAGTTATGGTTGTATTAATTAAGCCGTTCCAGTGATGCGGATAGAAAACTGGAGAGAGAGAAAAGAAAAAAAAAGAAAAAAATGCTGAAATAAGAATGGAAAATGTTGAAAAGTGAAGGATGTTTTGGAGTTTGTGTTCTTTCTGATTCCTCTCCGATTGAGTGGTGTTGAAATCGCATTGGCATCTGTGTTACATTTATGCTATACATATGCAGCTTGTGTTTCGACTCTGGTTTTATCGTGTAAGTTGTAGCAAATCTGTGTATTAGTTCGATAGCTGAGGGGGAGGATGTATTCTCTGTCTCTGTCTGTCTGTCTGTCTGTCTGTCTGTCTGTCTGTCTGTCTGTCTGTCTGTCTGTCTGTCTGTCTGTCTGTCTGTCTGTCTGTCTGTCTGTCTGTCTCTCTCTCTCTCTCTCTCTCTCTCTCTCTCTCTCTCACACACACACACACACACACACACACACACACACACACACACACACACACACACACACACACACACACACACACACACACACACATTATCCACCTCAGTTTGTGTACCGAGAGAGTGAGGGACGAACCGCCAGCTGCAACACATCTCCATTCAATACGTGGAGCTTCAGCCTGTGTATTAGTAACATATCAAATACTAAGCGGAAACGGAAACTTAACCCTAAAAAGAAAATAAAAAATATCAAATCTAATGCAATGGCGGCAAGTGAATAACATACGAACATTACGAACATTGCATAAGAAAAAAAGAGAATCTGCAAGAGACTATCAGGTCTACACGTGGCAGTCCCTGTATGAACAAAGCTACTTAATTCTATCTATCATCCCCTTCCAGAAATTGATCTAATCTTCTTTTAAAGCTCCCTATTGACTCAGCACTAACAACATGACCACTGAGGCCGTTCCACTCATCAACCACTCTGTTTGTGCATCTGTGAACTGTAGGCATCAGATAACCACGAATACCTCAGATGAGAAAAACGGCGAAGCATACACGAGGCGGTGGCGTAGTGGATAAGATGGTCAGCGTGGGATCGGGTACACGTCCGCGGGTAGATTCGTCTCCCATCACGTATCGCCTTGAAACTTTGCTATTTGTCGAGTGGTTTAAAGTTACCTACATGTCACCATGATACCCAGGTTCGAGGTGGTTGCACAAAAGATACGTTTGGGTACTACTATAAATAAAATTGCCTGCGCCACTAATGGGTGGAAACTGAACACCGCACCCCATACATACTCTGCAAATATATCTACAGGTGCTATAGGCCTTAACAAAAAACAAATAAAAAAATACGACACACTATTCCAACTTATACAGACTCAGAAAGGATCGATGCACAATACCGCACCACTGACCATAACTCACGTCCGTCATAACAGTATTGCAGCTGATAAACACAACACAAACAGAGGAAGAGTCAGTTGTGTATATGTAACCAGTAAGTAGACTAAATGAGGCAATGATAACCGGAAGCCTGCTCTAATTACACCACCTGATATTTATTAGTACACTACCCAACATTATAAACACGTGTCATTTCGCTTCAGCTTTGAACCACATCAGTCCATCAGCTCCTAAGCGCCACAGTAACCTTCACCGGCTTAACTTAACCTCTACATTGCTGGAACATATTTTTACCTTGAGATTTGTGTGCGATTTGACCATTTTATTGACATTAGGAAGGGTCTATAGGGGTCAGAAGTTTAATGGCCACAGTCTTTACTATTTTAATCCCCAACATGAGTCTCTGAATCTGTATAAAATCACCAGATAGTAAGTAGAATGAATATGGAAACGCGTCATGATACTGAAGGGGTTAAGCTACAGGACTCCATCAGCTCTCAAGCACCACAGTAACCTTCACCACCTCTGCATTCCGAACATAACATAACCTAAACACACTGAGCCGCCGAACAGCTGATAAGTAACACGGTGAATCAAGTAACCACCACTGGCAAGTAAGAAAGTATGCGCAATATTGAGAAACGCTTCCTTCTCTCATCACGACCATTTCCAAACACCGCATATAGAATTAGCCGAGTTCTAAAGAGTATTTTTTCCTGTTGATAGCATGTTAGGGTATGAATATGATGAAAATTCAAGCTGTGTTTATATTTAACTCCCCTGAGAAACAGTGTGAGAGAGATCCTGAACGCATGACACTGCTACCTCGTGACCGCGCAACAACAGCAGAACATTGACTATAACATGCAGACGACTTGTTAACATGTCACTAGAATCACAGAAACACCATCTTAGAAATCCGTGACACTTCAACTAGAGCCTTTTGAAAATAATGAAGGTGCAGCGCAGAAGTGTTTGAGAAATTGCGCCTATATACGAATAATACTTTGTGACATAAACGCAACATAAAAGTAAATGTAAGCATGCCGCCGTGGTGCAGTGGAACCATGCGTGCTTTGGGGTCAGAGGGGTCTCCAAGCGCACGGGTTCGAATCCTGTCCACGGTCCGAATGTAGGTTGGGCTTCCTCACTTGGGGCAACGGTTTCCCAGCGGGTGGGCTTTGAGATAGGAGTTACCCCAAAATGTATCCCCTTTAGCGCATAAATTCCCGTGAAAAGCCCACATGATAAAAACAAAAATAATAATAATGATAAATAATAGCATATAAATCACAGGTTACTCCCCCTTCCCCCCCCTCCCAATGCCTCTCCTTCCCCTATAAACATGAAAATAAATAAATGAATATAAAAAAATGACTGCGCACCACACACACACACACACACACACACACACGTGGGAGGTAAGCTCTTACTAATAAATGCAATACGTTCTTAGTGGCCTACAATATAAATACCATGTTAATAATACAGTGTGTCCATTTAACATTTTTTTTAAACCCTTCAGTACCATGACGCGTTCCCCATGTTGATTCCGGCTACTATTTGGTCATTATATACAGCTTCAGAAACTCTTGTGGCGATTGAAATGGTGAGGACTGTGGCCATTAATCTTCTGACCTGCATAGACCCTTCCTAATGTCAATGAAATCGTCTAATCGTACACAAATATCAAGGTGAATAATGTCTTCCAGTTTTGAAGGGGTGAACTGTTGCTGCCCCCGTCTCTCTCTCTCTCTCTCTCTCTCTCTCTCTCTCTCTCTCTCTCTCTCTCTCTCTCTCTCTCTCTCTCATTCATAACGGCGCGTCCACAAGCAGTAAGTCAATCAGGTGCTGGGCGTGACATGTTTTCTGGCGCCCTCCTTCAAGCGTCAATTATCGAGGCGGGTGCTGAATAAACTTAATTGCCGTCGAAAGGTTCTGCTGTTGGGAGGGAGCGGGGCGTGAATTGCCGCCACTGTGCGCTTCCCCTTGTCTGCAAATTGAGAGAGGAAAATAATAATAATGATGAGGAAAAAAGAGGAGGAAGAGGAGGGAGAAATAGAAAAAGATGTGAAATAATTGTATTGTTTAGTGTGTGTGTGTGTGTGTGTGTGTGTGTGTGTGTTTGATGTAATTGGACGAAAAAATGGTTCTGCTAATGAGTGTCAATGTATGTGTATGTTTGCTTAGCGTTTCTGAATGTTGTGGAAATGTAAAAGAGAGAGATAGAAAAAAAAAAAAAAAAAACTGTATTACGTGGAAATTCATTTAATGGTGTTAATTGAATCGCGCGTACACTTTATAAGAAACTCAGAAAAATAGTTATAATGATGACTTTTAAAAATACAAGTTAAGGTTTTGAACTTTGTGGAAATCAAAATAAGAATGAGCGAACAGCTTATAAG
>NC_059304.1:20588674-20593674 GCF_017591435.1 Portunus trituberculatus
TTCCACCTTGCCTAAAAAATCAGTACGAGTGAAATTGATAACGTTGGTAAGGGTGAGTGGCAGCGAATGATTGGCTAAGGGAGAGTGATTGAGATTGCGGTAATAAGAGTGAACAGTTGAAAGTACTAGCTAAGAGTGAACGAGTGAGTGGTAAGTGTGAGTGGAGGTTGGTGCGGTGAGGGTGAGGGGTTGGAAGTGGCTAGCTAAGGGCGGGTGATTGAAGTGGCAGGCGTGTCCTTCGTGGTGGCAGATTCCAGCCTGGAGTGGCGGTCTTCGTACCCCGAGTGACTCCTCTTCCTCGCGTGATGGATATCGTGCGAGCCTCACATATTGATGTCACTTCAAGCCACCTGTTATTCCTCACTCAGACCTTCCTTCCTTTCTTCCATCCGTCCTTCCTTCATTTCTTCCTTCCTTCCTTCCTTTCTTTCTTTCTTTCTTCTTTCTATCCTCCATCCTCTCTTCCTTCCTTCATTCATTCATTCCCTCCCTTCTTCCTTCCATCCTTCCTCCGTCTACTCTCCCTCGCGTCTGTGTTTGGGAGTGGATAGGATAAGTATGAGATTAGTAATAAAGCTGCTATTGGTGTTATTGATATCACTGCTGCTGCTTTTGTTGCTATTGCTGCTTTCTTACCAATTTTCCTGAAAAACTCTTCTTTAAAAAGGCTAACTACAGTTACACTATGTACATATGTATGTATCTCCCAATTGTAACCTTTAGTTATCAATAAATGTTCAAATATTCAAATGCTCCTGATCTTGCTACCACCACCACCACCACCACCACCACCACCACCACCACCACCACCACCACCACCACCACTACTACTACTACTACTACTACTACTACTACTACTACTACTACTACTACTACTACTACTACTACAACAACAACAACAACAACAACAACAACAACAACAACTACAACACTACTACTACTACTACTACTACTACAACAACAACAACAACAACAACAACAACAACAACAACAACAACAACAACCAACACCACCACCACCACTACTACTACTACTACTACTACTACTACTACCACCACCACCACCACCACCACCACCACCACCACCACCATCACCACCACCACTACTACTACTACTACTACTACTACTACTACTACTACTACCTACCAGTAGGCGATTTTGTACAGCTTCAGAAACATATGTTGGGATTAGAATAATGAAGACTCTGGCCATTAATCTTTTGACCTATAGACTCTTCCAAATGCAAATAAAATCGTGTAATCATACCTAAAAAAAAAATCAAGGTAAAAATTGCGTCTCAGTATTGAAGGGGTATAGAAAAGGCCAAAAAAAAAAAAAAAAGCCCGACGAGAATTAAATATAAGTCTGTCCTAAGGTTACACAAAGGATGATCTTAAACACGTCGTAATTTTAGCTTAATTGATATCAGACTGTAGAAAACACAAAAAAAAATATTCCTGATAAATAAGAGCAATGCGATATGAGACCGTTCCTTCCACCCATCATAATTCAACTCCTCTCGGTCATTGCGCGGCTCATAAAAAGAAGCAAAAAAAAAAAAAAAAAAAAAAGCTCATAAGGTTATATATTAACTCTTTCAGAACTGGGACTCATTTTTACCGTGAGTTTTGGGTTTGAGTAGACGATTTCATTGACACTAGGAAGAGTCTATGGAGGGCAGAAGATTAATGGCCAGAGTCTTCACTATTTCAATCCCCCCACGTAAGTTTGTGAAGCTGTATAGAATCACCTAATAGTAAGCAGAATGAATATGAAAACGCGTCGTGGCACTGAAGGGGGGTTAATTTTATCCTCTGGTCATGGAATTCAGCAGTCGTTGTGGGGGATGACTTTATTTCACCAGCTGTGCATGTTTGAAAAGGCCAGAGTCATAACCAGCTGTCTTTGTTGAAATTTTAAAATCGAAATAGAAAAAAAAAAAAAATAGATCCACGAGATTAAATATTTACTCGATCTTTGGCCATGAAATAGATTGAACGTTGTGATGTGACCTTTATTTTTCTTTTTTTTTTCGTCTTTTTTCTACCAGTTTTAAGGTCGCCAGCAGTGCCTACCCACCTGTCATTCTGGAACTCTTAAAAAAAAAAAAAATCACTCATTCACATATTAATTCAGTCAGGTTTGGGTTGCGAACGACGTAGAGAGTAGAGAGACTAAAATGAAACGTAAATCCACTGGAAAGGAAAGGAAAGACACTGGGGAAAAAATAGTTATGAAAAGGTGGAATGGTGAAGTGTGAATCTGGGCGAGAGAGGCGAGCAAGTACCTAGGTCTGGAAATGGACAAATAGACTGGAGTGGCGCTAGAAAAAAAGGTCTAGAATAGTGGGGGAAAGATGTAGAAGGACTGGAGAGTGGAAAAAATAGGCTGAAATGAGAGAGAGAGAGAGAGAGAGAGAGAGAGAGAGAGAGAGAGAGAGAGAGAGAGAGAGAGAGAAAGGAGAGACTGAAGCACATGTGAGAGAAGGAAATGGAACGGAACGGCTGAACAGTGCTAAACCTTCCCAAACAGTACCTACCCAATCTTACACCTGCCTGCCTGTCTGTGTCTCTGTCTGTCTTTCTGTCTGCCGGAGTGACTCACAACACGTCTAACTGGGCTGAAACATTTATCCTCCTGGCGCTCACATTTTTCACGTGACAAGGGGATTCAACATTGAAAAGGCCGTATCGTCTGTTGGAGAATACTGAATACAGGAGAAATGAGAGTAGATCAGGAATTATTTATGTTACGTAAGGATTATGTGTGTGTGTGGGGGGGAAAGGATGAGGGGAGCAGGAAGATAATGCGTGGTTTGTCAATGAATCCTTTACTGAGCACGAAAATAAGGACGGGTGAAGGAGGAGGAAGAGGTGTACGTAAGAGAAAAAAGAAAGAAGACGAAGGAAAGAAGGAACATGAGAAGAATGTGTACTAAAGGTATGAAATAGAGATGAAAAGGGGGAGGAGGAGGAGGAGGAGGAGGAGAAGGAGGAGGAGGAAGGAAAAGGAAAACAGAACAGAGAAAGATGAGAAGAAGGAGAAAAGGAGGAGGAAAAGGAGAAGGAAAAGGAGAAGGAGGAGGAGGAGAAGGAGGAAGAGGAAGGTACAGGAGAAGTAAGAGAAGACGGAGAGAAGACAGAAAAGGAGGACGAGGAAAGAAAAGTTGGGAAAGAAGAGAAGGAGGAGGAGGAGGAGGAGGAGGAATACAAAGGAATACAAAGGAAAAGCCAAACAGCAACAGACCTGTTGGTCCTTTCGAGGCTGTTTGGTAACTACTTCTAACTGGCTACATATAAGAGAGACAGGACAGTACAGGAGAAGGCTCTTCCCCACCCACCACTCCCTCCAGCTTTCGCTGGCATGGAAAATAGTTGGAAAAGTACCATGCAGTATGGAAAAACTGACATGGAATTTTCACAGGAAAGGATGAAAGGAGATTCTATTATTCACCCTACGGTGAACTTTACATATCTATCTAGGAGGAGGAGGAGGAGGAGGAGGAGGAGGAGGAGGAGGAGGAGGAGGAGGAGGAGGAGGAGGAGGAGAAGAAGAAGAAGAAGAAGAAGAAGAAGAAGAAGAAGAAGAAGAAGAAAAGTAGCAACATCCTTCACGAGAGACGTCCATTTGTTCCTTTTCCTCAAAGTTTCTTTTTATCTAATTTCCAGTTAACTCTCTTTTCCTCCTCCATTCCCCTCCTTTTCCCTCCCTTCCTTTCATTCTTTCCCCCTCTCCTCCCTCCACCTCTCCTTCAGAAGTATAAAATCTTTCTAGAAATCTGTTTGCTCCTACAGCAATTTTAGACCACCTCTCTCTCTCTCTCTCTCTCTCTCTCTCTCTCTCTCTCTCTCTCTCTCTCTCTCTCTCTCTCTCTCTCTCTCTCTCTCTCTCTCTCTCTCTCTCTCTCTCTCTCTCTCTCTCTCTCTCTCTCTCTCTCTCTCTCTCTCTCTCTCTCTCTCTCTCTCTCTCTCTCTCTCTCTCTCTCTCTCTCTCTCTCTCTCTCTCTCTCTCTCTCTCTCTCTCTCTCTCTGATGATGACGAAGAGCAGCG
This sequence comes from Portunus trituberculatus, assembly GCF_017591435.1. Classification (NCBI taxonomy): domain Eukaryota; kingdom Metazoa; phylum Arthropoda; class Malacostraca; order Decapoda; family Portunidae; genus Portunus; species Portunus trituberculatus. The sequence continues at coordinate 20,592,725 of NC_059304.1, forward strand.
AGGAAGGCGTTGACAGAAAGGCAATTTTCAGCCGCGATCGAGGAGAGAGAGAGAGAGAGAGAGAGAGAGAGAGAGAGAGAGAGAGAGAGAGAGAGAGAGAGAGAGAGAGAGAGAGAGAGAGAGCATGAAAGACAAGGACAGATTAATTCCACTCACTCACTCACTCACTAACTTACTCACTCACTCACTCACTCACTCACTTTCAATCATTCATTCTCTCACTCACTCACCACTGAACACCCCTCACCATCTATTCTCTCTCTCTCTCTCTCTCTCTCTCTCTCTCTCTCTCTCTCTCTCTCACTCTCTCTCTCTCGTTGTTTTTTTCATTTTTTTTTCAGACCTTTTATATTTTTTCGTCAATATTCCAGTTTCTTTCTCTTCCACTTTGATTTTATGCTATTCCTATTTTTTGATCCATTTCCAGCTGACCATTCTGTTTTTTTTATGATGTCTGTTCTATTCTCTCTCTCTCTCTCTCTCTCTCTCTCTCTCTCTCTCTCTCTCTCTCTCTCTCTCTCTCTCTCTCTCTCTCTCTCTCTCTCTCTCTCTAACTTATTTCCGCCCTTTTCCAGAGTGTTTGTAACCTTTTCGTAATGTTTTTGTCTGTTATCCGAGTCTCATTCTATCATTTCTTTCATTTTTATCATCTTTTTTCGTACTTTTAAATGATGTTCCTGTTTACGTTTCTTTTTGCAGTGAGTTTCAGTATATTTCTCTTTTTTCCAGGTTTTATTTTTATTTCTTCTATTATTTTTGTTATTCTTATTGTGTGTTTCTTTACTATTCCAGTCTCTGTTTCTCTGTTTGTATGCCTGTATGTCTGTTTGTCTGTTTGTCTGTCTGTCTGTCTGTCTGTCTGTCTCTCTCTGTGTCTCTCTCTCTCTCTCTCTCTCTCTCTCTCTCTCTCTCTCTCTCTCTCTCTCATCTGTCTCTCTCTGTCTCTCTCT
>NC_059304.1:20598674-20601174 GCF_017591435.1 Portunus trituberculatus
CCACCCACCACTCCCTCCAGCTTTCGCTGGCATGGAAAATAGCTTGGAAAAGTACCATGCAGTATGGAAAAAACTGACATGGAATTTTCACAGGAAAGGATGAAAGGAGATTCTATTATTCACCCTACGGTGAACTCTACATATCTATCTATAAGAAAGTTAATATAGTATCATGTTTAATTATTCAGACAAGAAGAGAGCTTGTTGGGGTTATTCTTTAAATATTTATCAATTTTGTTTTTGAATGATGCAATGGAAGTACTGTTTACTATTTCTGAAGGAAGCTTATTCCAAATGTTAACTATTCTATTAAAGAAAAGTGCTTTGCCTCGTGGGTTTTAAAGCGTTTTGGTGTAATTTTAAATCCATTATTCCTTGTTATGGTGGAATGATCAATAGTAAAATATTTATTGACATCAAGGTTGTTGTATCCCTGAAAAATTTTGAAAACTTCGATTAGGTCTCCTCTTATCCTGCGCTTTGTTAAGCTGAATAAATTTAATGCTTCCAGTCGTTCCTCATACGGCTTGTTTCTCAATCTCGGAATCATCTTGGTCACTCTACGCTGGATCCTTTCCAGTTTTTCAATGTCTTTTCTGAGGAGGAGGAGGAGGAGGAGGAGGAGGAGGAGGAGGAGGAGGACAAAGAGGAGGAGGAGGAGGATGGCGACGAGAAGATGTGAAAGAAGAACGAATTGAAAGAGAGAGAGAGAGAGAGAGAGAGAGAGAGAGAGAGAGAGAGAGAGAGAGAGAGAGACAGACAGACAGAAAAAGAATAAGACAAAAATAAACACAGAGAGAAAAAAAAAAAGAGGAAGAGCAAGCGAAGGAGGAAGAGGAGGAAGAAGAAGAAGAATAATAAGAGGAAGAGGAGGTGGAAGAGGAGGAGGAGGAGGACGAAGAGAAAGAAAGCCAGATGACAAGGATAACGATAAGGGAGATGCAGTTAATGGGCACTTTTTAACGTAAATCATATCAAGGTGACACATTCTGCGCTATTCATCTCGACGTAATGGAGTAGCGGTGAGAGAAACGTTATCTGACCCGCAGAAGACTCAGGAGGAGGAGGAGGAAGAGGAGGAGGAGGAGGAAGAAGCTGGGGAAGAAAGAGGAATTGGAGGAAGAGAGACTGGTAGATTGGTGAAGGAGATTGCAGAAGGAGGAGGAGGAGGAGGAAGAAGCTGGGGAAGAAGGAGGAATTGGAGGAAGAGAGACTGGTAGATTGGTGAAGGAGATTGCAGGAGGAGGTGAAGGAGGAGGAGAGAGACATAGGTGGTAGGAAGGCGGAGGTAAGTGGAGGTACAAGAGGAGACAAGGAGATGTTTGATAGGATGTACTAGGAAACGGAAGAGAAGGAGAAGGAGGAGGACGAGGAGGAGGATGAGGAGGAGGAGGAGGAAGAGGAGGGGATGAGTAGGTTGTTTTGATAAGGAGGGAGGAGGCTGAAGGAGAAAAGTAATAGGGGGTGATAGATAAGGAGGAGGAGGAGGAGGAGGAGGAGAATGAGGAGGAGGAGGAGGAGGAAGAAGAAGAGGAGGAGGAGGAGGAGGAGGAGGAGGAAAAGAAGAGGAGGAGATGAGTAGGTTGTTTGATGAGGAAGAAGGAGGGTAATAGGAGAAGAAAGAGGAGGATGGGGAGGAGGAGGAGGAAGAGAAGATCAGTAGCTCGGTGGAGGAATGAGTAGGCTGGAAGAGGGCGGTAATAGGAAGAGAAAGAGGAGGAGGAGGAGGAGGAGGAGGAGGAGGAGGAGGAAGTGGAGGAAGAAGAGGTGTAGTATATCCCAAAGAAGACCATCTCGGTGTAAAACTAATGAAGACTACCGCAATTTTGGTGATGTGTGTGGTGGTGGTGGTGGTGGTGGTGGTGGTGGTGGTGGTGGCTGGGCAGGGAAAGGACACAGGTGAAGGTGAAGGTTCCTCTTACCTGTTTGTTATTTGAGTAATGTTGGTGGTGGTGATGGTGGTGGTGGTGGTGGTGGTGGTGGTGGTAATGGTTGTGGTAACACAAATGAATACAAACACAAAATACATCCCTTCTAGGCCTAACAAGATTGCCTGTATGAATTATATATTTTTTTTTATTTGTTATAGCCTATAGCCCATTAGCGGCACTGACAATTTTCTTAATAGTAGTATCTCTATTAGCGCCCATATCACCACCCAAGCCACCTAGAACCTCGGCATCATAGTGACACGTAGGTAACTTTAAACCCCTCGACAAATGGCAAAGTTTCAAGGCGGCTCGTGGTGGGATTCGAACCTACGTATAGACGTCTGCCCGATCCCACGCTCACCACCTTATCTACTACGCCACCTTGTCGAGTAGGCGCTTCCTCTCCCGGTGAGAAATTCCCTTCAGCCACATAAGTGAGTGAAGGGAGGGAGGGTGGGAGGAAGGGGTTAGTTCGTAATAGGGAGAGGAAAGAAGGGACATTTTGAAGGGCAGGAGGGAGAGGGGAACTTGAGAGGAAAAAATAGAGGGGAAGATTAAGAAAAGGGAAA
>NC_059304.1:20606174-20626174 GCF_017591435.1 Portunus trituberculatus
ATTTTTTTTTATATTCCACAGTCGTCTCTAAACATTTTACTGGCTAGAAACTGCCAAATCTATTCCTCTCCCTTATAGATGCATTTTTTTTTTTAAATTTCTGCAGCCGCCTTTAATCTCTTCAGTACTGGGACACATTTTTATACCTTGAGATATGTGTTCGATTAGGCCATTTTATTGACATTAGGAAGGATGTATGAAGGTCAGAGGATTAATGGCCACAGTTTTCACTCTTTTAATCCCCCACATAAGTGTCTGAAGCTGTGTAAAATCACCAAAATCGTAAGCAGAATGAATATAAAAACGCGTCATGTTACTGTAAGGGCTAAATATTGTACTGGCTAAATATTGATAAAACTCCTCTTTTTTAAATCCTCTTGTAAATACAGTTTCATATCATGCAGCCGCTTCTAAACAATCTAATGGCCAGAAATTGTCAAGCGTATTATCTTTAGTCTTTTAGTTTATATTCTGCAACCGCCTCTCAACATTGTATTATCTAGAAATTGCCAAACAAACTCTTTTTTTATCCTCTTCGTGGTAAATACATTCTTTTAACCCCTTCAATACCAGGACGCGTTTCCATACTCATTGTATTTACTATTTGGTGATTTAATACAACTTCAGAAACTTGTGTGAGGGATTGAAATAGTGAATTAATCTTCTGACTTTCATTGACTCTTCCTGATGTCAATAAAATCGTCTAATCGTACCCATATATTCTTTAGCCTTCTCTAAACACTGCACTGGCTAGAAACTCCCAAACCTATTCTTTTTTTCTTATTCCTCTTCCTAGTAAATCTCTAAAAGATCCTATACACTGCTTTTTCGGTGGTGTGGATTGTGGCTTAGTGCAGTGATAAGGCGGGACGTCAACATGGTGGGTGTGTGTTGGCAAAGAATCCCACAGTTTACTGATATGATAAAGTGACGAACTGGGAAGCTGGAGAGTAAATTCATTCCAAACACGAACGATCGGAGAGTCTCTTACGTTACAATTAAACTCTTCAGTATTGGGACGTGTTTTTTTTACCTTGAGTTTTGGGTATGACTGGACGATTTTATTTACATTAGGGGAGCTGGAGAGTAAATTCATTCCAAGCACGAGCGATCGTAGTCTATACGTTACTATTAAACCTTTCACTACTGGGACGCATTTTGCTTTTATCATGAGTTTTGGGTATGACTGGACGATTTTATTTACATTAGGAGAGCTGGAGAGTAAATTCATTCTAGACACGGAGCGATCGGAGAGTCTCTATACGTTACTATTGAACCTTTCACTATTACGATGGATCTTTTAACCATAAGTTTTGGGTATGACTGGATGATTTTATTTACATTAGGGGAGCTGGAGAGTAAATTCATTCCAAACACGAGTGACCGGAGAGTATACATTACTTTTAAACCATTTACTACTGGGACGCATTCTTTACCATGAGTTATGGGTATGACTGGACGATTATGTTTAGATTTGGTAAAGTCTGCTGAGGTCAAAAAATTAATAGCCGGAGTCTTCACTTTTTCAATCCCAACATAAGTATCTGAAGCTGTATAAGATGAAATAGTAAGCAGAATGAGTATGAAATCGCGTCATGGTACTGGAGGGTTAAAGTGAAAAAGGTCCCGCCTCTCATTTTCACAAGGCTCAAGTGTTTGTCTGACAGGAAGAAAGAAAAAGGAAGGAAGAAAAAGCAGGAAGCATAAATCGTTACCTGTGTACTCAGAGACGAAAAACACGTCAGAAAAGCAAAATTAAACCAAGCTAAAAAGAAAAGGAGGAAAAGAGGAAAAGAATGAAAAAAGCCACAGATCGTCACTAGTGTACCCTTAGATAAATCAAACAAGTAAAATAAAATAAAAAAAACAACAACAACAAATACAGAACAGAAACGAAAGGAAAGCAAAAAAAAAAAAAAAAAAACAAGAACGAACCAAAAACCTTAAAAAAAAGAAAAAAGAAAATATGAAAACAAACACAAAAAAAAAAAAAAAAAAAAAGAAAATTGGAAGCAAACAAACAAGGAATCAACCCAAAAGGAAACCAAATAAACACGACTTTCCCCTCCCAGACAAACAAACAAACACACACACACACAAAAAAAAAAAAAAAAACACAGCAAAAACAGAGACACAGAATGGAAGAAAAATAGACAAAATCAAAATAAATACAAGAAAATCTGAGAAAAAACGAAGAAATGAAGAAAAAACAATATTATCTGATCGAGAGTATTTCTGATCTTATGGACGTCAAGAGGAGGAGGAGGAGGAGGAGGAGGAAAAGATATAAAAGAGGAAAACCGGCTGAGGGACGAAGATATGAGAGTGGAAGAGGGAAACAGGAGAAGAGGAAGAGGATATGAAAGAGGAGGTGGAAGGAGAAGAAGAAAAAGGAGGAGGAGGAGGAGAAGATAAGTGCAAAAAAAAAGAAGTGATAAAAGTAAAGAAAAGAAGAAAGAGAGAATTCGTTGTAGGAGGAGGAGGAGGAGGAGGAGGAGGAGGAGGAGGAGGAGGAAGAGGAGGAGGAGGAGAATAAGGAAAATGCGCTCAGTTCAAAATTTATCATCAGGGAGAAATATATAAAGAGAGAGAGAGAGAGAGAGAGAGAGAGAGAGAGATAAAACAAAGAAATATAAGAAAATAAAAACATTCTTTAATTTGTATAAAAACGTACTTTCTCTCTCTCTCTCTCTCTCTCTCTCTCTCTCTCTCTCTCTCTCTCTCTCTCTCTCTCTCTCTCTCTCTCTCTCAATGCTGGACTGCTTTCTCCATCTTACATGAATTCCTCTTTTTATTAACAGAGAGAGAGAGAGAGAGAGAGAGAGAGAGAGAGAGAGAGAGAACTGGAACACGACACATAACTCTCTCTCTCTCTCTCTCTCTCTCTCTCTCTCTCTCTCTCTCTCTCTCTCTCTCTCTCTCTCTCTCTCTCTCTCTCTCTCGTCGTTGAGCATAAGAGTTTCTGCTTCATCTCCTCTTCCTCCTCCTCCTCCTCCTCCTCCTCCTCCTCCTCCTCCTCCTCCTCCTCCTCCTCCTCCTCCTCCTCCTCCTCCTCCTCCTCATAACTTTTCCTTTTAACTTGCTTCCTTATCCCCTTCATCCCTTCATTTGCTTTACCCTCATGACTCTCTCTCTCTCTCTCTCTCTCTCTCTCTCTCTCTCTCTCTCTCTCTCTCTCTCTCTCTCTCTCTCTCTCTCTCTCTCGCTCTAATTCTTTCTCCCCTTAATTCGTAATCTCTTTTCCAATCTTACTGTTAACGTGTGTTTGCTGATTTGATATGAGAGAGAGAGAGAGAGAGAGAGAGAGAGAGAGAGAGAGAGAGAGAGAGAGAGAGAGAGAGAGAGAGAGAACACGCTCTCCACTTCAAGATTTTTCCTTTCTCTCTCTCTCTCTCTCTCTCTCTCTCTCTCTCTCTCTCTCTCTCTCTCTCTCTCTCTCTCTCTCACTCACTCACTCACTCAATCTTAATACAGCTTTAATTATAATGTGAATGTTGAGAGAGAGAGAGAGAGAGAGAGAGAGAGAGAGAGAGAGAGAAATTTTAATGAACTTTTGTATAAACAATGTATACTACAGATTGAAGACTCGTTTACCACAGAAGGAAAGAAGGAAGGAAGGAAGGAAGGAAGGAAGGAAGGAAGGAAGGAAGGAAGGAAGAGAGGGAGGAAAGAAGGAAGGGAGAGAGGGAGTAAGGAATGTAAGATAAGAGACGTGAAGGAAGGAAGGAAAGGAGGAAGGAAAGGAGAAAAGTGATGAATGAAGGAATAAATGAAGGAATGAATGAAGGAAGGAAGGAAGAAAATTAAATGAGACGAAAATTTAGGAATAACAAGAACTAAAAATATGAAATAGATAAAAAAGGAGGAAAAGGAAATTTGGGGGAAGGAAGAAAGGAAGGAAGGAAGGAAGGAAGAAGGAAGGAAGGAAGGAAAGAAGAATAGAAAAAAGACATAAAAGGAAAAGGGAGGCAGAGTATAGGAGAAACAAAGACGAAGAGGAAGAATAGAAGGAAGATGGAAATAGGAAAAAATGAAAGAAAAATTAATAATACTAGAGAAAATATGAATAAGAGGAATGAAAATAGAAAAGGCAGAATAACGAAAGACAAAAAGATAAAGAATAAAGTAAGAAGGAAAGAAAGAAAACAGATAGAAATAAAAGAAAAGAACAAAGGAGATATATAGTAGAAAGAAAGAAAGAAGAGAAAGAAGAAAGAGAGAGAGAGAGAAAGAAAAGTATGAAAAAGTGGGGGAAAAAATATAAGAAGAAAAAAATGAATGGATGGAACACGGAAGGAAGGAAAGAGTGATAAATTGAGTAAAAGGAGGAATGAAGGAAAGGAAAGAAAGATGGAAGGATAGAGAGGAAAGAGGAAGAGAAGGATTTTATTAAGAGTTACAGTGTGTGTGTATGTATGTATGTATGTATGTATGTATGTATGTATGTATGTAAAGAGTAAATGGTTAGTTATAATTCAGCATTTTTCCTTCCTCTCCTCTTTTATCTCTTCCTCCTTTCTCTTCCGTCATTATTTTTCCTTTTCTTTTCTTCTTTATTCGTTTGGTAATCTGATTAACTAATGTGAAAAATGGTCGTTCATTAGTCTCTCTCTCTCTCTCTCTCTCTCTCTCTCTCTCTCTCTCTCTCTCTCTCTCTCTCTCTCTCTCTCTCTCTCTCTCTCTCTCTCTCTCATTTCTTATTCTGTCTTCTCTGTCTCTTCGTCAAACTCATTTATTCATCTGCAGAATCTCCTTCCGCGTTCTTCCACCTCCTCCTCCTCCTCCTCCTCCTCCTCCTCCTCCTCCTCCTCCTCCTCCTCCTTTCTTCCTTCTTTTTCCCAAGCTTGTTTTATTTTTTCTTATCCTCCAAAGTGTCAAGCTACTCTGCATGGTCTCTCTCTCTCTCTCTCTCTCTCTCTCTCTCTCTCTCTCTCTCTCTCTCTCTCTCTCTCTCTCTCTCTCTCTCCTGCAGTGAGTTACGGAGAGACGGTTGGAAGGTAAAGAGGAAGAGGAAGAGGCGGTAATAAAGATGAGGTGAGGGAGAGGAGGAGGAAGAGGGAGAGGAAGAGGAAGAGGTGAGAGGTAGAGGGAGAGGAAGAGGGAGAGGTGAGAGGGGAGAGTCTTGTCTACTCAGTGGCTGGGAGTGAAGGCTTCCAGTTTGCTTCAGGCGCTCTCTCTCTCTCTCTCTCTCTCTCTCTCTCTCTCTCTCTCTCTCTCTCTCTCTCTCTCTCTCAGAATGTGCATGCATTTGTGTATCTGTGTGCAGAGAGAGAGAGAGAGAGAGAGAGAGAGAGAGAGAGAGAGAGAGAGAGAGAGAGAGAGAGAGAGAGAGAGAGAGAGAGAGAGAGAGAGAGAGAGAGAGAGAGAGAGAGAGAGAGAGAGAGAGAGAGAGAGAGAGAGCAACAATGGCACCTACAATTTCATGCATACACACACACAAAAAAAAAAACGATATAGATATTGATACAGAAATACACCACCACCACCACGACCACCACCACCACCACCACCACCACCACCACCACCACCGTAACACTTATTCTATTCACAACTGTATCGCATCTGTTCCACGTACAAGGGAAGGGTCGTAGCTGTAGGTCGTGGCTGTGTCGTTGGGGAGGGTTACTTGGACTTCTGAAACAAGTGAGGGGAGAGAGGGAGAGGTGAGGGGAAAGGAAGAGGGGAAGGGTGAGAAGTGAGAAGTAAAAAAGGTAGGGTTTTCAAAGGTAAGGGGAGATAAGAGGATGTGATTGTGAGGGGATGGGAGTGAGAGGGGAGAGGAAGGGTTAGGGGAGGGATGGAAGGGGTGAGAAAGAGTGGAGGGTGGTTGTGAAGGGAGTGTGGGAAAGGGGAAAACCGGCGTGTCAGTTTCCCCTTTTGTATGAGTATTGGTCTCTTAACTCTCTCTCTCTCTCTCTCTCTCTCTCTCTCTCTCTCTCTCTCTCTCTCTCTCTCTGTATACTGATACAATATCGTTTTTCAATTAGTGTGCGACTATTATTTTGACTACTACTACTACTACTACTACTACTACTACTACTACTACTACTACTACTACTACTACTACTACTACTGCTACTACTACTACTACGACCAAAACCACCACTACCACTACAATTTTTATTTTCTACAACTATATTTATCAATAAATTTTACAAGAGAGGTGACTGCCAGTGTGTGTGTGTGTGTGTGTGTGTGTGTGTGTGTGTGTGTGTGTGTGTGTTAATACTGCGGCTGGCTTCACGGGTGCACAGGTGCTAAATGTGGCGGTATTGTGGCTTCAAAGCACGGCATTTTATCGCACACTGTCAACATTCACACACACGAGAAAGCTGCCGCGTGTGTGCCATCGACCCGGGCGGCGCTTTGGTGACGGCGGCGGCTGTGGCTGTGGTGGTGGTGGTGGTGGTAGTTCTATTATTATTATTATTATTATTATTATTATTATTATTATTATTATTATTATTAGTATTAGTAGTAGTAGTAGTAGTAGTAGTAGTAGAGGTAGTAATAGGAATAGAAGTAGTGGTAGGAGTACCAGCAGCAGTTGTTGTTGTTGTTGTTGTTGAGTAGTAGTAGTAGTAGCAGCAGTAAGCAGTAGGTGCAGTAGTAGCAGCAGCAGCAGCAGCAGCAGCAGCAGCAGCAGTGGTGGCAGCAGTGCAGTGGTGGTAGTAGCAGTAGCAGCAGCAGCAGCAGCAGTGCAGCAGTGGTGGTGGTGTTGTGGTGGTGGTGGTGGTAGCAGTGGTGGTGGTGGTGCAGCAGCAGTAGTGGCAGCAGCAGTAGTGGTGCAGCAGCAGCAGTGGCAGTAGCAGCAGTAGCAGTAGTAGTAGTAGTAGTAGTAGTAGTAGTAGTAGTAGTAACAAAAGAAGTAGTAGTAGTAGTAGTAATAGTAGTAGTAGTAGTAATCTTTATTTTGAGGTGTTGATAATAACTGTAATCTTTTCCTTAGTTTGATATTAGTGTTGGTTCCGAATCTATGCTACTGCTGATAATGATAATGATGTTGTTGTTGTTGTTGTTGTTGTTGTTGTTGTTGTTGTTGTTGTTGATGATGATGATGAAGTTGTTTGTGGTGCTGTAATAGAGGTTATTTTTGTCCTTCCTTGTTTGTCTCATCGTTTCATTGTTGTTGTTGTTGTTGTTGTTGTTGCTTTTTGTTGTCTATCTGTCATCTTTTTTTCAACTTTTTCCGTCTTCTTTTCTTCCTCCGTATATTTATTCATTTCTTTCGATTTCTTTGCTTTTTTTTTCTAATTCTATTTCTTGTTCTTGTTTTACTGTCGTTTTTCTTCATATATTTGTTAATGTTCATCATCATCATCATCATCATCATCTTCTTCTTCTTCTTCTTCTTCTTCTTCTTCTTCCTCTTCTTCTTCTTCTTCATCATCATCATCATCATCATCATCTTCATCATCTTCACTTCTTCTTCTTCTTCTTCTTCTTCTTCTTCTTCTTCTTCTTCTTCTTCTTTTCCTTTTTGTCTTCCTCCACATCTTCGTCTTCCACCACCACCACCACCACCACCACCACCACCACCACCACCACCAGCTGTACCGCAGAGTGAGTGAACGAGTGAATGAATGTGTTTATGTCTACACTTTCCTTCACTCCTATTCACTTTTATGGCTATTTTTGAGCAGATTTATCCTCTCTATACAAGACTGATGTGTTTACGAGTAGCGGCGGGGCGGGTTTGTTTACATGTATGTTTGTCTGTTTATTTATGTGTGTGTGTGTGTGTGTGTGTGTGTGTGTGTGTGTGTGTGTGTGTGTGTGTGTGTGTGTTAAAGTTTGATTGTGTATTAGATAAAAATTAGAGACACACACACACACACACACACACACACACACACACACACACACACACACACACACACACACATACTTTTCCATTCTCCTAATTACCCACTCCTCTACATCCTCCTCTCCATCTTTTCCTCTCCCCTCTCTCTCTATCTCCCTCTCCCTTCCTCTCTCCCTCTCTCTCTCCCCTTTCTCCCTTCCCCCTGCCCCTCCCCCTCCTCTCCTTCTCCTCTATTTCTGCGTACATCCTTCCTTCCTTCCAAAAAAATAATAATCACATTGAACAAAGCCACTGAGGAGAAAAAGAGCGTAATTAGAGAGAGAGAGAGAGAGAGAGAGAGAGAGAGAGAGAGAGAGAGAGAGAGAGAGAGAGAATTACTGAGGTTTTTTTTTATTCATGTTTTCTTAATATTTTCTTTTTTTTTTCTCTCAACGTAACTCACTAAGTCTATACTTTTACCGAGGGCGTGCGTGGTGGGGGGGCGTGGGAGGTGGGGAGGAAAGGAAGGGTGTGTGGGTGGATTGGTACTAGAGTGGTGTGTGTTTGTCTGTCTGTGTTTTGGTCGTGTTGTGTGTGTGTGTGTGTGTGTTTGTGCATTGTTGTTGTTGTTGTTGTTGTTGTGTTGTCTTCCTTTTCTCTTTTATTTCTTTTCCTTCTCCTCCTCTTTTTCCTCCTTTTTCCTTTTCCTCTACTTTTTTCCTCTTTCTTTTCCTCCTCCTCCTCCTCTTCCTCTTCCTCTTCCTCTTCCTCTTCCTCTTCCTCCTTCCTCTTCCTCTTCCCCCTCCTCCTCCTCCTCCTCCTCCTCCTCCTCCTCCTCCTCCTCCTCCTCCTCTTCCTCCTCCTCCTCCTCCTCCTCCTCCTCCTCCTCCTCCTCTTCCTCCTCCTCCTCTTCCTCCTCCTCCTCCTTGCCCTCTTTCATTAACCAAGAACAACCCTTTCTTTCCGTCAAGTCCCCACAACTCTATCATTCCTCCTCCTCCTCCTCCTCCTCCTCGTCCTCCTCCTCCTCTTCCTCCTCCTCCTCCTCTTCCTCCTCCTCCTCTCCCTCTTCCTCCTCTTCCTCCTCCTCCTCCTCTAGCAAGAATCCAGGCACATCCGTCAGACGAAAATGGAACAAAACTGGCTGGTGCTTTATCGCTAGAGGAGGAGAAAGAGAAAGAGGAGGAGAAGGAAGAGGAGGAGGAAGAGGAAGAGGAGGAGGAGGAGGAGGAGGAGGAGGAGGAGGAGGAGGAGGAGGAGTGCAAGATTGCCATAGTATTTCTCTTGCTGAAGGGGACGCGTCTCTTCCGCCGAAAGGAGTGTTTAGAGTAATGAGGGGAAGGTGAGAGAGAGAGAGAGAGAGAGAGAGAGAGAGAGAGAGAGAGAGAGAGAGAGAGAGAGAGGGAGAAGGAGCAGTACCATTGAAGTGTCTCCGTCGTTTCGTTTTCTTTTCCCACTCGTAAAATTCTCAGTGAGTCGTTTTCTTTTCACTTGGCAGGAATTGTGCGCCTAGGAAAGATGAAGGCGGAAAAAACAAGAGAGAGAGAGAGAGAGAGAGAGAGAGAGAGAGAGAGAGAGAGAGAGAGAGAGAGAGAAAGAAGAAAGAAAGAAGGAATTCAAATTGTTTCTTCCCATGATACACGATTATTCTTTATAGCCATAGGCATATAATAGCATTTAAATTCTACAGATACTAATTTGCGTAATCAATTGTCAATTCAAATAATAGTATTAAAACTAAAAACAGATGAAAGTTAAACAACAGGTGAAAAGGTAAAGCAGTAACAGTGAAACTAGAGATTAAGAGAAAAAAAATGTCTAGCCTAAAATATTTTCTGAAATCAACTTAAAACATTATAAAATCTAATTAAAACAATAGAAATATTACATACAGTAGAGTGAAAAAGGACGTGATTACGAGTCTTTAAGAAATACATTTATGAAAGTGAGTGAGCGAGTGAATGAAGGAAAATTGATGCAGTGAATCTTATCTTTGAAGGTGAAAGAAATGAAAGAAAGAAGGAAAGAAGGAAGGGAAGAAAGATTGAGTGAGTGAATGAAGGAAGGAAGGTTTATATATTGTTTCTTAACGCTGAAGGTGAAAGAAAGAAAGAAAGAAAGAAGGAAAGGAGTGAAATAGTGAGTGAGTGAGTGAATGAAGGAAGTGAGTGAGTGAAGGAAGGAAGGAAGACAGAAGTATTGTTTCGTATCATTAAAGGTGAGTAACACGTGTTTATGGAAAGAGGCAATCGGCTGCCTCTTATCCCTTCAGCACTGGGACGCATTTTTACCATGAGTTTGTGTACGATTAGACCACTTTATTGACATTAGGAAGGGTCTATGGAGGTAAGAAGATTAATGGCCATGTTCACCATTTTTAATCCTCACATAAGTTTCTGAAGGTGTATAAAATCACCAAATAGTAAGTAGAATGAATATGAAAACAAAGGGATTGATCGTCTGATTTTAGCTGGGGTGAGGGTTTTGAAATTATGGAATGCTGTTATGTGCTTACTCTCATGTGTTCTGGTGCTGAAATGCTGCCTTTTGAAATTAGTGATAATTGGACAGTGGATCTGAATTTTTTTTTTTTTTTTTGCATTTAATTAACCTCTTCAGTACCATGACGCGTTTCCATATTCATTCTGCTTACTATTTAGTGATTTTATACAGCTTCAGAAACTCACGTGAGAGGTTAAAATAGTGAAGACTCTGGCCATTAATCTTCGTCTAATCGCATTCCAAACTCAAGATAAAATTGTCTCCCAGCACTGAATTTGTCTTGTAATGTTTAACTGGTATTGCTTTTGGCATGGTCTTGTTAGATATACTGTCTAAATATAATAATATAGAAATGTTTGGAAATTTGGTACTTTTTTTTCAATATTTGTTTTGAATTTGTCTTGTGATGTTGAACTGGTACTGCTTCTGTGGTGTCTCGTCTCGATGTACTGTTAAGTTATACTGCTTTTTGAAATGGTTGGAAATATGAAGGTTTTTTGTTTTATTGTATATATGATCTTGTTTTGTGATCCTTACTAATCTGGTACTGGTTTTGGTGTGGTCTAGTCACGATGGAATGTGTTTAATCTACTGGTTTTGAAATGGTTTGAAATTTATTGTCTTTCATATGGTCTTAAATGCACTTTTTTGTCATTTAGGAACAGACTTTTTGTGGATCTTTTTGAATTATACTTTATGAATTGGTCTTGATTGTACTATCTTTGAGATAGTCATATGGTCTGTAATTATTTAGTAGTGCTGAGTATTATTTATAGAAATATCTCGCGGTAATTGAATACTAGTACTTCTGAAGTAATTGATTAGTTATGCTTAAACATTACTTTCATCATAAGTATATTAGAAGAGAACTTTCTGTATTATTTTCTAAACTAAATGATAAAATATTTGCTGACATATCTTTCGTTTTTACATTTCTCTTTTCACATCATATGTCAATCTCCATGCACTATCATATTTATATTCAAAGCTTTATATGTTTGCTAGTTTATTTATTTGTTTATTTATTTGTTTGTATATGTATTTACTTGTGTAAATATCATACACTAAACACTTCTTTTATTAACAGGACACTCGATTGTTTTCTCTATTAAGCAATTTTTTCTCTTCTTTATAGTTGTGTGTCTCCATCTGTTAGTTAATATACAAGTAATACGCGATCTCTGAATCCCTCCCACAACAAACCTAATCATTTATATTTATTATCAATGTAGCATTAAACATGGAATTATCTCTTAGTCCCATAACAAGATTTGTAAGCTTTTCTTCTGTTCATGCCTCGTGAAATAAGAGATAAACATTATTTTCACGCTACAACTAAACACTCATTCTGTTAATCCCTTCTAAACATGGTATAAAAAAAAAAAAAAGTGAAACAGATAAATGTTTCTTTTCAATCTTCAGCAAACAATTCATCTATCGATCATACCCAGAACATAAGAATATAAGAAAAGAGGGAAGCTGCAAGAGGCCGCCAGGCCTATACGAGGCAGTCCCAGTGTGTTTAAGCTACTTAATTCCATCTATCTTCCCCATTCATAAACTTATCTAACCTTCTTTCAAAGCTCCCTATTGACTCACCCCTGACTACATGCCCAATGAGACCGTTCCACTCATCAACCACTCTGTTTAAAAACCAGTTTCTTCCCATTTCTTTCCTAAACCTGAAACGTTTAAACCCATTATTTCTGGTTTTGTCCCCGCTACTGATCCTAAGAACTACGTAAATTCATGTCCCTTTGTTAAAACCCTTATACCACTTAAATACTTCTATCAGGTCTCCTCTTAACCTACGTCTCTCTGAGGAATGCAGATTGAGTTTTTTTAGTCTCTCTTCATAGGGAATATCCCTCATTCCCTATATCTTTTTAGTCATCCTCCTTTGCACTGACTCCAACAGAGCTATGTCATTTCTAAAATGTGGGGACCAGAATTGTACCGCATAAGCAAGATGTGGCTTGACCAGCGCCAAGTATAAATTTAGTATACCGAATCATTTCCTGCCAACATTTCTAAGTCGATGCAGCGTTCAGGAATTCTTTCAGAGATTCAAGGCAAAGGAAGGTGGAAATATAGACGAAGGCAGTTTACTAGAGAAAAGGATAGATGATTGAGAATATTGATGAACTCTTGCATTAGAAAGATAGACAGAATAGCTGTGACAGAACGAAGAAAGTCTTGTGCAGCTAGGCGCGGGAAGAGGGTGAGGCATGTAGTTAGCAGGATCAGAAGAGCAGTTAACATGAAAATAGCGTAGAAGATAGGAAGAGATGCATCATTCCGTCGATGAGAAAGAGGCTAAAGACAGTTACGGGAGAAAAGTTGTTAACCACTTCAGTACTGAGACACATTTTTACCATGGTTTTTGGGTATGATTACTCTATTTTATTTGCATTGGGAAGTGTCTATGTAGGCCATTAGATTAATACTCAGAGTCTTTACTATTCTAATCCCCACATAAGTTTCTGAAGCTGTCTGTATAAAACTGCCTAAATTGACACCAGAATGAATATGAAAACGCGGCATGGTACTGAAGGGGTTAAGACGAAAAACTTTTGATTCCATCCTGCTCAGAAGAACGGCATGAGTATAGACCATCCCCAGAGGTGTGAAGCATACCACATACATGGACGAGTAAGACCTTTCCCTGTGCAGAGTTAGCAGTTAGGGGAATGAAAAAATCTGGCGGAGATGACTCAGAACACCTAGATTATTCATAGAAGCTGTTTTAGCAAGAGATGAGATGTGAATAAATTAAGGACAGACAGAGATTGTTCGAGGTAGAAGAGAGGGGACAGCTGAGCAACATTGAAGAAGAGATAGTTGTCTGGTAGTCTGTAGTCGAGAGAGCTGTCAGAATAGCTTACCTGTCAGTTTTCATTTTCCTCCATGCATTTCTTACAGCAGGATAGATAGAGTTTTTCCAATAGCATCCTTCCACGTATTCCAATATCTCCACTTGCCCTTTGAAAAAAAATATATATACCTGCATCGTAGCTGTCTTTAATCCCTTGAGTACCATGACGCGTTTCCATATTCATTCTGGTTAGTATTTGGTGATTTTATACAGCTTCAGAAGCTCATGTGGGGATTAAAACAGAGAAGGCTCAGGCCATTTATTTTTGACCTCTATAGACCCTTCCTGATGCCAATAAAGTAGTTTAATGATACTCAAAACTGAAGATAAAAATGTGTCTCGGTACTGAAGGCGTTAAATCATGCAGTCTACTGGCCGCCTCCACCTCGCTATTGACTTCATTTTTAATAAGGAAGAAGGAAGAGGAGGAAGGAGGAAGAATGAAGAGTAAGAGAGAGTAAGAAGGAAAGGAGAATATAATGGGGTGATGAAAAGGAAAGTGGAATAGAAAGATGAAGAGGAGAGAAGAAGAGGAAAAGGAGAATGTATTAAAGTAATGAAAAGGAGGATAATGAAATAGAAGGATGAGGAGAAAAATACAACAAGGTGATGAGGAAATGGACAAAGAACAGGAAACAAGGAAAATATAATGAAAGGGGAAAAGTAGAATAGGGGAAGAGAAAAATAAACAAGGAAAGGAAGTGAATGGAATAGGAAAGGTGAGGAGGAGAATGAGAAAGAAAAATGAATTATATGATAGAAGGACAAAACAAGAATAGGAAGAGAAGAGGAAGAATTGAATGGGAATAGGATGAAAAATTGAACAGAAGGATGAAGAGAATAGGATGAAGATGGAGAAAGAGGAGAAGGAGGAGGAGAAGGAGGAGGAGAAGAAGGAGGAGGAGAAGGAGGAGGAGAAGGAGGAGGAGAAGTAGAGAACTATGCTAATTCAATAAACACCAAGTAAATAAGTAAGCAAGTCAACAAGGTGATGCAGGAAAGGGGGGGGGAGGGGGAGAGGTAAGGTGTTTGGAGGTATAGAGGAAGGGGGATGGAGGGAGGGGTAGCTGTGTGATAGGATAGGGAGTGGTGGTGGTGGGGGGTGTAGCAGTGAGTAGGTTGGGGGGGATGGGGGATGCTCATTCATTAAGCAGATCACCCATTGTGTAAAGCATTAGGCAATATTAAGTTGAGCTAATGAATTAACACATAACTTACTGCAAGGGTCTAACTGCTCTCTCTCTCTCTCTCTCTCTCTCTCTCTCTCTCTCTCTCTCTCTCTCTCTCTCTCTCTCTCCTCTTCCTCTTCTTCTTATGTCCTCTTTCTCTCACCAAGGTCATATCGAGCTAAAGAGAAGGGAGGAGAAGGACGAGGTAGTGAAGGAGGAGGAGGAGGAGGAGGAGGAGGAGGAGGAGGAGGACGAGGACGAGAAGGAGGAGGAAGATGAGGAGGAGGAGGAAAGGTAAACTAAATCAGTAAAATCTCTCTCTCTCTCTCTCTCTCTCTCTCTTTTTTTTTTCTTTATTTAAACAAAACTTAATACAAAGGAACATGAGGCACTGTCGTGTGCTACCTATTCTAAGGGTACTACAATCTATTTCTCTACAATATTTACAAGACTTAAAAAATAGATAATATACAAGATGGTCAGCATGCAAATGGAGCACTATTCGTTTCACTTCACTTGCTCTCTCTCTCTCTCTCTCTCTCTCTCTCTCTCTCTCTCTCTCTCTCTCTCTCTCTCTCGTGTTTCTTCCTGATTTTCTCTTTTTTTTTCCTTCTCTCGTCGTCCTTCACTTTGCTTTCTCAGTCCCCCCTCCTCCTCCTCCTCCTCCTCCTATTCCTCCTCCTCCTCCTCCTCCTCCTCCTCCTCCTCCTCCTCCTCCTCCTCCTCCTCCTCCTCCTCCTGTTATTTTATTTTCCTCCAATTCTTTCTTACTTTTTTCTTTCACTCTTTCTTCCGTTTTCCTTCCATTTTCTTCAACTTTACTTATTATCAATTCTTTATTTATTTTCTATTTTCTCTCTTCTTCCTTCTTCCTTCTTGACCTATTCTTCTTTCCTCCTCCTCTACTTCCTTCTTCTCTTTTCCTTTTCTTTCAATTTTCTTCTTTATTTTCCTTCTCATTCCATATTCCTTATTTACTCTTTTCTTTATTTCTTGACTTCCATTTATCTTTCATCTCTTTCCTTTTTTCTCCTTTTTTTCTTCTTCTCTTCCATCTTGATCTCTGCTTGTTCCTTCCTCTCTCTCTCTCTCTCTCTCTCTCTCTCTCTCTCTCTCTCTCTCTCTCTCTCTCTCTCTCTCTCTCTTGTTCACCCCTTCCTTTTCTTTTGCATTCCTTCCTTCTGTTCTCCTTCATTCTTACTCTTCTCATATTTCGTAACTCGTCCTCCTCCCCTCCTTTCCTTTCTTCCTTCTCTCTTCTCTTCTCTCCTCTTCTCTTCTCTTCTCTCTCTTCTCTTCTCTTCTCTCCCCTCTTCTCTCTCCTTTCCTCCTCCATTTCTTAAAACCTTTGTTGGGCATTTCCTTCCTTCTGTTGTCTCTTGTTACCTTCCATTCTTTCCTCCATTTCCCTCTTCCTTCCTTCGTTTCCTTCGTGTCTTCCTTCTCTCCTTTCCTTCCATTCTCCGTCTGTTAAAAGTTTTCATTGTGTATTTTTTTTCTTTTGGTTTTCTCCCCTTGTCTCTATGCCTTCCTTTCTCTCTTTGTTCTCTTTCTTTTCTTGCTTTTCCTCATTTCCTTGTTTGATTTTTATTCATCTTACTTCCTTCTTCCGTTATGTCTTTTTTTCTTTCTTCATTCTTTCATTCCTTCATTTGGCTCCTTCATTCCATCTTTCACCTATTTCCTTCTTTCGTTCCTACTCTTCCTCTCTTCAACTATCTATTCTTCTATTTATTCATCTATCTCCTTCTCTATTCTTTATTCATTTCCTTCTCGCCCTTCATTTGTTCAATCTTTCATGCCTACTCTTCTTGTCATCCTCTCCTTTTCTTTCTTTCTTTCATTTCTTACTTCTTTCTTTTTTCTCTCTTCCTTGTGAATTTGCTCTATTGGTGACAGGTGAAATGATTTACTAGGAAACGTTTTACTGCTCTCTCTCTCTCTCTCTCTCTCTCTCTCTCTCTCTCTCTCTCTCTCTCTCTCTCTCTCTCTCTCTGTGTGTGTGTGTGTGTGTGTGTGTGTGTGTGTGTGTGTGTGTGTGTGTGTGTGTGTGTGTGTGTGTGTTTGAAGGTTTGATTTGTGAGTATACATCAACGTGAAAACAAACAAACGAGCGAGCGAGAGAGAGAGAGAGAGAGAGAGAGAGAGAGAGAGAGAGAGAGAGAGAGAGAGAGAGAGAGAGAGAGAGATGGATGGATGTTAGGAAGGAAGAGACGTGAGGAAGGGAGGAAGGGAAGAGAGAAAGAGAGGAAAGAGGGATAGTGTGTGAAAGAGAGAGGAAAAAAAAGAATGATGAACGGAAGAAGAAAGGAAAAAAATGAGTAAAGAATAAGAAGTGAAAGGAGATAAAGAGAAAAATGGAACTAAAATGATAAAAGAAGGAAGAAGCAAAAATAGAAGACAAAAATAAACGAATTGAAATGTCAAGTTAAAAATAAAGAATGACGGAAGATAGAAGAAAGGGGAAAAGAGAAAATAGATAACGCTGGAAATAGAAGGAACGGAAAGCGAAAAGAAATGAAAGAAAGAAATGTGTGAATGAATCGTCACCAGCTTTATGGAAAATGGAAAACGGATAAAGAAACAAAGGAAAATAAAGATTGGTGACACAAAGACACTGTTTTTTTTTCTTTATAAAGGCAATGCTGGAAAAAAAATTGAATGGAAAGAAAAATGATAGCGAACAAGCAAAAGGGAAGTAAATGGTGAAGAATTCGAATAAAAGTTGTGAAAAGCAAATATAATTGATAACAAGCAAAAAAAAAAAAAAAGAAAGAAAAAAAAAAAAAAAAAAAATGCAAGGAAAAGATTACACAGGAACTTAAAACAATAATAATTCTGGAAAAGGAATTTAAGAATACGGACAAAATAAGAAGAAATAAGAATAGAAACAAAAATGAGAATAATAACATAAAAGGAACGTTACATATACATAGAAGCTAAAAATTATCAACAACAATGAAACGTTAAAAATGAATAGAAATTTTTGAGAATAATAAGAAAAAAAAAAAAAAAAAAAACGAAAGACGAAAGACGAAAAAAAAAATGAACATACTAAGAATAATAAAAGAAAAGGAGGATTAAGACTAAGACAACTTAACCCTTTGAGTACCATGCCGCGTTTCCATATTCATTCTTTGGTGATTTTACACAGCTACAGAAACTTATGTGGGGGATTAAAATAGTGAAGACTGTGGCCATTAATCTTCTGACCTCCAAAGACCCTTCCTGATGCAAATAAAATCTCACTCCAAAATCAAGGTAAAAATTGTGTCTCAATGTCGAAAGGGTTAAGAATGCATGAAATATTAAGTAAGTCAGTCAGTCAGTCAGTCAGTCAGCCAGTCTGTCAGTCAATCAGTTGATCATTCATTGAGTCAGTCAGTCAGGTACGCAGTCAGTCAATAAATCAATTAGTTAGCTAGCCAGACAACCAGCCTCCCAGTCAGCCAGTCAGTCAGTCAGTCAGCCATACAGCAAATCATCCCGTCTAATAGTAAGTCAGTCAGTCAGGCAGTCACTCACTCAGTCTCACTCATTGAATCAGTCAGCCAGTCAGCCAGTCAGTCAGTCAGTCAGTCAATGCTAAGACTCGAGGTGCTATGTGAGTAAGGTGTGTCTGATTGTGTGACTGTCTGGCTGGCTGCATATTGACTGGCGTAGCGTGGCGGAGCTGGTAACACTGGTTGAAATAATGGAAGGAAGTCTTGTGATATTTCTTCGTCAAGGTATTTGTGTAGTCTTTTTCTTCTTGATCTTCTTGTTCTTGTTCTTTTCTTCTATTTTTCTTGTTCTTTTATCTCTTTTTTGTTCATGTTTTCTATTTTTTTCTCTTGTTGTTGTTGTTGTTGTTGTTATTCTTACTTCTTATTTCTTCCTTCTTTTACTGTTGCTACTACTACTACTACTACTACTACTACTACTACTACTACTACTACTACTACTACTACTACTACTACTACTACTACTACTACTATGCGTGCTTTGGGGTTCGAGGGGTCTCCAAGCGCACGGGTTCGAATCCTGTCCACGGTCCGAGTGTAGGTAGGGCTTCCTCACTCGGGGCAACGGTTTCCTAGCGGTTGAGATAGGAGATAGGAGGTACCATAAAAAAGTATCCCCTTTAGCCCATAAATTCCCGTGAAAAAGCCCACATGGTATAAAAAAAAAAGAACTCGATCCTTTGAAAATAGTCGTGAGAGAGCAAAGCGTTTCTGATAATAGGTCTATAATCTCTCTGGTACTACTACTACTACTACTACTACTAAAACAACTAATAGTACTACTTCTGTAACTGCTACTACCTTCTCCTTTTCTCCTCCTCTTCTTCCTCCTCCTCTTCCCCCTCCTCTTCCTCGTCTTTCCATAGTACCAGGTTCTCTTGGCTTCTGGGAGTGGTTTAGCTAGCGATGGTAACGAGGCCTCCATCACACAGGGCTGCTTAAACTTGTTGCTACACGTTACTTGCCTTTTTTCTCCTCCATTTTTTCTTTCAATTATTTTCAGATTTTTTTCGTGTTTTTTTCTTTCATTTTTTTTTTTTTTTTGCATTAGTTTGTCGTTTTTTTGTATCCCTCTTTCTTATTCCTTTCTTTTCTCATTTATTTATTTTTTTATCGTCTTGTTTTTTCTTACTTTATTTTATTTGTTTTTGTTCTTGTTGTTTTGTTTGTTATTTGTGTTGTTGTTGTTTTGAATTTTTTTTTCATATATTTTTCTTCTCTTTTCTTGTTTTTTTTCTATTTTTGTTCTTGTTCTACTGTTATTAAGTGCTGTTGCCTCTTTTCTTGTTTTCCTTCTTTTTTTTTCTTATTGTTTTTGTTGTTGTTGTTGTTGTTGTTGTTGTTGTTGTTGTTGTTGTTGTTGTTGTTGTTGTTGTTGTTGTTTTGTCGTTGTTGTTGTTGTTGTTGTTGTTGTACAGAAGACTTGCATTAGTAAGATGGACAGAAGAGGAATAAATATAAAGTATAGGAGAGAGATTCCTTCTTTTCTTGCTTCCTTCCTTCGTTCCTTCCTCCCTTCCTCTGTCTGCCCAAACTTTTCATTGTCTCTGTTTTGTTTCTCTTTGGTTCTCTCATTGTCTTCCTTTCTTTCTTTCTCTCCTTGTATCTTTTCCTTCCGTTCCCTCTCTCCTTCCTTGTTTGGCTTCTTCCTTCTTTTCTTCGTTCCTTCCTTCCTTCCTTGCTCTCTTCCTCCCTCTTATCCTTCATTATAATTTATCTCTATTTCTCATTCCTTCCTCCCTCTCTTCTCCTTTCCATCCTTCCATCCTGATTTTCTTCTTTCTACCATTCATTCATTTATCCTTCTCTCTATCTCTCCTTCCTTCCTTCCTTCCTTCCTTCCTTCCTTTCTTTTCATTTTATATATATATATATATATATATATATATATATATATATATATATATATATATATATATATATATATATATATATATATATATATATATATATATATATATATATATATATATATATATATATATATTCTCTTCCTTCCTCCTTCTTTTCTTCTTTCCATCTTTTCTTTTCTTCCTACCTTCATTCTTTCCTTCCCTCCTTCCTCTCTATTTTTACTCCATTTGTTCATTTCTTCCCCTTTTCTTCACCTATCCTTCCATTACTTTATTCCTCTCTCCTTCCTTCCATTCTTCTGTCTTCCTTCA
>NC_059304.1:20628674-20636174 GCF_017591435.1 Portunus trituberculatus
AGTTGGATTAAGTTGAGATGGGTTATGCTATGTTTGAATGGGTTGGATTGGGTTGATTTGGGTTAAATTAGCTTAGGCTAGGTTGGACTGTGAGTGAGTTAGGTTGGACTGGGTTGAAGTTTTGTTGCGCTGGTTGAGTTAGTGTTTTTTTTTTTTATGCAGGAGAAGCAACTGGCCAAGGGCAACAAAAAATTAAAAGAAAGGCTCACTGGGTTGCCAGTTTCCTTAAGGACAAGTGAGTTATCCAAAATTCAAGGACAAATGTCTTGAAAGCTTCCTCTTTAAAGAAGACAAGTAGTAGGAAGATGGAAATACAGAAACAGGCATTCCAGAGTTTACCAGTGAAAGGTATGAATGATTGAGAGTACCCTACTGGTTAACTCTTGCATTAGGGAGTTGGACAGAATAGGGATGAGAGGAAGAAGAAAGCCTTTTGCAGCGAGGCCGCAGGAAGAGGGAAGGCATGCAGTTAGCAAGATCAGAAGAGCAGTTAGCATGATGTTAGCGATAAAAGAAAGAAAGAGATGCAACATTTCAGTGGTGAGAAAGAGGCTGAAGACAGTCAGTCAGAGGAGGGGAGTTGAAGAGACGAAAAGCTTTTTGATTCCACTATATCTCATAAAACTGTGTTAGAGGAACCCCTAAACATGTGAAGAGTACTCCATACAGGGGCGGATAAGGCCCTTATACAGAGTTAGCAGTTGGAAGGCTGAGAAAAACTGGCGCAGAACGCCTAACTTCATAGAAGCTGTTTTAGCAAGAGATGAGATGTGATGTTTCCAGTTAAGATTATGAGTAAAGGACAGGCCGAGGATATTCAGTGTGGAGATAGTTGAGTGTCATTGAAAAAGAGGGGATAGTTTTTGGAATGTTGTGTCGAGTTGACAGATGGAGGAATTAAGTTTTTGGGGCATTGAACACTACTAAGTTTTCTCTGCCCTAGTCAGAAATTTTAGAGAGATCAGAAGTCAGGCGTTCTGCGGCGTCCCTGTGTGATCTGATGGCTTCCTGATGGGTTGCTCGTCTCTGAAAGGACGTGGAAAGATGTAGGGTGGTATCATCAGTGTAGGAGTGGATAGGACAAGAAGTTTGGTTAAGATCATTAATGAATAATATAAAGAGAGTGGGTGACAGGACAGAACCCTGAGGAACACCACTGATAATAGATTTAGGAAAGAACAGTGTAGTTTGTAGAAGTCTTCCTTTTAATTGAGTACAAGTTAAGAATTTCAAGACACCGGGAGTACGGGAGGTTACAAACTTAATTATCATGTGGTTAATATAATCTGAGTAGGGAGCAAGCAGATTCCAGTCAATGTTGCCATGTTGAAAGCGCAAAGCGACACATTTAGAAGAATTTAGAGTAAGCCCCCATGATTCAGCTGTAGGTACCGCTTCATTAGTGTCACGTTGGGAGGTGTTAACATCAATTAATATGGATAATGAGGGAGATCTGCGTACATTTCAGTAGATTTTAAGATCATCACCAATAATCATCATTTTAAATTTGGACGTTGTTCGGTTCCAGAAAACATTCAATTCCAGCAAATATGAAATCATTCACATGCACAACACACAAATGAACTAACAACAAGGAACACAACTCAATTTAATGCGAAGGATGCATCTGTTTCTTCTCCACCAGCTAATCCATGCCAAAATTAATTCATTCAATTGAACTAAAAATAACAAATAAATCTCACTACCACCTGGAAGACATTAGCCAATCAATGGTGATACGCGGTGTGTGTGTGTGTGTGTGTGTGTGTGTGTGTGTGTGTGTGTGTGTGTGTGTGTGTGTGTGTGTCGAGCTTGTCTTTCCTACTTCGCTTTACTACGAAAATGTGACGAGAAGTTTTGTATGAAGGAAAAAACTCTTCGCTCCTGAAGTGTGTACGGATATTGAAACATTGGTCGTATACAGTGTTATTAATAGTAAAGAGAAACAAAACGGCGACCTCCAAATCATAACATATAAATCTTGACCTCCATGTCCTCACACGCAAAACAGCGACGTCCATGTCCTAACAAACGAAACTGTTTTTTTTTTTTTTTTTTTTTTTTTTTTTTTTGCCTCTCAGGCGATTCATAACTCATTCCTTTCCCTGATTCTTCTTTCGTGTTTCTTTTCCTGCGTCACGTCTCCTTTCTTGGTGTCATTGTTCTCCAATCCCAGCAATAATCTTTCCTGTTTCTACATCTGCTCATTCACTGCATTTGCCAGCCTCTCTGCGTGTTCGCTGGCCTGCTGGCTACTTTCCCGAGGCTCCTTCTCTGAAATTTTTCTTATAGGTTTCCTTTCCTGCGTCACGTTTCTTTCCTTTGTGTCATTCTTTTCCAATCCCATCAATAATCTTTCATCCTTCCAAATGTGCTCATTCACTGTATTTACCAGCCTCTCTGCGTGTTCGCTGGCCTGCTAGATACTTTCCAGAGACCCATCTTCCTGTTCTCCAGGGACCAAGTTTTTAAGCTGATGGAATATATATATATATATATATATATATATATATATATATATATATATATATATATATATATATATATATATATATATATATATATATATATATATATATATATCTATCTATCTATCTATCTATCTATCTATCTATATCTATCTATATCTATCTATCTATCTATCTATCTATCTATCTATCTATATATCTATATATATATATATATATATATATATATATATATATATATATATATATATATATATATATATATATATATATATATATATATATATATATATATATATATATATATATATATATATATATATATATATATATATATATATATATATATATATATATATATATATATATATATATATATATTATAATTAACTCTAAACTTGACCGTCACAACTCGTCCCCACCCACTCCTGCCCTGCCTTGCCAACCTCCAGGACAACGTATCACTGAACTAACACCTGCTGGGAATGTAGAAACCCATAATAACGATTAAATGGTAATTAAACGAACGAACCACTGACCTGGTGCTTATCTCTCGGCCATTATCTCTTTCATCTTTCACTTATTATATGCTAGACACGTCACAAAGTAGAGCCAATGTCCTAATCTTTCATGTTGGTTGTTAAGATTTATCCGCTATTGCCTAATTTGCGTAGAGGTGGTAAGCGGGGGAGCAGCGGCCACCGCGTGAAGCCATCATCCATTTTCCCGATTGACGTCATTCGCTCCACGCGGGACGTCATCATTACGAAGAACTTTAATTGTAGGAATGGAATAGTCAGAGGGAGGAACAAGCCCAGAATCATCCAAGGTGGAGTTGTTAGCAAAGGCTTGAGAGAAAAAGTTCAGTTTTTGAGACAGAAGACATGGCAGTGGTACCATCAGGATGAAATAAAGGAGGGAAAGATGAAGAAGTAAAGTTGTTTGAGACGTTTTTGGACAGATGCCAGAAATCACGAGGGGAGTTGGGTTTTGAAAGATTTTGAAATTTTCTATTTATGAAAGAGTGTTAGGCAAGTTGTAGAACAAACTTGCCATGATTATGGTCAGAAATATAAAGTGCATGAGATTCAGGAGATGAAAGGCTCAAGTACCGTTAGTGGGCAACCTCTCTATCATATATAGCACGAGAACAGGCTGTGTTAATCCAAGATTTAGAAGGTTTAGGTTAAGAAAGAGAAGAAGGAATGTACGCCTTCATGCCAGACACTATCACCTCTGTTGTACGTTCAGCACACAGGGATGGGTCTCTGACACGGAAACAGTAATCATTCCAGAAAAAAATCAGCATAATACCTCCTCAGGCCCCCCAACTGGCAGAGGCAAAACGCCACAGGTACTCCCCGTTTTGGAGGATCCTGAAGAGGAGTTGTAAAAATAGGACAAGATACAAAAATCAGATTGTGATCGGAGGAGCCCAACGGAGAAGATAGGGTAACAGCATAAGCAGAAGGATTACAGGTAAGGAAGAGATCAAGAATGTTGGGCGTGTCTTCAAGACGGTCAGGAATACGAGGAGGGTGTTGCACCAGTTGCTCTAGGTCATGGAGGATAGCAAAGTTGAAGGCTGATGGTCAGTGAAGAGAGAAGAAAACCAAAGCTGGTGGAGAACATGTAAATCTCTAAGGATGGAGATCTCCGCGAAAGGGTAGAGGGACAGAATATGCTCCACTTTGGAAGTTAAATAGTAGTCAAAGAATTTACTATAGTCAGAGGAGTTAAGGGAGAGATAGACAGCACAGATAGATTCAGTTAGAGAGTTACTGTTGAGTCTAAGCCAGATGGTGGAAAACTCGGAAGATTCGAGAGGGTAGGCACGAGAGCAAGTTAAGTCGTTGTGCACATAGACGTAACATCCAGCTTTGGACCGAAAATAAGAATAGCGAAAGTAGGAGGGAACAGAGAAGGAGCTACTGTCATTTGCCTCAGACAGCTGTGTTTCGGTGAGAAAAAGAAGATGAGGTTTAGTAGAGGAGAGGTGGTGTTCCAAAGACTGAAAATTAGATCCAAGACCATGAATGTTGCAGAAGTTAATGAAGAAAAAGTTGTCAAGATATTTTAGGTCGCCAACGAGAAAGCAATCTGACCCTGGGGACATTTCTGGTCCCCAGAAAGGGAACTCCGAGGCTGGATTTGGAGTCGCCATTTTGAATTTTGAATATTAAGTGAAGGGTGTGCGTGTGTGGTAAGTGCATGTAGTTTTATGTGAACAAGGAGAGTTGTCTTTAAGGGGCAGGCTGTGACTGCCCCCTTGAGTTGTGAGACACAAAGGGAAACGTTCAGCGAGATCACAACTAGCTTTAATGTAAAGTTCACAGCACCCCCTGAACTAGTACTATTAGACCTCTGTGGGAGTAAATGATCGTTTCGGTGGGTGTCTACTACCTTCTTCTTAGGTTGGTGAGTTTGGTTACCTCAGGTCAGGTGAGGATATGTTGACTTAGCTCAAGTATATGTAAACTCTTAGATATGATGGCTAGCTTAAGTTACACTCGAGTAATTTAGTCTTATAAATGTATATTTGGTCAGGCAAGAGAAAGAAAGGGAAGTTTCATGAAATTAGGCAAGGCAAGGCAAATCAAGTGAAGGTAAGTTAAGTTTGGATACTCTTAGCAAGTCTGGGTTAATTTCTGTTAGGTTACGTAAGACATAGCAAGGCAAGCAAGGTTTTTTGTACATTGGAGAAGGTAAACTCTGGAACTCCTTACCTTATTCTATATTTCCATCTTCATTTAAGAGGGAAGTTTCAAGACATTTGTCCCTTTCTTTTCGGTTGATTGATGACCTATAAGGGGACTGGCAATTATTTGGGCAATTTTTTTTTATTTATTTTACTTATTTATTTATTTTTTGTTCTTGGCCCTTGGCATAAAAGAGACAAGTTACAGAGATTACACAAGACTTAAGTTTGTTTACATTAGGTCGAAACGAGTTACGTAAAGCTAGGCAAGTCAGATCGAAGTTGGCTTAATCTGAATTCCATGGCGAGGAGATGCAGGTAATAGGAGAAGCCAGACCAGTATAATTTGGTGCGTGGACATGTGTTGGGCGTCCTTGTCACCGAGGGGAGACCGTGGCGGGGCGGCTGTCGTGGCAGTGAGAGCCAATTACTGACGGAGACCTTGGGCTGGCATTTGGCTGGTCACTGGTGCTAAAGGTGACGCCGCGCTGACACCACTTCATGGGATTCACAAGGGATCATTTTCTCGACCAGCACTTTGATTTGTTGGGATCTGAATGCTGCTTTTGTTGCTGTGGTGGTGGTGGTGGTGATGGTGGTGGTGGTGGTGGTTGAAGAATAAAGAGAAAGAGAGAAAAGGAAAAGGAAAAGTATGGATTATTATTGTTATCATTTTTATTAATATTATTATTTTGTTATTATAATTGTTGTCATTATTATTATTATTATTATTATTATTATTATTATTATTATTATTATTATTATTATTATTATTATTATTATTATTATTATTATTATTATTATTATTATTATTATTATTATTATTATTATTATTATTATTATTATTATTATTATTATTATTATTGTTATTATTATTATTATTATTATTATTATTATTATCATTATTATTATTATTATCATTATTAGCAGTATTATTATTATTATTATTATTATTATTATTATTAGTAGTAGTAGTAGTAGTAGTAGTAGTAGTAGTAGTAGTAGTAGTGGTAGTAGTAGTAGTAGTAGTAGTAGTAGTAGTAGTAGTGACAGACAAAAGTGTGTGGAACAAAGAAAAGGATAGAGTAGTAGTAGTAGTAGTAGTAGTAGTAGTAGAAGTAGTTGTTGTTGTAGTAGTTATAGTAGTTATAGTAGCAGTAGTAGCAGTAATAGAAGA
This sequence comes from Portunus trituberculatus, assembly GCF_017591435.1. Lineage (NCBI taxonomy): Eukaryota > Metazoa > Arthropoda > Malacostraca > Decapoda > Portunidae > Portunus > Portunus trituberculatus. The sequence continues at coordinate 20,635,018 of NC_059304.1, forward strand.
GAAAAGATGTAGGTAAAGGCAAGGATGTAGCAGTGTTTGCAGCAGTAGAAGCAGAAAAATTATTTGTCTTTTTTTTTTTTCTGCGTTGGAAATAGCACACTGAAGACAGAATATCCAGCCCCCTGCCATTATTTCATTTAGCTTCATTACGATGCGCTGGAAATAGACACACACTTCACGCTGTGTCTCAGATCTCGGGGATATCATGAAAAAAATAAATTAATGTGATATTGTCGCAGCGAATCTGAATAACCTCTATTTTCAGATATGCACTCATCAAAATCTTCACCAGAAATTGTTATATTAACCTTGTACGTTACATGACTTGTCTTATCTTAAAAAGTATCTGACCTGAATTGTGTTGAGGATGATTCTTGTCTGTGTATATTGTATCTCTTTAGGATGGCTTAGGACCACCGTAGCTTGTTAGGTGAGCTTTCAGGCTTGCTAGAACATAAGAGCGTCAAGAAATAAAGAGGGTGGGCACGGCCAGTGGCATTACACACGGCATTTCCAGTAATAAGATTAGAGGGAACTTGTATGAGTGGCTGTTTGTCTCTCTCTCTCTCTCTCTCTCTCTCTACTTATAACAATGTCACTTTGTACGAGTAAAGTCTCACGCAGAATCTCACAAGACAGGCAGGATAAATCCTAACATTGGTGGCAGCGCGTGGATCACCTTCAGCCACTCCACGCCACCAGAAAAATGGCCAGCTTCCGTCGGGAATCGAGCTCGGAAGCCACATATCACCATTTCCGTGTGCTGACCACTCGGCCACCGTCTGCCCTATATTGGGACGCCCTCGCGCGTAGAAGTGTGTAAACAAGACGTGTGATTTTCTTATTTTCTCCCTGGAATTTTGATATTGCGCACTTTACTGATGGGATAATTTGTGGATGAGGATGATAAGTGAAAGAAAATGATAAGTGAAAATACAGAAGCATGTTTGTTTTTTATTTTTTTCAATTTTTGTATAGGAATTGTCTCGTTTAGAGCTGATGACTTTCTATAACTTCTACTGTTTTCGTGTGTGTTTATCTTTTTTTTTTATACAAGAGGGAAAGCTGGCCTAGGGTAACCAAAATTAAATAAAAAGGCTCACATGATTGCCAGTTTCATAAAAGATAATAAGAGATAGCCAAAAGTCTTGAACAAA
>NC_059304.1:20641174-20646174 GCF_017591435.1 Portunus trituberculatus
ATATTATATTTATTATTAACATTATTAACATTATTTTTGTTATCATCATTGTTATTATTATTATTATTATTATTATTATTATTATTATTATTATTATTATTATTGTTGTTGTTGTTGTTATTATTAATATTATTACTATTATAATTATCATTGTTATTATTATGATTCTTCTTTCTTCTTCTTCTTCTTCTTCTTCTTCTTCTTCTTCTTCTTCTTCTTCTTCTTTTCTTTATCTTCTATGTTCTTGTTCTTGTTCTTCTTTCTTGCTCTTCTTGTTCCTCTTTTTATAACACCAACAAACACATCTAACTGCTGATTCCACACTTACACCTCACACCACCACCACCACCACCACCAACACCACCACCACCAAGAACAGTAGCAATAACAACAGTAACAATAGTAATAGTTATAGCAGTAGGAGAAACAATATCCACCACTACCACCACCACTACCACGCTGGGCAGGGAGACACAAAGGGCGCCGCGGGAGGTGATCTGTCCAGCGGGAAGGAGAGTGAAAAGTTTGTGGCGAGGCTGGAGGTAGAGAGTGACTGGCGTGGGTGTCTATCTGTCTGTCTGTCTGTCTGGCTGGTTGGCTGGCTTGTTGAGTGGGATCCGCCGTCCGCTGTCTGTGTGTGTCACGGTAGGGGGGGTGAGGCTCTTGGAGGTCATCGGGAACTAGTAAAGGAGGATTAGGAGGAGGAGGAGGAGAAGGAGGAGGGCAAGGATGAGATAACAAGGAAGAGGGTATAGAGGAGTGCAAGAATGATGAGATAACGAGGGAAAGGATACCATAGGAGAGGTAAAATGAGGAAAAGGATGAGAGAATAGGGAGGAAGAGGAAGAGGAAGAGGATTATGAAGAATTAGTGAAGGAGGAAGAGGAGGAGGAGGAGGAGGGAAGGAAGAAGAAATAAGGAGGAAGAGGGTATAGAGGAGAAGTACAATGAGGAAGAGGATGAGAGGATAGAGAAGAAGGAAAGATGAGGACGAGGAAGATATAGTGAAGGAGGAGGAGGAAGAGGAGGAGGATGTCAAGGATGAGATTAGGAGGAAGAGTGTATAGAAGAGAGGTACCATGAGGAAGAGGATGACAGGATAGAAAGAAAGAAGAAATGAAGAGAAAGAAGAAGAGATGAATGAAAAATGAGGAGGAAGAAGATGAAGACGAAAACGAATGGGGCAAGTAAGGAGGAGGAGGAGGAAGAGAGAAAAAAAAAACATAAAGGAGCTGAAAATCACTGTCATGTCTTGTAAGAGGAGGAGGAGGAGGAGGAGGAGAAAAAAGATGAAGATAAAGAAGAAGAAAAAGAGCTGGAAAAATAATTAAAAACACAAGAAGACATCAGAAGTACACGTTGCAGGAGGAGGAGGAGAAAAGGAGGAGGAGAAGGAGGAGGAGGAGGAAGAGAAGACCTTATTGAGAACGTTGGAGAGATGTGGACGAGGAAAATGGAGAGGAGTGGAGGGAAAGAGGAGGGGAACAGAAGAGGGAATGAGTAGATTTCCTGGAAAGGGAGGATGTAGAAGGGAGGAAGAACAGAGAGAGAGAGAGAGAGAGAGAGAGAGAGAGAGAGAGAGAGAGAGAGAGAGCAGTAGTTATTATGTTGGGAAACGTAATTGGTGAAAGAGGAGACGCAGAATTGGTCGAGATGAAGCTTATTGTAGTGAGAAAGTTAAGAGGAGGAAGAGGAAGAGGAAGAGGACGAGATACAGGTAGGAAATCATGAGAGAAGCTGTAGAAAGAGTAGGAGGAGGAAGAGGAGGAGGAGTAGTAGGAGGAAATAGAGGAAGGAGGAGTAGGAGGAGGAGCAAGATGAAAAAGAGGAACAACTATTGTATTAGGGAGACAAAAATAAAGGAGGAAAAAGTATCAGAAGAAATAAAGAGGAGGAAGAAGAGGAGAGGAGAAAAGATAGACCCAAGTGTTGCCAAGAAGATGGTAGAATAAAAAGGAAAAGAGGAGAAGTAAGTAAAAAGAGAAGGAAAGAAAAACTATGATAAAAGAGAGATGAGAGATGACAAAACCAAATGTCATGAACGGGAAAAAAGAAAAAAAGTACATTGGTATCAGATGAAATGAGGGAAGAGGAAAAGAAGAAAGAAAAGAAAGAATGAGGAAAGGAAGGAAAAAATTACGTATGAAATGTGAGAGAGTACGGTAATAACAGGTATAAAGAAGGATAGAACAGGTGTGAGAAGGTAAGACAAGAGAAAACGTAGCATACTCGTAACTAGCAAGACAGGTATAAGAGAATGATAGGACAAGGCAGGTATCAGAAGGGAAGCGCAGGAGTGTAGTGTGTGGGACAGGTGTGAGGAGGGTAGGAAAAGCATGAGGGTGAACAGAGCAGGTTAGAGGGTACAGCTGCTGTGAAATGGATACAACAGGAAGTGAAAATGAAAACGAACTTGAAGTGAACTGAATATGTATGAGAGATGAGCAGAGCAGGTGTGAAATAGATCAAACCCAATGTAAAAATAGTTAACCCCTTCAGTACTGTGACACATTTTTACTTTAAGTTTTGTGTACGATTAGACCATTTTATTGACATTAGGAAGGGTCTGTGAAGGTCAAAAGAATAAAACCAACAATCCTCACTATTTTAAACGCTACATAAATTTCTGGAGCTGTGGAAAATCACCAAATAGTAACCAGAATGAATATGAAAACGCGTTATGGTACTGAAGAGACTAAATAGACCGTGAAACAAGGCGAAGAATGAAGAGATGACCAAAACAGGTATAAAATAGATAACCAAGATTAAAAAAATAACAGTAGACAATGAAATAGGTGCAAAAAAGAATAGAACCAGCATGGGAGACGAAGAGAAGAGAACAGAACAGAACAGAGGAGATGAAAAAGTGATGGAAAAGATATTGAAAGCAAAGGAACTGCATGGAACAAATGTGACTCGGAACTACAGACACTATAGACACACACAGGAAATGACAGACAGACAGGTAGGCAGATAGGCATCACTAGACAAGGTGCAAAAGTGACGGGAAAGGTATTAAAAGCAAAGGAACTGCATGGAACAAGTGTGAATCGGTCCTGCAGACACACACACTCACAGGAGATGACAGACAGACAGATAGATAGGTAGGTAGGCAGGCAGGCAGGTAGGTAGACAGAGGCATCACTAGGCCAGCGAGCACCAAGGTAATGGACACTCGCTCTGATCGGATTGAATATAATGTTCTGTTTTGCTAATTCCATAAAACTCCCGACTACCGCGACTGGGAAAGGCTTTGAAGTGGGGATGGGGGGTGAGGTGGGTGTGTAGGCGTGGCAGGGCGTGTGTGTGAGGCTTGGCGCACCTTCACGCCCATGCACGCCCCGCCTGCACGCACTCCCTATCGATCAGTCCCGTGTGGCGTGGTGGAGTATGACAGTAATTCTCCTTCAGATATTGAGAGGAATAATGTTCTCGTTGCACGCGCGTGGATGTGCTTTCTCTCTCTCTCTCTCTCTCTCTCTCTCTCTCTCTCTCTCTCTCTCTCTCTCTCTCTCTCTCTCTCTCTCTCTGTGTGTGTGTGTGTGTGTGTGTGTGTGTGTGTGTGTGTGTGTGTGTGTGTGTGTGTGTTGTTGGTATCTGTTAATTACTGTAAGTTGCTGTCTTTCAAAATTGTGTAAGTAAGAATTAGTCTTTTGCTTTCACATTTTTTTTTTTTTTTGTGTATTTTTAATCTTATACTTTTTCATTATTGTCATTGTATATCTATTTTGTGTGTATGTAGTTGTTTATCTCTTTCTGTATGTCTGTCTGTCTACCATTGAAGGGGTGAAGAAATGGAGGAAATAGGGAGAGAGAGAGAGAGAGAGAGAGAGAGAGAGAGAGAGAGAGAGAGAGAGAGAGAGAGACAGAGAGAGAGAGAGAGAGAGAAGATTAATGGGGAAAGGAATAAAGAAGGATGATAAATGAGATAAGAGAAATATATGAAGGAGACATAGTAATAGAAAAAAGAAAAGAAAAAAGTAAGAAAGATAAAAAATAATCAAGAGAGAGAGAGAGAGAGAGAGAGAGAGAGAGAGAGAGAGAGAGAGAGAGAGAGAGAGAGAGAGAAACGAGGTGGAGATAATATCAAAACAGTGAAAAGACTTAATAAAGGAAAGGAAAAGGAAAGAAGTGAAAAAAATGCATGGAGGAAAATAGTGAAGAGACGAAAATGAGAGAAAGAAACCGAGGAGGAGGAGAAGAAGGAGGAGGAAGAAGAGGAGGAGGAATGAGTGGATGAAGACTGCATGACCAGCTGATCCATGAAGGAAGGAGGAGGAGGAGGAGGAGGAATGAGTGGATGAAGATTACATGAGCAGCTGATCCAGGGCCGTCATGCAGTGGTGAGAGGAGTGAATGAGGAAATGAATGATGCGCACTCTTCCACTCCTCTTTCCTCTTGCAGACTTGACCTGGAGCGCTGCGAGAATACTGCATGAATGTGTGTGTGTGTGTGTGTGTGTGTGTGTGTGTGTGCGTGTGCGTGTGTGAAGCATAGAGAATTGTCGTGTTTTGTCATTTTTGGAAATCTAAAATGATCATATGTTTCACTCTTCCTCTTCCTCGTCTTCTTCTCCCCCTCTTCCTCCTCTTCCTCCTTTTCCTCCTTCTCCTCCTCCTCCTCCTCCTCCTCCTCCTCCTCCTCCTCCTCCTCCTCCAGAAGCAGAAGTGGTCACGAAACAAGAATAAAATAGTTAAATGGATAAGAAACACTCACGGAAGGGGGAAAATAATAGAAAAGACAAGAAGAAAGAATAGAAAGAAAGAAAAGAAAAGAAAAGACAAGTTGAAGGTCTGCCAGATGTGTCAGTAAGTCAGGAAAGAAAAAAAAAAGGATAGAGAAAAAAAGAAGCAAAATGATGACTTTACATGAGAATGAGGAGTAGTAAAAGGAAGAGGAGGAGGAAAAAGAGAAAGGAATAAAAATAGGAGGAGGAGGAGGAGGAGGAGGAGAAGAAGGAGGAAGAGAAGCAGGAGGAGGAATACAAATGTTATCTCAT
>NC_059304.1:20666174-20686174 GCF_017591435.1 Portunus trituberculatus
TTTTTTTCTTCATCTCCTTCCCTACTTCAGCTTTATTTGCTTGTATTATTCTTGTGTTTCTCTCTCTCTCTCTCTCTCTCTCTCTCTCTCTCTCTCTCTCTCTCTCTCTCTCGTTTATTTCCTTGTTTGTTTATATTTTCAAATTTTCTTTTATTTTTCCAAATTTTTCTGTTTGTTTTTAAATTGTTCTTGTTTCTTTTTTTATTTTCTGATGTCTTTTTTTTAGTTTTATCTTTTTTGTTATTTTTGTTATTTTTTCATGTTTCTTTTGTTTTCTTATTCATTTATTTTCATCATGTTTGTTCTCTGGTCTTCTTTCAGTGAGTGATCTTTTCTTTCTTTTCTTTCTTATATTTTCTTTTCTTTTCTTTATCTTTTCTTTTTTCTTTTCTTTTCTTTTCTTTTCTTTTCTTCTGATCTTTTTTCCTTTTTTCTTTTTCTTTAAGTTAGTGACTTTTTTCTTTAAGTTCTAAGCTTATGGATCTCTTTTATTAATCTTCTGTAACACATTTTTCATTTCTAAGCTTTTGTCCTATTTTTATCTCTAACATTAATTTTATTCATAAGCTTTTCTTCTATTTATCTATTACAACATGTTTTTCTAAGCTTATGGGTCCCTTTATAAATCTTTTCTAACTCTTTTTTAACCTTTCAAGCGTTTTTAATCTTATTTCTATCTCTATTCTAATATTTATTCTCTTTTTAAGCTTGTCTTGTAATTACCTCTTCTTACACGGTTTTCTAAGCTTATGGAATCTCTTTTATTAATCTTCTCTAACATTTTTCATTTTTAAGCTTTTTGTCCTATTTTCATCTCTAACATTAATTTTATTCATAAGCTTGTCTTCCATTTATCTATTTTAAAATGTGTTTCTAAGCTTATAGGTCCGTTTATCAATCTTTTCCATCTTTTTAAACTTTCAAGTGTTTTTTTCTTATTTCTATCTCTATTCTATTACTCGTTTTATTTATAAGCTTGTTTTATATTTATCTCTTTTTAGACGATTTTCTAAGCTTAAGTATCCCTTTTTAATGTTTTCTAATACTTTTCATTATTTTTAATTTTTTTTTCCTATTTCTCTTTTCTAACACTCATTTTATCTATAAGCTTATGTTTTCTGTTTATCTCTTCTTACATGTATTGCTAAGCTTATGGATCCCTTTTTAATCTTTTCTAACTTTTTCTTTATTTTTTAAGCTTTTCATTATTTCTATCTCTTCTAACACTCATTTTGCTCTTAAGCTTGTCTTTTACTTATCTCGTTTAACACGGTTTTCTAAGCTTATGGATCCTTTTTAAGCTTTTCTAACATTTCTTTTACCTTTTAAGCTTATCTCTCTTTTATCTTATCTCTCTTCAAGCTATTTTTTTATATTTTTTTTAAAGTTTATGTCAGTTTTCTATCTCTTGCCTGACACTGTTTTCCCTCTTCGCTGTTGAGTGGTTTTGAATGAATGCTATTAAACTGATGGATTTTATTGTTTTTTTTTCTTTTTTTGTGTGTGTTTTCTTTGCTCCTTCCCCCTTTTCCCACTTTTTGATTTCTCACTCTTTTTTGGCTTCTGATTGTTTCCTTTTCATCAACCATCATGTGTGTGTGTGTGTGTGTGTGTGTGTGTGTGTGTGTGTGTGTGTGTGTGTGTGTGTGTGTATGTGTGTGTGTCAGTTTAGTGTTGAGTGGTTTTGAATAAGTCATCTTAGCCTTCTGACCTTTTCCTTCCTCCCTCCCCCAGTCACTTTTTATTTTTTTATTTCATTTTTCTCCTGCTAGACCTTTTCTTTCTATATTTCTTTTTCTCCCCTTTCTTCTTCTCTAACTCTTTTTATTCTTTATTTCTCACTAAACTTTCCTTTCTTATTTTTTTTCACGTCTCCGGCTGATGATTAAAACAAAAATGAAAGTAAAAAAAAAATTAAAAGCTAAAAAGTGAAATCAGTGGGATAAATTTCTCTATAATGTCCTTTTTCTTTATCCCCTTCATTTTTTCTATCCTTACTTCCTTTCCTTATGCAACTGAGGTATCCCTGCTGTGTGTTTTATTTCCGGTACTGAGAGTTAAAAGCTGCATGCGACGGTGAAAACTGAAGCTGGAGAGGAAAGCCAGTCTGGAAGGGAGGAGAGTTGAGGTAAAAACAGTACCAGAGAGCGGCCTTTTTTAATTATTCCAGCGGTTATTTCTGTTATTGACGGAGACAGCCGAGGGAAGAGAGGAGGAGAGGTATAGGTTTTCAGTGCCTAGGGGATTTCTGGAGGATCGAGGGCTGGTTTAGAGAGGGTGGGGTTGAGGGGTTGAGTGGCCGAACCAGATGGACTAAAGAAAAGGTGATGGCGTCTGGGTGTTTTGAAGTATTAATGGTGGTGTCCTTTCCCTTCCCTCGTCTCTCTGTGAAGGTTGAAGAACTGATGTTGTGGTGGTGGTGGAGGTGGTGGTAGGAAGATATTTTTATGTGTGTGTGTGTGTTTCAGAGTTTAAATGACAGTGGTGATAGTGACTGTTATTGTTATGATGATGGTGATGGTGATGGTGCTACAGATTCAGTCATGCCATAGTGGTTAGTGTTAGTTTTAGTGGTGATGGTGGTGGTGGTGGTGGTGGTGGTGGTGGTGGTGGTGGTGGTATGAATTTTACAGCTAAAATATGAGTGGTGGGAACGGTGGTTGTGTAGAATATAGACCCTGTAGTAGAAATAACATAAATTCCATGGCTGTGTAGTGAAGTGCTGGTGGAGGTACAGAATACAGCTACAGAATTGAGGCAGAGATGATGAAGATACCAGAATACAAACGAAGATGGTGATAGCGATGGTAGTGGCGATGGTGTTGGTGGTGGTGGCAGTGACATGTGGCCTACAAAATATTCAAGGCGAGTCCATGTAGCGGCGCCCTCCCCCGTACTGTTCGTTCTTTGTGACCCGTGCAAGGAAAAGTACTAGGGTGTGTGGTGAGGCGCCGCGGGAGACAGAGAGGGACCAGACAACAAATATAGAGCGAAATTAATCATACACACACACACACACACACACACACACACACACACACACACACACACACACACGAGGAATTGGCAGTTTAGGGGCAGGAGTGACAGGCGCGAGGGAGGCAGGTCCGGCAGGTGAGGCAGACAGGTTAGGCAGGCTACAGGCAGTTCTCCATGGGGGCAGGACAGCAGGACGGGTGGCGCAAGGGTCGAGACAGTGAAGCGAGCGTGGGAAGGACTAAGTATCTTGTCAATGTGTCCGCCCTCTCTCCCTAGCGGCCTCCTGTCAAGACACGCGCTTTACCTCCCTTGGGACTAGGGCGCCTTGTGGGTCTGGGCCCTTGGGAGTCACCGCTGCGCCGCCACCACATCCCTCGCAGCCTAAGCGTGTGATGTTAGCACGTCAAATGGCACAAGTATAGATACGTACTAAGAAACATTTTTTCTCTCTTTGTTTGTGATTGTTCCCAAAAACCACAAATATAACTAACCGAATTCTTACGAGTGCTTTTCTTGTTAACCCCTTGAATACCACGACGCGTTTCCATATTCATTCTGGTTACTATTTAACGATCTTATACAGCTTCAGAAACTTATATGAGGGATTAAAATAGTGAAGACTGTAGCCATTAATCTTCTGACCTCCATAGATCCTTCCTAATGTCAACAAAATCGTCTTATCGTACCAAAACTTATGGTAAAAATGCATTCCAGTACTAAAAGGGGGTTAATGAAGTAAAAATCGTGTTAATATATACCTAAAACCATGAAAACACCCTTGAAAACGCGTGATCCTGTTGAATAGCAGACGAAATGAGGCGCTGAAGTGTTTCATGATATGGTCTAGCAGGTCAAGGCTCACCCAAATAGCATATCATATTTTTCTCGTCTAACTTTTCTGTGACTGCGGAAGAGGAAGCCCCACGCGCCTTGCTGACCAGAAAACATGTCCCTGAGCTGCGGGGCTGGAGGGAGCGCGTTGGGTGGAACTCGGGGGAGGTAAATGCAGAACTACCTGAAGTTGGAGGAGGAGGAAGAGGAGGAGACATAAAACCAAACATTTCTGAACCTTTACCTCTTCATCTTAACCCATTCTGAACTTCACGCGTTCACTCTAGCGCCATGAACTGAAGTCTAGAGGGCACAGCTGTATCCTCTATGCATTACACCCGTAGGAGGACCGTGGGCGTGGCGTGGGCATGGCGTGGGCGTGGCGTGGGTGACTTACCAGGCTCTAGACATGTCCTCTTAACTATGCACTCACATTCAAAGGCACACGCAAACACACAGGAATTTAGCTAGTTCATTTTTATATCGAGTGGCAAGCGAATGACGAGAGAGGGGAATGAAAGAGGGTCAAAGGGGAGATCGAGGGTGATGAGGGAGGGGAGAGAAGGGGAGAAAGAGGGTTGATTAAGGGACTATGATATGGGAGAAGGGAACTGAGGGAGGGTGAGAGGCATGGTGTGTGTGTGTGTGTGTGTGTGTGTGTTTGTGTGTTTATGTAAGTGTATGGAAGGGATGAGGGGAAAACGGGGTGAAAGGGGAGAGCAGAGAGGGGAGAGGATCAGGTGGCGTGACTACAAGATAGGGTGAGGGTAAAATGAGTTTGATATTCTCTCTCTCTCTCTCTCTCTCTCTCTCTCTCTCTCTCTCTCTCTCTCTCTCTCTCTCTCTACAGCGTTTGAGCAATTTTAATCCATTCACTCATATTTTTCAGCCTTTTTAATTTTTTTAATATTTTTTTAACAGTAGGAAGGGAAATGTAAATAGCGAGTGATTCATTCTTTGTCTTTTTTTTATTTATATTTTGTTGATCTTTTATCCTTTTTAATTTATTATCTTTGTTCTTACTCCGGGATGCAATTTTCGTGAAGCGTGACTCGTGATTTGTGACTCGTGATTCGTGATTCTTGTTTTTTTTTTCTTTTGCTTTCTATTCTTTACTTATTTTTGTTGTTGTTGTTGTTGTTGTTGCTATTGTTGTTGTTGTTGTTGTTGTTGTTGTTGTTGTTGTTGTTGTTGTTGTTGTTGTTGTTGTTGTTGTTCTCGTCGTTATCTTCGTCCTCCTTATCATCATCATTATCACACCACCACCACCACTACCACCACCATCATCACAACCACCACCAACACACACACACACACACACACACACACACACACACACACACACACACACACACTCCTTAAGATAACCAACCAAACAAGTAAACAAAGCAAAACAAGCCACTTATCCCTACCAATTATCCTCCTTGTCTCTCCTGGTGCCCAACACACAAACAGACCACAAACAAACACTCATATTAGCCTGCCACTTAAGGACAGAGAGAGAGAGAGAGAGAGAGAGAGAGAGAGAGAGAGAGAGAGAGAGAGAGAGAGAGAGGAATACTAGCTTGAGGAAAGAAGTAAGGAAGGAAAGGAGAGAGAGAGAGAGAGGTAGGGAGGGAGAGAACGATTGAGAAAGAGAGAGGTGGGGATATTAGGATGGGAAAAGAAGGAAGGAAAGAAGGAAGAAAGGAAGGAAGGAAGCTGGAATACTAGCCTAGGGAAGGAAGGAAGGAAGGAAGGAAGGAAGGAAGCCGTGATAGCATCGTCCTAGCTGCGCATTTACCGCCACAACAAGTCCTTGACCAGACGACCCAACACGTGGCTTCTTAATAGAGTTTTCCCTTAGCTATAAACACCAACCCTTCCTTAGTATTTCCTGCCCTTCTCACCCACAGACGCGACATGTACATAGTAATTTTGCCTTTATAAATGTAGCACGTGTATATTCATGTTCTTGTTGGCTTCGTTGGTTTGTTCCGGCTTGTTGATAGTGTTGACTTGATGGTACGTAGCTTTTTCAAGGTTTTTTTTATCCTTACGATGGTAGTTACTGTTTTTTATTTGTGTGTGTGGTTCTAGTGAGTGTTTTCGTTCATATTGGGGTTCTAGTGATTGGTTTAACCTCTTCAGTACTGGGACGTATTTTTCCAACGAGTTTTAGGTATGATTAGACGATTTTATTGACATTAAGAAAGGTTTATGGAGGTCAGAAGATTAATGGCCAGAGTCTTCACTATTTTTAATCCCCACATAAGATTCTGAAGCTGCATAAGTAACCAGAATAAACATGAAAACACGTCATGGTACTGAAGGGGTTAACGATTATTAACCCCTTCAGTACCATGACGCGTTTCCATATTCATTTTGCTTACTATTTAGTGATCTTATACAGCTTCTGATTTTGGGGGATTAGAATGGTGAAGACTCTGGAGATTAATCTTCTTACGTCCATAAACCCTTCCTAATGTCAATAAACTCATCTAACTACACTCAAAATCATGGTAAAAATGCGTCCCAGTACTGAAGAGGTTAAGGTTCTGGTGAATGGTTTAACGTTTAAGCTGTTCTTGTGGTTCTTATGACTGGTTTAACGATTCTTGTGGTTTTAGTTACGGTTTAGCAATGGAGCGAGTAAGAATGAGGAAAGATAACATGAAGGAAAATTGCAAAAATTAAGGAAAACTGAATGGGGGAGAAAATAGAGAAGAAAAGAAACAGAAAACAAGAATGATGAAAAGCAGTATGAATGTGGAAAGGAAAAAATAGTAAACAGTATGAAAGAAACTCGTGAAGATTTGTATGAAGGAAATTTGCAGAAATTAAGGAAAACTGAATGGAGGGAGAACATAGAAAAGAGAAGAAACAAAACAAGAATGAAGAAAAATAACATGAATGTGGAAAGGAAAAAACAGGAAACTGTATGAAGGACACTCTTAAAGATTTGTATAACCATCTCGTTTGTGAGTCATTCCTTCCGGGAGACTGGATGTGTTTACGGATATAGACTGTATTATAAACATATCCTCCTCCTCCTCCTCCTCCTCCTCCTCCTCCTCCTCCTCCTCCTCCTCCTCCTCCTCCTCCTCCTCCTCTTCCTCCTCCTCCTTCTCCTCCTCCTCCTGTTCCACCACCATCTCCTCCTCCTTCTCCTCCTCCTGTTCCACCTCCTCCTCCTCCTCCTCCTCCTCCTCCTCCTCCTCCTCCTCCTCCTCCTCCTCCTCCTCCTCCTCCTCCCTTCTCTTTAAAAATATCTTTGAAGTTATCTTTTTTTTCTGTATCACCGAGGAAATAAGTCAGCAGTAAAAAGGAATATATAAAAAAGTGCTAAAAAAATCAGTCGTTATTTTTTCACACTTATATGTAAAAGTAAAGCGCGAGTAAAATTTCCAGTACAGAGTTAAAAAGGGGAATAGAAAAAAGGGGAAAAAAAATAGGCATGGAAAAGTCGTGTTTATTATTTTTTTTCACTGGTTTTAAAGGAAAGTAGACGGAAAGCAGTAGTAATTAGAACATCGCGGCTGATTTTGTTCTGTGTCGAGATTTCATTTTTTTTTTTTAAGTTTTGCTCTACCGGGGTATATTCCCAAATGAAAAATAAAGAAAAAAATGATGAAGGAATAGAAAATGGCTGGGTATTATTCTCAAATGTAAAAAAAAAATGATGAAAAACTGGGAAATGACGAGTATGTTCCCGAATGATTAAAAAAAAAAAAGAAAATGATGAAAGAATAAAAGTAGAAAGTGACTGATATAATTCTCGAACGTAAAAAAAATAAAATGAAGGAATAGGAAATGACTGGATATGTCCCAAATGATAAAAAAAAAAGACAGTGATGAAGAAATAGATGACGGATATGTTCTCTAACGTAATAAGAAATGAAGGAATAGAAAATGACTGGTATAATTCCCGAACGTAAAAAAAAATATATAACAATGAATGAATAAAGAATGACTGGTATAATTCTCAAACGTAAAAAAAATATAACGAGAGAATAAAAAATGACTGGTATGAATAGAAATTGACTGAGTATAATTCTCGAACGTAAAATAAAAATGATGAATAAATAAAAAAAAAAATGACTGGTATTATTGTTAAACGTAAAAAAAAAAAAACTAAAAACTAAAAACTAAAAACAAAAACAATGAAGGAATAGAAAATGACTGAGTAGGTTAAAAAAAACGAAAAGAAAATAATGATAAAAATAGAAAATAACTGGGTATGTTCTCAAACGAAAAAAAAGAAAAGAAAATGAAGAAGGTATAGAAAATTTGAAAAAATGTACAAAAAAAAAAAAAAAAGATAAGCACAAGGGAAAAAAATCTTGTTAAAAATCACAATAAATCCTCCTCCTCCTCCTATTCTCGCATTATTGAGAGGGACAGCAGGGGGGGGGGTGAATGTCACTCATAAAAGGAATGAAAGAGTAAAGACACTTGCTATCTCTTGCATTATTAAGTTGGACAGTATGGCGACAGCTGAGACAAGTAGAGAAGTGTAGTGCCGTTGAAAAAGATGATTTTTTTAATGGAAGAGGGAAAGCTGGCCAAGGGTAACAAAAATATATATAAAAAAAGACCCATTTGATTGCCAGTTCCCTAAAAGATTGGTAGAGTCAGCCAAAAATCTGGGGTAACTCTTGTATTATTGAGGAGGTGTATAGGAAGGAGTGAGGATACTGGATAACTATTGCGCTAGTGAGGGCGGATGAAACTGAAGAGAAAGTACTGTAAGGAGGAAAAAAGGATGAAAGAGTGAAGAAATGCTCATTAACTCTTGCATAAGTGAGAAGGAGGGAATGGATGGAGAGGTAGCTTGAAGAGTAACGTGTAATGCAGCGAAGAGAGAGAGAGAGAGAGAGAGAGAGAGAGAGAGAGAGAGAGAGAGAGAGAGAGAGAGAGAGAGAGAGAGAGAGAGAGAGAGAGAGAGAGAGAGAGAGAGAGAGAGAGAGAGAGAGAGAGAGAGAGAGAGAGAGAGAGAGAGAGAGAGAGAGAGAGAGAGAGAGAGAGAGAGATGAAAGATGAAGACACATGTGAACTCTTGCATTAGTGACGGTAAGAACATGAATGGGGATGAGGTCAAAGGGGCCTAATTCAACCTGACCTTTTTATCACATTCTTTTCGTGACCACCTCAGTGTCAAGGAAATGAGATGAAAGAGTAAATACACTTATCAACTCTTGCACTAGTGAGGACGACTTGGGGAAGGTCACGAGGGGAGATATAATCAAACCTTATCTTCTCAGGGCCTTTCATAACCTGCTTACTGTCAGAGGGACGTTGTTTATATACAGAACTACCCTTACTTTGGAGAAGAGCTGCCGGGATTACCGTGTCTTGTTTAGAGAGAGAGAGAGAGAGAGAGAGAGAGGCCTTTGAAAAATATGCAGTTAGAGGAGACCTGTTGTCCTTCACGGTGTTGGGTTAAGCTCAAGCCGGGACACTCCAAGCCAGCCAGCCAGCAGTGCGGTGTTCTGGTTAAACTTTCCTGCTCCTCGTGCCGCTGAGGGGAGGGTGAAGGCTTTTAGTGGTGGTGGTGGTGGTGGTGGTGATGATGGTGGTGGTGGTTTTCAGTTACACCACAAGCTACAGTCTACACGATCATGCCTGATATGTAGAGTGATACTAATAAAAAGTCACAAATAAATAAAACGAATTAATAAAAAAAATGTAGTAGTAGTAGTAGTTGTAGTAGTAGTAGTAGTAGTAGTAGTAGTAGTAGTAGTAGTAGTAGTAGTAGTAGTAGTAGTAGTAGTAGTAGTAGTAGTAGTAGTAGTAGTAGTAGTAGTAGTAGTAGTAGTAGTAGTAGTAGTAGTAGTAGCAATAGTAGTAGAATTAGTAGTAATAGTTGTTGTTGTTGTTGTAATAGTAGTAGCGGTAGTAGTAGTAGTAGTAGTAGTAGTAGTAGTAGTAGTAGTAGTAGCAGTAGTAGTAGTAGTAGTAGTAGTAGCAGTAATAGTAGTAGTAGTAGTAGTAGTAGTAGTAGTAGTAACAGTAGCAGTAGTAAAAGTAGTAAAAGGATTAGTAATAGTAACAAGAATATCACCACCACCACCACCACCACCACCACCACCTGCGCTAGTAGTCTCACCTTGTTTATCATCCTCTGCTCGGAATAACTCACCTGCTCACTAATTCCCACACATTATTCGCTCTCCAAGGTGACCCAACCCGCCATGAATCCCTGTAGGCTTCTCCTGACCCCGCTCTCTCTCTCTCTCTCTCTCTCTCTCTCTCTCTCTCTCTCTCTCTCTCTCTCTCTCTGCCTTTAAACACATCTTTACTCAGTTATCAGGTTTCTAATTCCATTCCTGTTTTTCTTCTTTGCTTTCCTCGCTTCTCTTTCTTTTCTTATCCCTCTTTCTTCATCTTTTTTTTCTTTCCTTCTCTTCCATGTCATTCACTCTCCCTCTTTCCTTTTTTTTCTCTCAGTCCTTCCTTTCTTTTTCCACTTTCATCTTTTCTTTCCTTTTTTTCCTTCCTCAGCTTCTCTCTTCTTTACCATGGCATCTTCTCTCCCTCTTTCCTTTTTTTCTCCTCAATTCCTTTTTTTTCTATTCCTCTTTCTTTATTTCTTTAATCATTTTTTCCCTTTTTTCCTTCCTTACTTCCTCTCTCCTTTTCCATGCCATTCTATCTCCTTTCCTTTTATCCTCTCCTTCCTCTCTCTTTCCTATTCCTCTTCCTTTTATCTTTCCGTTCCTTCCTTTCGTCTCAGTTTCTCTTTCCATCTTCTCCCTCCTTTTTTTCCCCCCCTCTCCCATTTCTTTTCTTCTATCTATTCTTTCTATCCTTTTCTCTCCTTTCCCTTCAATTTCCTTCCCTCTCCTTTCTATACCTCCCTCATTTTCCTTCCTTTTTTATTTGTCTATCTTTTCCTCCTTCTAATCCTCTTTCCTCTCACCTTTTGATTTCCCTGCCTGTACTTACACCATCTGTCACTTTCCCTCTCCCTTTCCCTTTCCTTCTCCCGTACTCCTCTCTCCACCTCTCCCTCTCACTCGCCCCCACCTCTGCTGCAATCTCGGTACAATAATTTTCCTTGTTAAGAGCGAGGCAAGAATTTAATCATCAGTCGGAGTGTGTGTTCTAGATGACGCTTGCTTAATGCTGTGGCTGTTCCTTCTCCTCCAGCCTTTCCGAAATTTAATCCCGACCCAGCCACTCCCCAAAGCCACGTGTTGAGAGGAGCACGTGATAGGGTGGTGGTGGTGATGGTGGTGGTGGTTAATATGATTGCTATCTGCTATTACTATTACTATTACTACTACTACTACTGCTGCTACTGCTGCTGCTACTGTTACTGCTACTGCTACTGCTACTACTACTACTACTACTACTACTATTGATGCTGATTCTTCTTTATTGTTGTTGTTCTTGTTGTTTTTCTTGTTATTCTTGTTATTCTATTACTACTACTACTACTACTACTACTACTACTACTACTACTAGAGAGAGAGAGAGAGAGAGAGAGAGAGAGAGAGAGAGAGAGAGAGAGAGAGAGAGAGAGATTGAGAATGAGATTTACCCGCCCTAAATTATGCAAGTCTCGTCTTTGTTTCTACTCATTATTATTGCTCCCTTTCTCTCTCTCTCTCTCTCTCTCTCTCTCTCTCTCTCTCTCTCTCTCTCTCTCTCTCTCTCTCATACACAATTCACAAAGTTCTAACGAGACTTCACGTAGTTTTTATTTTACGTGAGTAGGAAGGTCAGTATGGATGAATAGATGAATAAAACAGAGGGGAGAGAGAGAGAGAGAGAGAGAGAAAGTGTGTGTGTGTGTGTGTGTGTGAGTGAGAGAGGAAGAGGAGACTATAGGAAGTAAATCGGGTTACTAGTGAATGGGGGAAGTGAGAAAAGAAAAGAAAAGAAAAGAAAAAAAAAGAAAAGAAATGTGCGGTGAAGGAATTGATTTATTGAAATATGAGAAATGTGTGAGTATTTTTTTTTTTTCATTGTACATTTGAGAAGTTGATGTTTATATTTATATTTTGTACTTTTTTTATATTTTACTTTATCTATTTTGTATTCATTTGTTTATTTATCCAATCCTTTATTCTGGTTTAGTTTCTTTATCCAATTTCATTTTTTTCATCGAGTTCTTTGTTAGTGTGTGTGTGTGTGTGTGTGTGTGTGTGTGTGTGTGTGTGTGTGTGTGTGTGTGTGTGTTATGTATTATTATTATTATTATTAGTAGTAGTAGTAGTAGTAGTAGTAGTAGTAGTAGTAGTAGTAGTAGTAGTAGTAGTAGTAGTAGTAGTAGTAGTAGTAGCAGTAGTAGTATCATTATTATCATTATTATTTTTCTGCCACTATTTTTCTCGTGGGTAGCTGACCAAGGACGGAATAAAAGACTAAAATAAAAGAAAAAAAACGGGAAAACCTCGCCATTACCACTAAACATACGACAAGAAAAAGAAAAGCAGACGAAAAGAAATGAATATGGCAGGTGTAATCTTGGCGGCCTCTTGCAGCTTTCCTCGTGTTATGTTCTTATGTTAGCTGAGGGTAAGTTAGGCCAGGCGAGGTAAGGGAAGGTTAGGTCAACTTATGTGAGATGAGTTAGGCAAGGTTAGATTGGGTTAGGTTAAGTTAGGTAAAGGTTTGGTTTGGGTTAGATTAGGTTAGGTTAAGTTGGTTTAAGTTATGATGGGTTAGATCCGGTATTGCGATTTAAGTTAGGTTAGGTTAGGTTATACTAGTTCAAATTATGTTAGGTTAGGTTAAGTTAGGTTAATTAGGTTTGGGTTAGGTTAGGTTAGGTTAGGTTAAGCTAAGATTTGGGTTGGGTAAGTTGAGGTTACGGTTGGGTCGAGAAAACTTCATCATTGGGTGAATATATTGCCAGTAAAATTTTCATGGACTGAAATTTACTTGGATGGAATTTACGTGGCGCTGCATTTGTAATAGGGCTAGCAGAGAGAGAGAGAGAGAGAGAGAGAGAGAGAGAGAGAGAGAGAGAGAGAGAGAAACCTACTGCATATTTATAAAGGGGAGGAAAATGTTTCTACTCCTGTCTATATATTCTACGGTAGATCTCTCGTCCTTTAGTAGATATTCTGAAATTCTATCGAGTTGTGCCACTGACCGTCAGGGAGATTCACTGCACATTTATAGAGAGACAGAACGTTGATATTTATCCAGCCACGGTGTCCTTCCATAGTCCTTCGTTATAGTAGAAAAGTAATGAAAGAATTTGTATAGGGAAGCATACGGTTAGTGTTTATGGTTTCCCTCCTATACCATACATCATTTAGCTTGTATAGAGAGATACGTGAAGTGTATTGAGGAGCAAATTGTTATTGTCAATCTATTAATGGGTATCTTTTACTGTGCATTGTTTTGTGCTCGGTAAAAAATAAAGGTAAATATTTTGGATTGATATGAGACGTGGTAAATAGAGAGAGAGAGAGAGAGAGAGAGAGAGAGAGAGAGAGAGAGAGAGAGAGAGAGAGAGAGAGAGAGAGCTATTATCCAACTTATATGTAAAATCATGCAAGATCTTGGCAATGATAAATTTACTGTTAGTATTTTCTTAGTTTTAAAGAAAACTTTTGACACTTTAGATCACGAAGTCTTATTAAACAAATTACAATACAGTGGAATAAGAAATGTATATAATAGATGGTTTATAAGTTATTTATCAAACAGAAAACAAAACACTGTAATGAGTAATTCAGTCTCTGATTTTGGAAATGTAATCCCTGAAGTTCCACAAGGCTCAACATTAGGTCCTTTATTATTCTTGTTATATATTAATGACATCGTTGAATCTCCTAAAATCTTAAAATTCACTTTTTTCGCAGATGACACCAGCACCACTCATTCAGATATAGATATCGATAATCTTGCAGGATCTGTCAACACTGAATTAAAGCACGTATCATCTTGCCTACTTTCTAACAAACTATCCTTAAACACTGACAAAACTAAATATATTCTCTTTCCGGTAATAAGGTTGTTACAAATGATACTGAAAGAGTTATATGTGACAGGAAAATTGAGAAGACTTCCACAGTGAAGTACCTTGGTGTATATGTAGATCATAAGTTAACATGGAAAGACCGCCGTGGTACAGTGGAACCATGCGTGCATTGGGGTCCGAGGGGTCTCCAAGAGCATGAGTTGGAATCCTGTCCAGGGTCTGAGTGCAGGTTGGGCTTCCTCAATCGGGGCAACGGTTTCCTAGCGGGTGGGCTTTTAGATAGAAGGTACCCTAAACAGTAACCCCTTTACCCCATAAATTCCCGTGAAAAGCCCACGTGTTATAAATAAAAAAAGCTACATTACAAGTAAAGTCATTATTCACAAAATTAATCACCAACGACGTAAAAAAAAAAAAAGCCATTTCCATTATATTACTCACTTATCTATCCATATGTCCAGTACTGTTACCGCGTTAGGTGATGGCACTTAGCAAAACTCTCAACACATTACATATTATGATGCAAGAGAGAATTATTCGGATGATAGACGGTGCAGGACATTGTGACCATACAGACCCATCATTTAACCCCTTCAGTATCATGACATGTTTCCATATCTATTCTACTTACTATTTCATGATTTTATACAGCTTCAGAAACGTATGTAGGGATTGAAATAGGAAAGACTCTGGCTGTTAATCTTCTGCCCTCCATAAACCCTTCCTAATATAAATAAAACCGTCTAATCGTATCCAAAACTCATGGTAAAAAAAAGCATCCCAGTACTGAAGGGGTTAAAGCTCATGGTATTCTCAAAGTGTATAATGTTTATCACCTAGAAAGTCTTAAAATTCATTCATAGTCAGTTACAGGCAGATCATTTACTTTCGTTAATGCAGACATCAAATATGCACTCTATAAACACCAGGTACATGTAGAGAGCACACAATAGACCATCACTCCTCATTCCCACGACTGGAAGCACAGCGGCGATTTGTGACTCACTACGTGTACATCAGATGGACCGCCTAGCCTCGTATCATTCAAACAAGTGAACAATAAATACCACTTGTAAAATTAAAGATAAGCAGTGTATTTTGAACAGTTATCTTGCATATATTAGGAAGTAACATAAAACACACATATCTCTCTCTCTCTCTCTCTCTCTCTCTCTCTCTCTCTCTCTCTCTCTCTCTCTCTCTCTCTCTCTCTCTCTCTCTCTCTCTCTCTCTCTCTCTCTCTCTCTCTCTCTCTCTCTCTCTCTCTCTCTCTCTCTCTCTCTCTCTCTCTCTCTCTCTCTCTCTCTCTCTCTCTGCAACATTCTAAGTTAGCATCGTGTTGATATTCTTTAGTTAGCAAATGTTTGATAATGTTAGACTTAGGTACGTATTCATTATTAATCCAATGTTTGTGAAAAGCTAAACAGTGTATGAATAATAGTTGTGTATGCTGCTCTGGAACATGAAAATATGAGTGTTTACGTGTGTTGTTGCTTTGTGTGTTTATGAGAACCTAAGTGTTTGTGTATCGTTCTGATATTTGAGTATCTAAAATGTGAATGTGTTGTTCTGAAACGTAAGTGGTAATGTGAGATACTCTGGTTTGTGAGGACCTGAGGTACGTATCTTACTGCGTTTTACAGCTAAAGTATCAAATACAGCTTAGATATTCATAAAACCAGTAAAAAAAATAGCTTCACATTTCACAGGCCCAGTCATTGTCAATAAATTTTGTAATGATATATACTTTTGCTTTTGTCATTGCTAGATAAACTATTGAATTTGAAACTTGAATATGAGAGAGACACACAAAGGGAGATTCGTATGTTCGTATAGTCATAAGCAGGAGGAAATGCAGTGAATATATCTCAGTGTTCTGATGTGGAGGTCTTGTATCTCTATGGAGTATTCTGGCATTATAATTGATGTGTGCTTGGGACTGTCAGAAAGACTCAGTGCTTATGCAACAAGAGAAGGAAATTGTAATATTTAGCCATTTTCGTTTTAGTTTTCTTGTAATCTCATATAGTGTATTATGTACCTAGAGAGAGAGAGAGAGAGAGAGAGAGAGAGAGAGAGAGAGAGAGAGAGAGAGAGAGAGAGAGAGAGAGAGAGAGAGAGAGAGAGAGAGAGAGAGAGAGAGAGAGAGAGAGACAGACAGACAGACAGACAGACAGACAGACAGACAGACAGACAGACAGACAGACAGACAGACAGACAGAGACAGACAGAGACAGACAGACAGACAGACAGACAGACAGACAGACAGACAGACAGACAGACAGACAGACAGACAGACAGACAGACAGACAGACAGACAGACAGACAGACAGACAGACAGACAGACAGACAGACAGACAGACAGACAGACAGACAGACAGACAGACAGACAGACAGACAGACAGAAACAGACAGAGACAGACACAGAGTACATATATCTCCATATAAATAGAAATAAAAAGGAAAAAAAAAATCTAGCATTCCCATCAGCAAAATCTCTATCTAATTCAACATTCCCTGACAAACAAGATCGGGTTGAGGACTGGCTTGTGGTGGTGAGGGAGTTGGAGGCAGCGGGTCCAGTCTAGTCTGGCGGAAAGGAAGGGAGTGAGCGATTGCAAATTTACGATAAAGGCGCAAACATCCGAGGCTATATATTCCCAAGTTCCCCTGTTGCTTCCGCTCTGGGCTCTGAAGGACAGAGCGTGGTGGAGCTCGGGAGGTTGTAAGGATGTTTGGTTAGGATAAGTTTGGTTTGGGGTTAAATTGGGTTGGGATACATGTAGTTAGGTTGCTTTAAATTTGGTTATATTTTGTTGGGTTAGGTATAGTTTGGTGATGTTAGGTTAGGTTAGGTTAAGTTTAGTTTGTGACTCGTTTTCTTTTCTTCTTTAATGAGTTTTTCTTTCGTGTGTGAGTTGCTGAAGGCTTTGTAGAGTTGTGAAGAGAAATGTATGTAACTTAGACGCTTTTTTCTTTTACTTCCTGTTTTCTCCTTCAGTTAGTCGAGACATGAGCGTGTGAAGCTTGAGTTAGAATCATAAGGAAGGAATATTGGGCTTTAATTTTGTTCTCCTTCAGTCATTCGTGAAAGGATTAGTAAGTGTGAGTGTGTGTGTAGCTTGAACAAAATAATAGGAAAGGAATACAGGACTTTGATTTCCCCTTTATTTTTTTCTCTTTCTTTGTATCCCCAGAGTTGTTCACGCGGAAGGAATGCGTGTAGGCGTGTGTTGCATAAATAGAATCGTAAAGAAGAAAAATCATACTCGCTATTTTCTGTGCCTTCCCTTAGTGTTATTTTTACCAGAGGCAGAAAATAGATGTGTGAGATTGCTGTCTATTGTCGGTCATAAAAGTTTGTTTCATAGACCACGATAAGGAGGAGATTCTGATGTTGGCAGACTAGCAATTTAACCCCTTCAGTACTGGGACGCAATTTTACCATGAGTTTTCGATGCGATTAGACGGTTTTATTTATACCAGCAAGGTTCTATGCAGTTCAGAAGATTAATGGTCCAGAGTCCTTCCTCACTATTTTAATACCCACATGAGTTTCTGAAGCTGTTCAAAATTACCAGATACTAACCAGAATAAATATGAAGACGTGTCAAGGTACTGAAGGGGTTAAAGGGGAGGAAATTATAGTTGTTTTTCCTTTCCTTCTCCGACACGAATAGGTGAAATAATAATAAGGGTCAGAATAAAGGGAAAGAACTAGTCACTTGTGGACCTTCTGGCTTTTTATTGCCTTTGTCATTTTGCCTGCGCTTTTCGTTCTTAATTTTTGCAAGCGATCAAAAATTTGACTTAATAGAGGATGGAATATTGCTGCGGTGCTGATGCGTGTAAAGTGAATGAACGTGCAGATTAATTGACGTTCTTCCCCGCAATTTTTTTACTTTCATTATGCAAGCAACCGAAATTAAATGCATTTGAGGGAGAAATACCGATTTTTTTTTTTTTTCCCTGCCATCGCCACGCCGCCAGTAACCAAAAGTGGACCCATAAAGGGGAAAACATAGCTGCAATTTTCCCTGGCAGCATCGTCCTGATCTCGCGTCGCCCGCACTGCTTGGTAAGGAAGAGGCAAAATGAGACTTTCTTTTTGTTTGGCAATAATTTTCAAGTTACGAAGTTTCGGGAACAATTTGCATATCTCGCGAAACACAGCGCGGTGGAATGTATGGCTCTAAAAACACACGAAGTAGCTTTTAAATTGAAAGTTTGTGAGAGTTTTGCATACCAACTATTAAAGTCAGGTTTGCAGCGCTCATGCACGTAAAGTACTCGTGCTTGGGACAAAATGAATACCTTTGCGTTGCATTTTTCGTAGCGGCACTAACGCACACAAAGTCACGGCTTAGTTTATATAGAAGGAGAACAAATATTTGACGTGGAAAGTAGGTATTGTCATGATGAACAAAGACAAAATGAAAAGTGGCTTCATCTGGCCTTGCAGTGAGGTCATGCTGATGCGCCAGTGATGAGCAGCATATAAATTGGTGTGATGTATTGCTGTCTATTGTCGGTCATAAAAGTTTGTGTACTCTATGGACCTCGATAAGGATGAGATTCTGTTGTTGGTAGACTAGCAATTTAACCCCTTCAGTACTGGGACGCATTTTTACCATGAGTTTTGGATGCAATTAAACGGTCCGCTGTCCACTTTCCATGATTCACACTGCTGCAAGACAGACATGGCGCTGATTTCAACCTAGACTTATTGGAAGCGGGAACTAACGCTTTATTAATAGACCAAACTATGATCCGTCAACCTGAATTTGTTTTCCACCTTCCATGACATATTAACCCTTTCAGTGCCATGATGCGTTTCTATATTCATTCTAGTTACTATTTGGCGATTTTATATAGCTTCAGAAACTTATGTAGGGGAGATTAAAATAGTGAAGACTCGGGCCATTAATCTTCTGACCTCCATAGACCCTTCTTAAAGCAAATAAAATCGTCTAATCATACCTAAAAAATCAAGGTAAAAATGCGTCTCAGTATTGAAGGGGTTAAATCCATCAATTCAATTAAGATTTTTCCTCTTTGAACTCGTCGATAGAAAGAATTGAGTCGGTTTAAGAATTTGTCTCTTTTATTATTTTCGTGATTCGTGAACCCAATAGGTAATTCAGCTTTCCACCATCCATGAAACTTTACTGCAAGAGAGAAACCTTCAACTTCATTTCTGAATGCAATTGGAACACTTCTCTATTGAATTAGGAGCGAGCAGTAAGAGGCTTGATGTATTTGTCTTTATCACCATTACCGTGCTGCGTTCACTTGGAGTGTCACGGAAGCAGGGAGACATTGATATGAAGGCGGAATAAATTGGCCGTAAGAGGATTGCGTCGGGAATGGAATCTTTGTCAGAACACTCGAGCAAACACGAGTCCAACATTTGACCAATGCAGCCACGATCATTAATGCCTCAGTGAATCGTGATTGCCCTTGACTTTCCTCTTACAATCTTATTATTATTATTATTGTTATTATTATTACTGTTATTATCCTGTTGCGTTTACCTTGTTCTGTTACAAACTAATTATAATCCAACTGATCGTCCAGCTAGTTCATTTCCATCTTGTTGGTTCCTATACAGCTTTAGGATAAATGACATAATACAGTGATAATTTTTTTGCTTTCGATCACAGCAACTTTTTTGTGATATTGTGTTATTTTATTTCTAATGTGTGCATTGTTTAAGTGAAAAAGCTGACAGACATTACCGTCATTATACGATGTACAGTCATGGTCAGGAGTCATTCAACCTTTCCTCTCTCTCGTTTCGCTCTTTCCTTAATCACGAATTGGTTGCTGCTTCTTGATAACTTGGCATAAATACCTGTGGCCAACAGTGTAGGTGGTTGTGAGGCAAACAACCAGTAAAAAGAGCACTGCTTATAATACTTCAAAACTGCAACGAGCAGAATCCGGAGTACAGAGACGAAGAGCGGAGACCGACCGTCTGCCTAACACAGTGACTTAACACTAAGAGATGCCGCGGGCAGCGGGAACAGACTTCCCACCATACAACGAAGAATACAATAACATGAAGCGTGTCATAATAATTTATACATAAAGAGATAAACAAACAAAATTACCAATGTAATATATTAATAAATATATATAAATATATGTGCCACTACGATCCTACTTCCTTTCACCCTGTGGCAGCTTCCGCACAGAACATGACACACCAACAGTATCAAATGAGGGCCACACATTTCTCACTTATGTTTGTCTCTTCCCTTCAATC
>NC_059304.1:20691174-20723674 GCF_017591435.1 Portunus trituberculatus
TTTTTAACTTACTCTTGCCATTTTCTTTATATTAACGCCTTCAATACTGGGACACATATTTACCATGAGATTTGTGTACGATTAGACTATTTTATTGACATTACGATAGGTCTATGGAGGCAGAAAAATTAATGGCTACTGTCTTCACTATTTCAATCCCAACATAAATTTCTGAAGCTTTATAGAATCACCAAATAGTAGACAGAATGAATATGGAAACGCGGCATGATACTGAAGGAGTCATCGTTAAGCAAGTGTGTTCGTGTATCACGTGTCATTCTCCTCGTCTCTATCTTGTAAGGAAATTAAGAGATACATGATGGAAAGCATTCTCGTTTTTTTTTTTTTTATCCATGTTTATATTTTGTGCTCTCATTTTCTTCTTGTTTTTATCAGTTTCTTCAGCGAGGTTGGCGAAGGAAATGCGTGTCACGTGTCACTCTCTCACTTCAGGAATGGTTTGGAAGAGATGTGATGAAAATTCCTTGTCTCTTCTTCATTTCTGTCGATTTAATTATCTTATTCCTTGGCTCTTTCTCTTTCTCTCACTGCACTGTTTCCATCAAGTCTAAGGCACTGGTTCTTAAACTGGGACTAAATCATGCCCGGGGTAAAATAGCAAATTTTTTCCCATCTACACACACACACACACACACACACACACACACACACACACACACACACACACACACACAGTATCTAAAAAATGATCATATAATTACAAGCAGAGTAACAATAGAGATAATAACAATAAATTTTTATAAACTCATGAATGATTTTTTTGGGTCCCGTTTATTGTGTCACGTATTTATTTTCACCGTTTGTTTATTCCTCTCTGATTTGTATTGGAATTCACCCTTAACCCACTCAATACTGGGACACATTTTTACCGTGACATTTGTGTGATATTAGACCATTTTATTGACACTAGAAAGGGTCTATGGAGGTCAGCAGATTAATAGTCACAGTCTTCACTATTTCAATGAGTTTTTCAAGATGTATAAAACGACCAATTAGTAAGTAGAATGAGTGTGGAAACGCGTCATGGTACTGAAGCGGTTAAGGACGAGGAAGTGGTGCAAGAAAGTCAGTATTTACCAGCGAAAGGTAACGTGTCTTGAACTGAGTAACAAGCTGGTTATTGGAATATACGACACACACTCAAGTCGTACGTAACTCTTAGAAATATAAGGAAAAATAATGAAAATATCTCAGCCTGTGCTTCATTTTTTGTCAATTTCATTTTCATAACCTTGAAATGTCTAAAGTGGGTAACAAGCTGAAAAAAGAAGGAAAAATAGAGAAATTAGCAACTGCTGTGCTTATTGGAACAAACGAAACATACCCAAGTCGTCTTTTCATAATCTTAACATGTCTAACAAACTTAAAAGAAGAAAAAAGGAAAATTGGTAACTGCTGTACTTATTGGAACATGCAAAACACACCTAAATCATCCATAAATCTTAGAAATATAAGGAAAATTCATGAAAATATCTCAGCCTGTGTTTAGTTTTTTTTGTCAATTTAATCTTCATAATCTTCCCCCGTCTCCCGCTTACCATTCTTCTTGACTTTGGCTTAGGAAGTAAAAGAAAATTAGTAACTGCTGTGCTTACTGGAACAAAGAAAACATACCGAAGTACTCCATAACTCTTAGAAATATAAGGAAAAATAATAGAAATATCTCAGCCTTTATTTTTTGTCAATTTTCATTTTCATAATCTTACACGTCTCCGCTTACCATTCTTCTTTATTGAGGCCAAGGAAGTAAACACACGGAGCGTCACTTAACTCGTAGCTCAAGGAAAGTGATGCAGAATATGATGAAGAAAATGTCCCGTTCTTGGCTTCTTTCATGTCATTTTCATTTAATTCATCTTTATTTAGGTCCAGGAATTAAACATATGAAGCGTCACTTAATTAACTCGTCGCTGTAGCTTCCGGGAAAGTGATGGAGAATATGATGAAGTAAAAAAAAGATATCCCTTTCTTGGCTTCTTTTATGTCATCTTCATTTTTTACATCTTAACCTACTTCCTCCCAGATCACATTTTCTTTAGTGTTAAGGGAGTCAACATGCCAAGCTTCACTCCCTCCTCTTGAGAATGGCGGAGAACCTGACGAAGAAATTGTCCTGGTCTTGGAAATCACATCTTTCATTTGTTCCATCTTCACATTCTTAACCCACTTTATCCAGCCACTTCCTCCGTAAATGCCAAGCAAGCAGACGTATCAAGTGTCACTCACCATGAAAGATAGAAGAAAAACGTTGAAATTCTGCATGCTTTTATTATGTTTTTGCCATTTATATATATTTTTTTCATATTGCCCATCTATTTTTTTTTCACAGTGTATTTATAGAAGAAGGTGTTTCGTGTCAGTCACTCCAGTTAAACAATGAAAAATGTAATGTTTGTTATTTTCCATCCTCATATTACTAAATTACTGCTCTCACTCTCTCTTATAAGGTTAAGAAAGCAAATATATCAAGCGTCATTCACAAGGAAAATACGGAAACTGTGTGTACATTTCTGCTTCTTTTCTTTCATTTTTATATTCCTAGCCAAATTGAAAATAACGTAACCTAATCTAACTTACTAGTAACCTAACCAAACTCAATGTAGTGTATTGTAACCTAACTAAATCCAACTTAACTTAACCTAACCGTAACCCTAAATTGTGTTTACATTTTTCTCTTTTCTTTCATTTTCATATTCCTAACCAAATTTAATCTAATGTATCCTAACCTAACCTAATCTAATCTAACCTAACTCAATATAATGTAATGTAATGTAATGTAATGTAATCTAAATCTAACCCAACCTAACCTAACCTACTTACTTCCAATTACTTTCCATAAGACAGTCAAAGAAAATGTCGCTGAATATGAAGAAAAATATAATTACTTGACTCTTATATTTTACCTACTTCAAACTTTCCCTCTTAACTCCTTCAGTATTCGTACTATGCCGCGTTCCAATATTCATTCTGCTTATTATGTGGTAATTTTCTTCAGCTTCAGAAACTCATGTGGGGGATTAAAAATAGTGAAGACTGTGGCAATTAATCTTCTGACCTCCATGAACTCTTTCTAATGTCAATAAAATCGTCTAATGACATTGAAAACTCAAGGTAAAAATGCGTCGCAGTTTTGAAGTGGTCAAAAAAAAAGGATAAGAAAGCCCGACGAGAAATATATATGTCCTTCCTAAGATTACACAGAAAAAAAAAATTATCTCAAACACGTTGATTGATATCAGACGGTACAAAACACACACACACACACAAGAAAATCCTCATAAATAAGAACATTACCACCAACTCCACTCACAACTAACCTCTCATTAACTTTCTCCGTCAAAAAACCCAAAAAGCACAAATCCCTGCCCAAAAATGACTTGAAACACATCGAGAAACTGTCCTGCTCTTGGGAGTCTTCAAGGGAGTTCTCTGGCAATGTATACTCCGCTCGTGTTTACTTCGTTACCCTCCCAGCAGAGCGCCCAGGAGTCACTGTTGGTATATTTTGTCGGCTCTGTGATGTCTCGTCTCTCCGTGCGTCGCTCCCGTCTCAGATGTTGATTTTATCTGTGTCTTTAAGTAATCTAATCAGGGAAGCCGAGGGGCACTGAGAGAGAGAGAGAGAGAGATGGGGGGGGAAGGAGAAGAGTTGCTGAATAGTGGAGTGGAAGAAGAAAGAGATAGGTACTAAGAGAGAGAGAGAGAGAGAGAGAGAGAGAGAGAGAGAGAGAGAGAGATTACACGAAAAAGCTGATCTCAAACACGTTGTACTTTCATCTTAATTGATATCAGACGGTACAAAACACACACACACACACACACACACACACACACACACACACACACACACACACACACACACACACACACACACACACACATCCCAATAGATAAGAGCATTACCACCAACTCCACTCTCATAACTAATCTCTCATAAATTTTTCCAAAAAAAAACCCAAAAAACACAAATCCCTCCACAAAGATGACTGAAATACATCGAGAAACTGTCCTGCTCGTAGGGGACAGGAGTGCAAATAGAAGACAATAGAAAAGACAGGTACACAGAAAGGCTTGCAAACAGACAGAAAGACAGGCAAACAGAATGACAGACAGACAAACAGATGAATAAAGGTGATAAGAAGGAAGACAACGAAATGAAAATAGTTAAAAAAAAAAAAAATGAAATATAGACAGACAAGCAGACAGACAGACAGACAGACAGACAGACACGTAGAAATACAAAAAAAAAAGATAGACGAAAAAAAGACGAAAAAAAAATGGAAGGAGAAAAGTAATGAACAAGCACACACACACACACACACACACACACACACACACACACACACACACACACACACACACACACACGTATCCATATATAAAAGCAAAAACAAGGAAGCAACTAAATAAAACAAATCCAGCAAAGTAAAATAAAACAAAAAATGGAAAAACAAACTAAAAACAACAAAAAATAGATATCGAGGAACAGAACGAATACCAACACAGAGCTAGAGAGAGAGAGAGAGAGAGAGAGAGAGAGAGAGAGAGAGATTTAAAGTTTTCCTAATCTGTTTGTATTTTATTTTGGTTCACGAATAAGGTTAGGTTGGGTTAGGTTAGGGAAAGTCTCTTTTTATCATAGCGGAGGGAACTTAGCAATTTGAGCCTTAAATCAGAGAGAGAGAGAGAGAGAGAGGGAGGGAGCAGGTAAATGAATAGAAGCATGTAAGGTAATCCATGCAACTCACCTGAAATGGGCACCAGAAATGCCTCCCTTTACTTCCTGCCTCCTCTTCCTGCCTGCTTCCTGCGCCGCCCACCACCTGCTCCACAACTCCTACATTATGCAAACTTACCTTCGTCACCTCTCTCTACCTGCACAAAATTGCTTTCCTGAGAGACACTGTGCCAAAATATACAGGTGTGTGTGTGTGTGTGTGTGTGTGTGTGTGTGTGTGTGTGTGTGTGAGAAAGGATTTTCGTTCTCCGGGTTTTTATTTCCTCTGAAGTGACATTCCAAGAGAGAGAGAGAGAGAGAGAGAGAGAGAGAGAGAGAGAGAGAAAGCAAACCAACTCGTATAACAATCATGGACTTATCTCGTTACGTTTCTTCAAATGCCAAAGTGAGAATTGTTTGATGGAATTGAGTGCGTTTTGTAACCAATTTGCGTGCAACCTCCTTCGTCTCCTCCGGTCTCGTCTTGTCCTGTCCGAACATGTCTCGTCTTGTTCTCCAGCCACATGAAAATAATGAAAACGGATATGATTCTGTTATTTCACGTTTTCTTTTCTTTTGTTGCAGGTAAAGCGTTGTGTAGTATTGTCTGCCCTGGTCTGCTGGTGGTGGTGGTGGTGGTGGTGGTGGTATTCAGAATTCAAAGAGGAAGAGGAAGAGCAAGAGGAGAAAAAAAAAAAAAAAGCTGCATTGAACTATCACGGTTTGTTTGTGTTTGTGTGTGTGTGTGTGTGTGTGTGTGTGTGTGTGTGTGTGTGTGTGTGTGTGTGTGTGTGTGTGTGTATTGTTGTGTATGAATTGGTCTTTCCTCTCTTTCCTCACACACACACACACACACACACACACACACACACCTTTCCTCTCACTCTATTCAGACGGAAGTACTTCATCACAATCTCTCTCTCTCTCTCTCTCTCTCTCTCTCTCTCTCTCTCTCTCTCTCTCTCCTCATTGTCGCCGTAAACCATTTCAAATCCTTCTCAAAGAATCACTGCATCGCATCATCTTTCTTTCGCTTTCTCTTCTTTTCATCTCGCTTCCTCCTTCTCCTCCTCCTCCTCCTCCTCCTCCTCCTCCTCCTCCTCCTCCTCCTCCTCCTCCTCCTCCTCCTCCTCCTCCTCCTCCTCCTCCTCTTGCGTTTGCTTCCAAAACTAAAGCAGAAATGCACTCTGCCCTTTAGGGTGAGAAGATTTACTAGTCTATACCTCCTCCTCCTCCTCCTCCTCCTCCTCCTCCTCCTCCTTCAGGTCACCTCCATTCTGCGCATTTAGTCTTACGTCTTTCTTCATAACCTTGTTTTTCTCCCATTAGAAAGCTCTCTCTCTATCTATTTTTCTATTTCGATTATTCATCTCTATATCTACCTATTAATCTATTTTCCATTCTAAATGAGTGAGGTCATGGAGTTAGGAACGTGTAAGTAGCAGTGAATGGGTTACAGTTGACACTTGACACTCGGGTTGGTTGAGGGTCAGTGTTGTGGGCCAGTTGGGTGCGTGTCACGTGAAGTAGAAAGTTGGAAAGTTGTCTTGTACAAGGTCGGGTTAACATTTGTCTGTCTGGATGAGTGGTTAGTGCGAGTTAGAGTGTTATATGTTTGTCTATCAGTCTGTGTGTGTGTGTGTGTGTGTGTGTGTGTGTGTGTGTGTGTGTGTGTGTGTGTGTTTCTGCTTGTCTGTCTATCTATCTATATATCAATATTTGTTATTTGTTCATCTATCTGTTTATCTATCTGTATTTGATGTCAGTAGCGGTGAGTAAATGTGCCGTACGTCTGGCAGTAAAGGTATCGCTGCTCGCACTTGGTCACTTAAAACTAGTTAGTTGGTCAGCGAATCTTACTACAGCGGTGACTCACGGTACAGTGAACCCCTGACTGAAACAGCTTGACGATGGTCCCTTGGTAGCGAAGGGACCGGTAACGTACGTGGGAAAGCTCAATGAAGCGTCACGGAGCTTGTTACAGATGAGCTTCAAGTTTGTCTTAAGGATAAACTCAACTCACTTCTAGCCTTGAATTGTCGTAATCTGAAATTTTCGACATGAAGGCTGAACTAAACAATAACAAATAACACAAAACTATAAGTGAACTCCAACGTGAAGCCTCGCAGAAACGACTGACTGTGCTCGAGCACCGCTGTGACTATCAACATTATTACAGCCTTGATAAGCTTCGGTTCACTGCTGTTGAGGAACGCGTTGCTGGTGAGTCGTGGGAACAATCCTTAGCTGCTGTATCGTCCCTGCTGCAGGTTAAGAAGCTACAGCAACCCGTTGTCACTCTGGTAAGAAGTCACTGTGTAGGGCGGCCTCAGGATGGGAGGCCTCGCACCATGCATAGCTGGCCGGTATGATCACTGCTCGGGACGTGAGGCAGTGAGTGGTGCTGAGTGCGTGAAGCTCCCAGGCACATGATTCTTCGTTAATCAAAGAAGATCCGTGTCTGGTGTTATAAGACCTACAGTATAGAGCTACTTAAGCTAAAAGTGAAGGTGGAGTGGCATATATTTGGCACACTAAGCTCACAATGAAGGACACAGCTCAGTTGTAGACTCAGTGCTCCATGTGGTGG
Source organism: Portunus trituberculatus (assembly GCF_017591435.1). NCBI lineage: Eukaryota > Metazoa > Arthropoda > Malacostraca > Decapoda > Portunidae > Portunus > Portunus trituberculatus. The sequence continues at coordinate 20,698,503 of NC_059304.1, forward strand.
CGTCGACGTTAGTGTCTTGCCTGTTCAGTGTCTTGAATTAACTGCTAACCTAGACAGGGGTGCTACTAGTGCTGCCAATACAATAATCACTAGAGCAGCTGTAATCAGAAAGAAGCCCGGACAGCCTGGCGGCCATGGAGTGACTGCAGCTGACACACTGCCTCAACAAAACAAAGTGTGGACGCCTGTGCTTCACTGCCGTAAGTAGTGAATTACTGTTTTACGTTATAATGAATAATGAACTTGTGTAACTTTACTATATAATAGTTAACCCATACCTATGCAGTGGTAGACCATTCAGGCCTTGAATTGTAATGTCGGTATCACGGTAACACTGATGTTGACTAGTGTAATGCAAGTCATAAACAAGGTTATGTATCATTCACAGGTAGTCGCTTGCTCTCAAAATGGTCGATATTTTGTTTACCAAATATCTTGGGTATGTTAACTGATTTTCAGTTTTTTCTTATTAAGAACAATACTTTGCTATATATTCTGAATTGTTATATAATGGTTAGTTGCATGAAGGTGGAGTGCCTGCACTGTCTTCTGGGTACTGTAATCAAGTCCTCCGGTTTCAGGAATAGGGAAGGTGAAAGAATACCCACATATCTCTGATGCTGACGACTCTGTTATTGTTGGTAACTGTAAAAGCGATCTAGGGGTGAGCCCAGCGGTAAAGTCTTACAGTGGCATGAGTCACCCCTCATGGAAAGTGCTTTGAGTGTCTGTCACCATCCACCAAGGACAACCAAATAAATTGTTACAGTAGTCACATACTTAAACGGAACAAATACAATACCACTTACTCACAAGCATACAAACAAACACGTATATATATGCACAGGAAAGAACTCACTGCAACACCTAACACCACGGCACATACACAGCACCATACATACACCAGAACGCAACACAAACAACACACACGCACACAACAAGATAGCGCACACGCACACAACAAGACAGCGCACACGCACACAACAAGACAGCGCACACGCACACAACAAGACAGCGCACACGCACACAACAAGACAGCGCACACGCACACAACAAGATAGCGCACACACAACAAGACAGCGCACACAACAAGACAGTGCACACGGGTCAACCACGTAGTATCCACAGTCACAGCCACTCCAGTGGACACCCAGGCCACGTAGTGCTTATGCCGGACACCACACTGCGCCGGTCACTGTGCACGATGTCCAGTACAGACAAGAGGGCAGGAAACAGCTCCTAGCGAACTGGCTGCGTACATAACACTCACGGCTCTGATCATCGTCACCCCGGCAAGCTATAACGCGCCGACAAGCTGCGCTGGTGCCCGCTCGTTGCCTTCTCACTCTGAGTCCTGGTCAGCTGGCGTCTTGTGACAGGCAAGACAGCCGGCACCTTCTCGTGACTCCGTCGCAACGTGCTGGAGTGAGCCCTCTCTCTCTCTCGGTGCGACATACACCACAGCCAGACGCGAGCCACAGTCACACACACAAGACCCTTTCCCCACTGGAAACGGTACCACAATACCCAATTAACACATCAGTAAATCCCAAATGATATAATAACCCAAAACAAGAACCCACGAACGGTAAATAAAAAATGAACGAGAATACTTACAATACAAGAAAGAGGGGAAGTAACGTGCTCGCTGGCGAGAGGAGGAACTGACGGGAAGCCACTACCGGTTACCCATGTCGCCTCCTAATGAAACCGCCCGGTACTCGTCAGGCGAGGCTTCGTTCACGAAAATATCCGCGCTAATTATAAGTCAACTGGTGACTTCACGGTCTTGGAAGAACGACCATCCCTGACATATCCCCCCATTCAACTTCATATTATGACAAAATATAAAGATCTCACCAGGATGGTGGCCGCTTCCAAGACGTGCTTCATGGCCTACTTAACAGATCTGCCAAGAAATTCTCCTTACCTGGAATATATTATATGGTAAACCCATATGACTAGGGTTAGAGCCCACCTCATCAATCTACTTTTTGTTGTTTTGCATATTCCTGAGATAAGTCATCGGCTGGTGATCCGTCTGTATAATAAATTCTTTTCCTTTCAAGTAGAATGCAAAATGTTGTAGTGCTGGTGGAGACCATCGTTGACGAGCACTAAAATTTCATCCGCTCCTTCCTCCATCTGTATTAACCCTGTAGTGATAGACTGAACAAGGGAGCACCCTGATCCGAGTCAAGTGTTAACTTCACCTCACCTGTAAAACTTTCTCACCATGTTAATATGGAATAATTTCAGCTTCCCGTTTACCTTGATATAATCAACATTACCTTTGCGTTCAGCTACCTTAAAAGGACCCTTCCATTGTAAGGAAGCTTATTTGTAATGCTAGACAGAAGTAACACCGTCACCTACGTTCAGCTACCTTACAAGGACCCTTCCATTGTAAGGAAGCTTATTTGTACTGCTAGACAGAAGTAACACCTCGTCACCTACGTTCAGCTACCTTACAAGGACCCTTCCATTGTAAGGAAGCTTATTTGTACTGCTAGACAGAAGTAACACCTCGTCACCTACAAGATAGATTACGTGGCTTTGCTTTACGGTCAAAGCATTGTTTGTATTTCTTGGTGCTTACCTTCGCGTTAGCTAGAGCGGCTCCTGCAGCATCTTCTAACCTTTCACGTAGTTCTAACACGTGCCGGTAGGAACTGCGTAGTTCTTGGTCTAGCTCCTCGTTGGTCAGCAACTCGTGAAGGATGGACAAAGGGCCACGGACATTCCTGCCATAAAGGAGTTCGAAAGGGTTTCTTCCTGCCATAAAGGAGTTCGAAAGGGGAGAAACCCAAGGTATCATTAGGTACCTCTGTGTACGAAAAAAGAACAGCTGGGACGTATCTATCCCAGTCCTTTGGGTGATCAGAGCACACCTTTCTCAGCATGGATTTTAGAGTTCCATTTAATCGCTCAACACAGCCGTTGGCCGCTGCGTGATAAGGGGTGGAATGAACAGCTTTCATGGCTAGCAATCTATTAATCTCAGACATTAGGTAGGTCCGATTTGAATTGGGAGCCGTTATCTGACACGATCTGGCGAGGAATTCCAACTCTAGAAAACACATCCATCAGTGATTCTGCAATAGCAATAGTGTCAATCCCTCTCAAAGGCACGGCCTCCGGAAATCTAGTGGCATAATCTATCACGGTCAGTATATACCTGTGACCGTTGCTAGAGGTGGGAGAAATGGGGCCTATAAGGTCAATAGCAATCTTAGAAAAAGATTCTGAAACAAAGGGCAGGTTGACTAAGGGGGCGGGCTTAACCCTTCCACGTTTGTGTGATTCTGACATATACCAATACCACAAGATCTACAAAACCTCAATATCAGCACCAACTCCCACCCAATAGAATTTTTTATAGATTTTCCCTGCAGTTTTCCTATGAGAGAAATGACCAGCAAACGGTGACTCGTAAGCTATTTTCATTATCTGCATCTTGTTCTCCTTCGGGACAAGTTGTTTTTCACCTACCTCTGTATTTACCTGACTCGATGCAGACGCGGTAAAGTAGGTTACCGACCACTTCATACGCCACCGTCCTCCTATGATGCGTCATCATCTTCCCCTGCTTGTGAGCATCCCATACAGTCTTCAGGGTCGGACACTTTAGCTGGTTAGCCTGAAATGACTGCTTGTCCGTGGGAATGTCAAGTTCTCTGCTGGGTAAGGGAGAAGGAATTAAGGTCTTCTTGGCTGCAGCACGCGTAGTCACAGCAGCCACCATAGGGTTGTTCACCTGTGGAACACCGACTGTAAATGAGGGTACGTCAAAACCAGGAACATGTCCCAACAATACATCCGAAAACTTGAGTGGGGCAATTACTGCACGAACCCATCCAGAGAAGAATTTGCACCTCAGTTGAACTACCGCCGTAGGGAATCGCTGAGGGCGCCCCAAATAGTCGTACACAGTGCAGTGGGGTCCCTGTCTTACACCTGCAGGAAGAAACTTGGGATGAATCATCACTGTTGAGCAGCCCGTGTCTAAAGCAACCTCGGCTCGTTGGTCGTTAACTGAGCAGTTGGGGTCACCACAGCGCCGTCAGGTTTGCATTCTGAACCAAACAAAACTTACCTTCGACCCATGTTTTGTAGCTAGTTCAGGGCATTCTGGTTTCTTGTGCCCTAGTTTACCACATAGATAACACTTAGGGGTATACTGACCCTTGGGAAAACCATCATTGTTATCCACCGTACTTTTAGTTAAGTCACTCTTACCAACCCACCGTACTTTTAGTGAGGTCACTCTTACCATCCCGTTTAAGTGGTTTGACGTACTTCGTGCCATGGGCAGCTCTATAAACATCCGCAGCCTTTGCTAAGTCAGGATTGGAAATACTACCCTTCTTCAGAAACACTTGTACATCAGGGGTGCAACTATTCAGAAACTGGTCCCGTACTACAAAATCAAATAAGATTTGTAATCCTCACCAACCTCTGACAAAGCCAGCCACCGCTTAAAGGTCAGTACAAGCCTAGACAAATATTGCAAGCACGACTCCTCACACAGCTTTCAAATCCCTGAACTGCCTGCGATAAGAATCCGCATCTGCGTGAAAGGCTTTTAAAAGGGCAATCTTAAGATCTGGGTAACTCTCCCAAATCTCCGGCAGCAACCCAACATATACTTTTCGAGCCTTACCTTTTAACAAGGAGCCCCAAGTCCTCGTCTCTCCAATGGTGAAACTGAGCCACTTTCTCAAATCTAGCGAGGTAAGAATCCATATCATCACCGTCAGTAAATGGGGGAACACGTGGTCTAGTCGTCTCTTCCAAGGGCCTAGAAGTACCCGAAACAAGGGCTGGTTTTTGCGCCACAGCCAAAGATAATTCGTGAGCACGCTGCTTATCACGTTCCTCGCGCTCCGCCCTCTCTTTTTCCGCTTCCCTAGCGAATGCACGGTCTTCTCGCTCCGTGGCTAGCTGAACTAGACGGTCAATCTTCGCACTAGAGAGATTAGCTGCCTCACCCATCTCCATCTCCATCCCCCACACACACACAAGACCGTTTCCCCACTGGAAACGGTACCACAATACCCAATTAACACCTCAGTAAATTCCAAATGATATAATAACCCAAAACAAGAACCCACGAACGGTAAATAAAAATGAACGAGAACACTTACCATATAAGAAAGCGGGGAAGTAACGTGCTCGCTGGCGAGAGGAGGAACTGACGGGAAGCCACCACCGGTTACCCATGTCGCCTCCTAATGAAACCGCCCGGTACTCGGCAGGCGAGGCTTCATTCACGAAACTATCCGCGGTAATTATAAGTCAACTGGTAACTTCACGTTATTGGAAGAACGACCATCCCTGACAGTAAATTCCTCCTGCTGAGTCTTACTTAGAATATGTGTTTGATGTGGTTCAGATCAATAATGAACCTCACATTATGTCATGTATAACTATATAGGCGGCCTAAAATGTAATATACATTGTTTTCGTAATAAGTTAACTGAAACGTTTTATTTCATCGATGATGTGGACATGAAGGGTATCAGCCGCGCGGGGGATTTTAATCTCAATTTACTGAAACCTGAAGTCCAAACAGGTATTTGTAATTATATGTTTTGAAAAGGATAATTCAATTATTCCTTTAACAATTAAAGCCACCCGATTCTGATCCTTCTGGCTGGGCCTCACTGCACGTCACTAGTTGTGTCAGAATGGTAGCTGTGTTGTTCAGACTAACGTGCCTCATCACTTCCCTCTCATCTCGGTAAGTGATATTAGCACAACAGAAGCTAATCAACAACGCAACACTTTGCACATAAAGGAATGAATCATACCTGATGAATACTGAATTAAGAGTTGCATAACTTTCATAGATTGAAGTAATAAACAGAAGATGCCCGAATGTTGTATACGACACTTTTCACAGCATTTTCGATAGATTGTTTGATGAGCACTCCATTAGTATTAATTAGTACCATAAATAGTACTAACCGATGTCCAGACTTGACGCCATATCAGTAATATATGATTAAAGGAAAAATCGATTGCCTTCCTGCGTTTTATTGGTAATGTTTATTGGCAGTTAGGTTGACTAACGATACATTGGAAGAATATCTCTAGGTTTTGCTGAGGCGTTTAGAACTCTCTCACCAGATGTATTACGTGACAAGCTACCGTCACGTGATATTCATATACCATTTACTTTACTCATCATTACAGCAATAGGTATTACGTGACGGAACGAGCTCAGAGCTCATTGTTTCCGATCGTCGGATATTGAGACCAGGCACACCACATACCGGGACAACAAGGTCACAACTCCTCGATTTACTTTACTCATCATTACAGCAATAGGAACCAGCGCTTTGAGCTACCGTGTGTGTGTGTGTGTGTGTGTGTGTGTGTGTGTGTGTGTGTGTGTGTGTGTGTAACAGTCAATATTGTAGCAAGGGAATGACAAGTGTTCCACACGGATTAGTGTTAGGGCACACTTTATTTCTTATTAATATAAATCATATTATTTGTTAATTGTGTTGTTTGTGCATCTTCGAAGTTTTACGTTTCTCTGTGTTGACAAGTCTTGTATTGGCAAATACAAACATGGAATCAATCGCTGCATATACATCTCACTTCAGAAGCAAGCCAATTTATGATATGGTGAAATTGCGATAAACCAACATTAAATGTCAACAGAAGCACCGGTATACTGATGCAATACCAGTGTGTTGTTGCGGTCATGTCCGCAGCCTTTGTTGAGAGATAACACGATTTGAAAACAATTAAAGCACCAAATTCCTCGCTGTCATCATCGACAGTAGCTTGAACTGAAAACAACGCATAAATAATATTCGTTTGAAATGGTCCAAGTTATGCAGTATTTTATGCAAGCTGAGCGATCTACTCACTCATGAATCTTTAAACGTATACATTACACACCGTGATATCCACACTTAACCTTCAGTCTCGCTGTGTGGGAATGTTATGTACATGGCCAACATATCGAGATTTTGTACTTTATCACAGAAAAAAAACGTATGTCTAAAAAATATGTTTTGGGTGGATGTGACAACTGACTTATTATTCATCTATCATAATTTACTGACTCACCGCCTTGGCCGACACCCAGCAAACGATTGCCTCCTCTGTCACCCATCTGGCTGAGAAGATGGACTCTGTTGCTGCTCGCCTGGAGAAGTTGTGTGAGCTATTCCCCGCTCTTGCCCAGTCTTCCTCAAGTCGTCCGTCTTACCCCCTCACCGGTCTTCTACCTCGAAGCGCCACGTTCGTCAGTGACTCTCGCCTGGACTTACTCTCGTGGAACGTGTGTTGTGTCGCCAGCTATGACAAATTTCTTCAGTTCAAGGCCTACGTGTTCTCCCACTGTCCTTCTGTTATTTTCCTCCAGGAGGCGTTTCCAGGTCGCCCCAACCCTGTTCCTCAGCCTCCTTCCCTTCCCGGTTACATTCCCTACTTACATATGGTGCGGAATGGTCTCCTCTCTTATATTCACAGCTCTCTGACGCACCGTCTTCTCCGCTGCTCTACCGACCCGGATGTGACGTTCCAGCTCTTTGAGGTGGAGGTTGGAGGTGGTGTTCTGCAGTTCTGCAACATCTACTCGGCTCCTGCTCGTCTTCAGCTTCCTGCTGTTCCTCCTCCTACGGTTAGGGGCACAGTGTACGCGGGGGACTTCAATGCTCGTCATGCCGCCTTGGGTGATCGTGCTGGTGCCTCTAATCGCTCTGGTGTTCTTCTACTCTCATACATCGACAGGCATCACCTGACCCGCTGGGACACCGCTGGCGCGACTCACTCCCGGGGCGGTACTCTGGACCACGTTCTCACCTCTGGTTTAGTGTGCTCATCAGTGCCTTCTCTGTTCTCTGATCATGGCGCTCTTTTCTTTCACTATTCTCTTCCTTCTACGCCTCCCTCTCCTGTTTCACGCCTTCGTCTTACTATTCCGCCTAAGTATTGTCCAAATTACATCTCGTACATGTCCCGTTTTTTGCCTGCGTTTGACTGTTCTTCCCCTGATTCCCTTTACTCCAGTCTTGTCTCCGCCACCCTCGACTTCTACAGGCTTTATGTGTCCCGGCCACACCTCCAGCGTCGCCCTGCTCCTAACTCGTGGTGTCTGGACGCCCGTCTTCAAGATGCGCGTGAAGAGGCAGAGCGTGTCGGGCTGCCTGCTGTTCCAGGCTGACCCATCTCCTGAGCTACTTCGTCACTACCAGCAGTCCCGGGACGATTTTACTGCTCTCCTGGAATGTGTGAGTACGGACTCCTGGCAACGGTTCACTGAAGTATTAATCACCAGACCAGTGTGGCTTCCATGTGGCACCTGATTCGGCACGTAGTGAAGAGGACGCCCGCTACTGCCCCGCTACTGCCCCGCCGTGTTCGCTCAGCAGCTTGTTGATGAGTGGTCAGCGCAGTCAACCCCGGCCAGCCTCCCTGCACCCGTCCAGGACGCTCTCTCTTCTCCGCCAACTCCGCCTGGTGCGTGCTCTGTTGCAAGAGGATGACGAGGACGCTGTGCTGATCACTGAGGACGAGTTGCACCGTGCTCTTCTGAGGGGTAAGGCCACCTCCCCTGGGGATGATGGTATTGCATACGCCGTGCTACGCCTGCTGCACAAGGTCCATGGCAACCCTCTCCTGCGCCTCTTCAACCTGTGTCTCCGTGATGGTTGCTTGCCGCGTGCCTGGACCACTAGTACCGTCATACCAATTCCCAAGCCCGATTCAGCCAAGTTCCGCCCCATCTCTCTTACTTCCTGTTTTTGCAAGGTGCTGGAACGTATCCTGCTCACTCGTCTCATGCACCGTCTGGAGGATCGCCTCTCCCCGCGTCTCTTCGGCTTCCTTCCCCAGCGCAGCACCCACCACTGCCTCCTCAACTTGTATTCCCGCCTCTCCCGTGACAGTGTGGTGGCTTTTCTAGACCTTAAGAGCGCCTTTGATATTGCTAGTCGAGACGTTATTTTAGATCAGCTTGTTGCTTTTGGGATTCGGCGTAATTTGTTACGGTGGATTAAGGGCTACCTCAGTAACCGGTCTTCTCGTGTCTTCTTCTGCGGTTCTTACAGTTCTTCTCGTAGTTTTCTTCTTGGTACACCTCAGGGGGGAGTCTTAAGCCCTTTTCTTTTCAATGTTTTGATGCATCGTCTCCTGACGTCTCTGCCTGTTGTTCCTGGGGTTACAGTTACATGTTATGCTGACGATCTGTGTGTTCACTCTTCCTCCCCGGCTCACCTCCAGCTCTTTCTTCATTCTTTTTCTCATGCTTCCGCCACATGTGGTCTTGTCATGTCCCCACAGAAAAGCAGAATCTTCTCCTGCCGCCCGCCTGCCACACTGCCGGAGTTCACGCTTGGGGGCAGCGTCGTCCCCCTGTGCTCACAGTACCGCTACCTGGGTGCTCCAGTCCGGATCTCGCCAGCTCTCCCTGCCCGACGTCAGCCCCATCCGATCGTCCGTGACTTGCTGGATCGTCTTCAGCGTCGGCTCCGCCCTCTCCGTTGGCTCACCAACAACTCTTCTGGTATCTCCATTCCTGTGGCTCGGACTGTCTATCTCACCTTTATACGCTCTGTAGTTGATTACCTCTCCCCTGCCCTGATTCAACTTCCTCGGTCTGCTTTGGAGCCTCTGGAAGTCTTTCAAAACAAAGCGTTGAGGGTGATTCTTGGCTGCCCGCTTTCTACCAGGATTGTTAACATGCAGAAGGAGTTACAGATCCCGTCTCTTGTTGAAAGGATTTATTCTAACGTTACCTGCCTTACAGTACAGTGTCTGCACCTTCCTCACCTCTCGCCGCACTTCACAGCATTGGTCCGGGACTCTCTCCTCCCTGCTCCGCCCGCTCCTCCTCTTCTGCCTTCTGGTCGCCGTCTCATCAGGTCTGTCTCTTCCTCTCTCCGTAGCCTAAATTTACACGTTCTTGCGGCTGACATCCCGCCTGGTCCCCCTCCCTGGATGCTCCCTTCGCCTGTGGTCAGCTTCACCCCTACGAGGAAGTGTGATCCGCCTCCTCTCCAGCTGCAGCTGGCCTTGGAACACATTACGCTGGTGACCTCCTCCTCCCCTGCTTCTCATCGCCTCTACACCGACGGATCGCTGCAGTCGGATGGTGCTGCTGGTGGAGCTGTCTTCTCGCCTGACTTGCCGCCGCCTCCAGGGGGTTGAGTCGGCCGCCGTGGTCGTGATCATTCCAGTTCAACGTTGTGCGAGCTCCATGCCCTCCTGGATGCAGTTAGTCTTGTTTGTCAGAGAGGTGTGAGTGCTGTGATCATTTGTGACTCTAAGCCCGCTCTACAGTCTCTTTCTGCTCTTCATCCCACCCACGTTCTTGTTGTTCAACAAATCCTTTCCTTTCTGTCCTTGTTACCTGCTCGCGGCCTTTCAGTCAAGTTTATCTGGGTTCCTTCTCACATAGGATTACTTCACAACACCACCGTGGACCGCCTAGCGAAGGAAGCCTGCCGTCTCCCTCTTTGTGGTGCTGGTCATCCCCTCTCCCTGCCCTGCTACCTCGGCAGGATCCGTTCTGCTGCCTTCCTGCCTGGTCAGCGCCGCCGCGGCGTCGAGAGGCCCTACAGTGTCACCATCAGTCACTATGAGTCCGTCTGCCGCTCACCATATTCCTACCGCCGCCGTGGTCTGATGGTGCGGCGACACAACGTGGTCTCTGCGCGCCTGCGGCTGGGCTACCGGCCACCGTGGAAGGTTGCTGGGCCTATCCAGCCTGTCGCCTATGCCACGCTCCCCAGGCCAATACCATAGAGCACTATTGCCTGGCGTGCCCCACTGTGCACCATCTCCTGCCCCAGGGCCTGCCGCTGGATGCTGTCTGCCGCCACCTCCTACCTCACAACGTCCTGGACGAACTACTTGTCCGCTTCCCCCGCTTTGGGGGATTTTCCTAATCCCTTGCCCTGCGAGGGTTTCTTTGGCCCTGCGTGGCCTCACGCTTGTGTGTGTGTGTGTGTGTGTGTGTGTGTGTGTGTGTGTGTGTGTGTGTGTGTGTGTGTGTGTGTGTGTGTGTGTGTGTGTTGTGTGTGTGTGTTGTTGTTGTTATTGTTGTTGTTGTTGTGGCTAAGGTACTTTGTACTGTTTGATACGTTTTTGTATAATAAATTTATCAAATCAAATCAAATCTCTCTCTCTCTCTCTCTCTCTCTCTCTCTCTCTCTCTCTCTCTCTCTCTCTCTCTCTCTCTCTCTCTCTCTCTCTCTCTCTCTCTCTCTCTCTCTCAATGATGTGAAATTGGAAGGGGAAAAGACAAAAAGATTCCCTTCTTTTAATCAAAAAGGAAAAGGAAACAGTAGAAGAGAAAAGTATTGGACTTCTTCCCGATCTTTTCTATTTGGCGAAGAGGAGGAGGAAGGAGAGGAGGAGGAAGAGGAGGAGGAAGAGGAGAAGGAGGAAAGGGAGAAAGAATGCATTAAGTATAAGGTAGAGGAGGAGGAAAATAAAAGTGCGGAGGAAAGGATTACGAGATAAGTAAAAGGAAGGAATGAGGGAAAGGAGAAGAGTAGAGAGAGAGAGAGAGAGAGAGAGAGAGAGAGAGAGAGAGAGAGAGAGAGAGAGAGAGAAACACTTAAAATCAAATAAAGAAGAGAAAGAGAGGAGGAGGAGTAAGAAGAGATGAAAGAAAATAAAGAGGATTAAAAAGTATCTACTAAAACAGAAGGAAGAGGAGGAGGAAGAGGAAGAGGAAGAGGAAGAGGAGTTAAGTGTAATGTGGGGAGAAAATGTATAAAGAACACGCAAAGAAGAAAGAGGAAGGAAGAATCAAACTAATAAACGCCCATTATTTATTAGAAGAAGAAAAGATGATGAAGAAGAAAAGGAAAAGGAAAAAGAAAAAAAATAAGAGGAAGGTGAAGATTAAGATGAAGAAGAAAAAAGAGAAGAAAAGAAAAAGAAGAAAAAGAAAAGAAACAAATAGAAAAAGAAAATAAAGAAGAAAGAAAAAGAAAAAAAAGAAAAAGTATAATGAAGAAAAGCAAAAAAAAGGCAGGAGAAAATATAATGACAAAATAGAATGAATAAGAGGAAGACAGAGAAGGAGGAGGAAGAAGAAGAGAAGGAAGGAAGGTGAGAGAAAAGAAACGGATCACAGTATAACCAAACCTCAATTGAATCTCTCTCTCTCTCTCTCTCTCTCTCTCTCTCTCTCTCTCTCTCTCTCTCTCTCTCTCTCTCTCTCTCTCTCTTTATTCTTTTACCTTTTTTTCTCTTTCCTTTCTTTTCTCTTTTTTTCTTTCTCTTTTTCTTTCCTTTCCCTTTCCTTTTGTTTTTTGTTTTCTTTTGTTTTTCTTCCCTTCCCTTCCCTTCCCCTCTCTTCTCTTCTCTCCTACTCTCCTCTCCTCTCCTCTCCTCTCCTCTCCTCTCCTCTCCTCTCCTCTCCTCTCCTCTCTCTCTCTCTCTCTCTCTCTCTCTGGTGGAACGCAATCTGTCTGAAACTCGTGGTCCCTCCAAGCAGACATTAGCGCTGGTTTGTTTGGTCACGGTAACTTTTTATTCTTTTTTTTTTTCGGCGTCTTCTGCGTCGAAGCAAACCGTCAACATGGCGATAATGAGGAAGAGGAAGAGGAGGAGAAGGAGAATGAGGAGGAGAGAGGAGAAGAAATGGAGAAGTAGGAATAAAAGAAGAAGAAGCAGAAGTAATAGAAGAGTGGATGAAATACTGATGGGAGGAAGAGCAGAAATATGATGGAGGTAGGGAGGAGGAGGAGGAAGAAGAGGAGGAGGAAGAGAGGTTGAGGTTGTGGTTGAGGTTGAGGAAGAAGAAGACATTCCCAACCCCTACACACACACACACACACACACACACACACACACACACACACACACACACACACACACACACACACACACACACACACACACAGAAAGAGAGAGAGAGAGAGAAACCTATGCCAAACCTTACTTCATCCACATCAACAACAGCAATCACCAAAAAACACCAAACAACAACAACAATTTTTCCAAACCATAACAATAAAACAACAAGGTAAACAATCTCTCACATCTCACCAACGAATCTAATAACTCATGATAAATTTCCCAGTGAACAAAGGAAGCAAGGAAGGAAGGAAGGAAGGAAGGAGGGAGAGAGAGGGCAGGAAGCAAGCAAGGGAGCACGCATTGAGTTAGCACAGTCACCCATCATCTATGTACCGTATGTTAAGTGTGCGGAGCTTCATCGTAGAGATATACAGTTATAGGAGCCGTGTCGATAGCGTGTAGCATAGATTGTGTTGTCGATAAGCGAGGGTATGATGTTAAGGCCATGGAGAGGGCGAAATGGCTTGCTTGTGGCGCTTGAAGAGTTACATGTACAGAGAGAGAGAGAGAGAGAGAGAGAGAGAGAGAGAGAGAGAGAGAGAGAGAGAGAGAGAGAGAGAGAGAGAGAGAGAGAGTTTATTAGATAGCTGGTTAGTTAGTAGCATAGTTTGTGTGTTTTCAATAAGTAGGGCATGGAGAGAGCTTGCTAGGGAGGGCTATATGTAGAGAGAAGAGAAGAGAAGAGAAGAGAAGAGAGAGGAGAAGAGATGGTTTATTAGTTAGTTAGTAGCATAGATTGTGTTGTCGATAAGGAAGGCATGATATTAAAGCCATGGAGAGGGTGAGAGGGCTTGCTTGTGGCGCTGGGAGGGTTACATGTGAAGAGAAAGAGAACAAGAGAGAGAAGGTTAGTAAGTTAATGAGTAGCATAGATTGTGTTGTCGATAAGGAAGGCATGATATTAAGGCCATGGAGAGGGTGAGAGGGCTTGCTTGTGGCGCTGGGAGGGTTACATTTGAAGAGAAAGAGAACAAGAGAGAGAAGCTTAGTAAGTTAATGAGTAGCATAGATTGTGTTGTCGATAAGGAGAGCATGATATTAAGGTCAAGGAGAGGTTGAAAAGGCTTACTAGTGGCGCTGGGATGGTTATATGCAGAAAGAAAGTGAACAAAAGAGATATGGTTTGTAAGTTAGTCAGTAGCATGAATTGTATTGTCGATAAGGAGCACATGATATTAACCCCTTCATTACTGGGACGCATTTCTACCAAGAGTTTTGGGCAAAATTAGACGATTTTATTTACATTAGGAAGGGTTTATGGAGGTCAGAAGATTAGTGGCTAGAGTCTTCATTATTCTAATCACAACATAAGTTTCTGAAGCTGTATAAAATCACCAAATAGCAAGCAGAATGAATATGGAAACATGTCATGGTACTGAAGAGGTTAAGTCCACGGAGAAAGCTTGCTAGTGACGCTGGTTGAGTTGTATGTAGAGGAGAGAAAGAGATGGTTAGTTTCTTAGTTGATATATTCTTGTAATATTTCAGTTGTGGTTTGTATGTGATTCAGTGCTGGAAAATAGTGTATGTTTGGATGTAAAGAAGAGAATAGAGGGTTATTGATTTATCTGTTTGTTTGTCTATCTATCTATGTGTGTTTGTCTATCTCTCTATCTACCTATCTAATCTAACGAGATCTATCTTCATGTTCATCTATCTACATGTCTTTATATGTCTATTAGTCTATCTCTCTAATCATCTCTAATTTTTCTGATACGAGTTTAATAGACCACAGGACTTCTTAAATAGAAACGCTAAAGAATGCAAGTAAATATATCGGTTTACTTGATTTCTGATCCTGAGTGTGTGTTTTCGCTCGTCTGAAGCACGCCACAGAGCAGAGGACATGTGGTGGGATGAAAATGCTATAAAATGGAAATAAATGCGTTTGGTTACTTGGTTTCTGATCCTGAGAGTGCCTGTGGAAACAAAGCTGTGTCTTTGCGCTGGTCTGATGGGTTTGCGGCTCAGAGGACTTGCGGGTGGATAAAAATGCAATACAATGGAAGGAAGTGTGTCGGTTACTTGGGTTCTAATTCTGAAAGTGGCTGCGTTCATCAAATGGATTCCAGGACATGTGAATGAATAAGGACACTACAGCGTGGATGGAATGAAGTCTTGCAGGGCAGCCTACATGGTGGTTGGTCCTAGTGGAGTCTGTATAAATAACTCAGTGCCTTCATTCTGGCCTCCCCTTGGCCTGTCACTGCACCTGTCGCCGCCTTACCTGCTCTCGTGGGTTGCGGGTTGCTACTCACCTAGATGCGCCTGGAGACACACTGGAATGTAAACTGTGCTCACCTGGATACAGTAAGTGACTTCATCTCGCAGCTAAGTGTTCGTATCCCCTAGACTCAAGAGGGAAGAACAGCTGAGTGTAATTTCTTTACGACTGTGCATGAGCAGTGCAGGCAGGGAGGCTTCGGTGGCGTGATGCGGAATGGGGGTGTGGTGCCCAGCGGTCCGGAGTGGTGGCGTGCTGGTGATGCTTGGCAGTGGTGTTGGCGGAATGGCCATATTGGATTTGGCAGAAGGCAGAAGACCGCTGCTGGGAATATAATCTACTATCGCCGCCACGCCACGGGGCTCAGTCTGGCTATGGAGGGCGAGGCGTGCATTGCCGGGGGTCGCGGGGTGAGCGATGCGGCAGCGACCCGAGACAGGAGACAAGAAGCCGATACCGTGACAACTGGGCCGGAAAGTTTTATTTCACTCACTTCGTGTGACCTTGAGCTGAAGCCCGCGTCCTCGGCACCTGCAATAGGCGGCGTGTGTGTCAGCCGCTGTCGCTCCGCTCAGGACAAAGGGTGGGTGCCGCACCGCACACAGGTGCATGTGTGGCAGAGCAGCGGCGGCGGAGCAGGTGGGGAGGGACGTGCCGTGCTTCAGTGAGGCAATTATTCCCGCCAGGTAAGACAGACGCCACCTGTTAACAAGGCAGCGCGGCGCCCCAGGAGCCGCAGCTGATCCGCCTCTCCATCAGGGGATCACAGCCTCACACAGCCGCGGCGCGCATGTCTGTGCCTTGGCCTCACACCGCCCGGCGCTCACTTTACAGGCAGCGGGTCAAAAGGAACCATAAATTCTGTGAATCTTTTGGCCGAGGCGGCGTCCCGGCCTGCAGCGGGTGAGGCGCGGCGGTGTATATAATCCGGGTAAAGTTTGCCGGCAGGATGCGGCCGCCATCCGTCAGACGATAATGGGCCAATCCGCACTGAATTGTTATCTGTTCTGCCCAGCGGGAGGAAGAAACTCGCCCACTAAGATTACCTCGATATCTCCTCCACCGGTCAACTTTTAAAGTTAAAAGGGGAGCCAGCGGGAGGTGGTCTGGAGCAGCGGCTTATTAAGTTAAGCGACGCCAACTAAAAGGGCTGCACTCCTGCCCCGCCCCTCACCCTGCTGCCACGCCCACCCCGCTTGGCGGGCACGCCACAAGGGAGAGGAAGGGAAATCACCTCCCGTCCCAGCCCTCCCCTCTCTTTCCTCCCTTTCCTTCGCTCCCCCAAAGGAGCAACGTGTCCACCTCCCCCACGCCTCGTAAATCCCGGCGGGCCGTGGCCTGAGCCGATTAATCCCGGTTCTTATCAGGCCGCCCTCACCTGCGCCGCTCACAAGCAGGGCGGCGCCGTAATTGCCAAAGGAGGGGAAACTGTTGTATTTTAACTGACCTTAATACGTACACTCCTTCCTGACGCTACCCCGCCGCCCCTCGCCCTGCCTTGCCCTGTCTTGCTCTTGCTGCTAGTGTCCGCCCCGCCTTCCTTCCCTTCAGCGTATTCCTCCTGGACGTTTTTGTCCGTTTCTCCCTTCACCGCGGCGCCCTCTGACCCTTCAGCTCTTTGCCTGCACCCCGCACTCTGCCTGTGTAATCACCGCCTCCCCGCACCCAGCCGCCGCAACACACCCCCTCCACGATCCAGCAAGACTGGAAATATGAAAGCAACAGAGAGCAACACTAAGAAGCGAAGAGAAATACAATAGATTCGAAGTTCTTGGTGGTGGTGGTGGTGGTGGTGGTGCTCAAGTCAGGGAAGAAGAAAATGGTGTTGTAAAGTTAATCAGCTTCTGTCTTTTACATAGTCGTGGTGGTGGTGGTGGTGGTGGTGGTGTCACGCGCTGCATCTCCTTTAAACAACCGCTTTATATTTCACCACATTGTATTGTTGTCCGTGTGTGTGTGTGTGTGTGTGTGTGTGTGTGTGTGTGTGTGTGTGTGTGTGTGTGTGTGTGTGTGTGTGTGTGTGATGTATGCATGCACGCATCTACCCACATTACCATTCTGTTTCCCTATGTGCCTCGTATTCCCAGCCTTGTATAATCTTACGTTGGTTTCTCGATGTCCGCTGCCACATCGACGCAATTACGTAATGTACTGTACCTGTATTATTATTTCACCTGTAGCGCTTTCTGAGCCGAGATTTTACGTGTTCTTTTCCCCACCTACCTCCCTACCCCGATCCCCACTTTTCTTGTCAATAATAGTTATGTTGCAACTTAATTGAAAACGTGAACATTTTCCTCGTTCTTCTATTAAAGTTTATATCGTTATTGCTGTTCATGCTCGTTTCTTTCTTTATGATAACACTCCTTTTGGTTCTCCTCCTCCTCTTCCTCCCTTCCTCGACAACCACGAACTGATACTAGACACGCAACATGGTTTTTAGAACAACAGATCTTACTTAAATAATCTATTGGAATTTTTTAACTGCAATCATGATGAGCGAGGCCCATCTGACATTTTATATTTTGACTTCAGGAAAGCGTTTGTATATTGTACCCAATAAGTCTTTTAATTATACAGAAAGCATACGGAATGGGAGATCAGTTCTGTGGTTGGATTGAAAGTTGGCTAACCAATCGGAAACAAAGAGTAGTTATAAATGGAGAAGCTTCCGACTGGCTTCAAGTTACGAGTGGTGTCCCGCAGGGTTCAGGTTTGGGTCCGTTACTTTTTTTTTGAGACTACAGTGATGCCATCTAGCGGGATTTAGATAAGCTTAATACCTGGAGTGACAAATGGCTTTTTGAATTTCAATGGAGCCAAGTGTAAAGAAATGCATATCAGCCAAAATAATGTAAAATATAATTACAAATTACATGAAAAGAAAAACTTGAAGAGAAGGACTTTGGAGTATTAGTAACAAGTGATCTGATATGCATAACGCAATGCTCGGCTGCGAGTCGCAAAGCAAATACTTGTCATGGGATTTATTGCGTGTAATTTTGACTGTAAAACGCCTGAAGTCATAACGCGTCTATAAACATCATTAGTGAGACTGCATTTGGAATATGGGGTTCAGTTCTGGCTTCCATGATTTCCCGGTATTTATTTATTTATTTATTTTTTTGTTAGCGATAGTAGTAGTTACATTAGATCTCTTTTTTCCCCATCTTTCCTGTATAAATTTCCCCCAGTTGCTCCTCTCTACAATCGGGCTGTATTTTTTCATTTTATTTCTTGCCGGGTAACGTCAGAGGGAGTGGTGGGTGGGGACTGGGGAGGAGCTTCATCTGTTTCATCCTTGCCTCCTACTGAGTATATAGCTTATTATAAATGTAGTATAGTGAACGAGTGACCTCGTCATAGGTCACTCGCCTTTCCCATGTATTCCAGTGTATGTATTTCTCTTCCTCCTCCTCCTCCTCCTCCTCCTCCTCCTCCTCCTTCCTCCTCCTCCTCCTCCTTCTTCCTCTTCCTCTTCCTCTTCTTCCTCCTCCTCCTCCTCCTCCTCCTCCTCCTCCTCCTCCTCCTCCTCCTCCTCCTCCTCTTCCTCTTCCTCTTCTTCTTCTGCTTTCTTTTCCTCTTCCTCTTCCTCTTCCTCTTCCTCTTCCTCCTCCTCCTCTTCCTCTTCCTCCTCCTCCTTCTCCTCCTCCTACTCCTCCTCCTCCTCCTCCTCCTCCCCTCCTCCTCCTCCTCCTCTTCCTCCTCCTCCTTCTCCTCCTCCTCCTCCTCCTCCTCCTGTTTCTGTTGTATGACGTCTTTTAAAATAGCTATATTGTTGTTATAATCTGTCCTCATCCTCGTCGTAACTCCCATCACTTGTATTATTTCTATTCTTTTGTTGGTGATGCTTTTAGGTTAGCTTAGGTTAGGTTAGAGCTGCTCATCGTACTGTTTCATTTTTTGTTTTCTGTCGTTGTCGCTTTTCTTGGCTTCCTTTTAACGGTACTTTTCGTTATACTGATGTTTCTGTCGCTGTTTGACCTCTTCGTGACCTGTTTGTATAAGTAATGTATCCTTTGTAAGTAATGTTGTTTTCTCAATCCTTTACCGTGTGTCATATATTGTTACCCGTTCTGTTGTTGTCTTCCTTCCTGCCACATCTCTTCTCTTTAACCTGTCTCTCTCTCTCTCTCTCTTTTACTGCTTCCAGTCTGCTATTATTACCTCCATTCTGTATCTCCACTCCCTGTTTGTCTCCTGTTTTGTTGATGTTGTCTATATGTACCTCCTAGCAACACTCCAGGTACTCTCCTTGTTATCTCGCCTCCTGTTTACCGTTTGCCGTTCCCTGTTTGCCGCCAGCTGTCCCCGCCTGGTATTGTTGCGCAGAATGTGTCCACCTCGCAGACTTAAGATAATTGTTCAGTTCTCAGTGGTGCGTAATTGAAGGCAGAGAGAAGCGATTCGTGAATGCGACTTGACAGCGACATGGCGACCCAGAGAGAGAGAGAGAGAGAGAGAGAGAGAGAGAGAGAGAGAGAGTAAAGGGAAAAGGAGAAAATAGCAACTGTAAACGCGCTAAAGAAGAAAGATTCAGAGAGAGAGAGAGAGAGAGAGAGAGAGAGAGAGAGAGAGAGAGAGAAATATTTAATTACATGTTAAGAATTAATTTTATAATAGTGAGATGCATAATAAAACATAAAAGTGTCAGATTTGTAGAATGAACAGAAACAGGGGATTAAGTCAATCTCTCTCTCTCTCTCTCTCTCTCTCTCTCTCTCTCTCTCTCTCTCTCTCTCTCTCTCTCTCCCTATCTATCTCTGTCTCTCTCTTGGATCTTTACTTGTTTTGTTCTTTTGTTGCCTATACAGAGAGAGAGAGAGAGAGAGAGAGAGAGAGAGAGAGAGAGAGAGAGAGAGAGAGAGAGAGAGAGAGAGAGAGAGAGAGAGAGAGAGTGAACAAATGATGATGAGGAGACAGGAGAGAGAGAGAGAGAGAGAGAGAGAGAGAGAGAGAGAGAGAGAGAGAGAGAGAGAGAGAGAGAGAGAGAGAGAGAGAGAGAGTTGTAAAGATATAGACATGAAACCCTGCAATGAAGAATCGACACGCGCCTCTTTGAGTGACACGACAATAAAGAAAGAAAATAAAGCAAGAGAAAATATCCCAGTTAAAGTGAAGCTGATGAAGCGACGCACAGAGAGAGAGAGAGAGAGAGAGAGAGAGAGAGAGAGAGAGAGAGAGAGAGAGAGAGAGAGAGAGAGAGAGAAGAGAGAGAGAAGAGAAGAGAAGAGAAGAGAAGAGAGAGGAAAGGAGGAGAGGAGAGAAAGGAAGGGACAAGACAAGACAAGGGAAAGAGAAGAGAAAAAAAAAGAAAAAAAGAGAAAAAAGAAGAAAAAAAGAGAAGAGAAACGAAAATAAGAAGAGGAGAGAGAGAGAGAGAGAGAGAGAGAGAGAGAGAGAGAGAGAGAGAGAGAGAGAGAGAGAGAGAGAGTTAGTACGCAAGAAAAATAAAATGGAAATAAAAAAATTAATATACACATTTTTCTTTATTCTTTCTCCTTTAGTTTTTAATTCTACGTAGTTAGGTTACGATTCTTTATTTTACTATTTGAAGTGTTAGATTAATTTAAGTCAATAGGTTTTCGTGTGAGTATTTTTCTTTAATCGTATTCTTTTTTGTATATTTTCTCTTGTATTTCCTAGAGTAAGATGTTGATGAAAAAAATTTAGTTTATTGAATTATCATGAATATTTTTGATGCTCACGTGGGGAAGGCAAGACACTGCCTGAATAAGGAAGTGTCTGAGGAGGAGGAGGAGGAGGAGGAGGCATAGGAGGAGGAGGAGGAGGCATTGAATAAGGAAGTGACGGAGGAAAGGAGGAGGAGGAGGAGGAACGGGAAATACTGACTGAACTCTCCTCACTGAAAAAACAACAAAAACTGTAACATCGCGCCACCACCACCCCCACCACCACCACACATCGCACAAATAACAACACACACACTAACAAAAACAACTGTACATGCCACTTTCAATAACACAGCTTCTCTTCTTCCTCCTCCTCCTCCTCCTCCTCCTCCTCCTCCTCCTCCTCCTCCTCCTCCTCCTCCTCCTCCTCCTCCTCCTCCTCCTTTTCCTCTTCTTCCACCACCACACAAACAAGAACAACAACAACAACAATAGCACAAACACTATCATCACACAAACAACAACAGCAACCATCATACAAACAAAACAACAACAACAACCATCACACACACAACAACAAAACACGTGCCATCACCACCACCACCACTACCACCACCACCCCACAAAATCAACAACAACCACAACAACAAACACCACCACCACCACCACCACCACCACCACAAAAACAAAGAAAACAGACACGTCTCCTTTTAAACAATAAAATAAAAAAAATTCGATAAGAAAACCACAAAGGAAGCAAAATAATAAGCGAGAACACACCTTAGCTGAAAATTGCCCGAGAAACCAAGAGAAGAGACCGCCCTCGCTGCCTCGCCTCACCTGGAACATCGCGGCGGCCAGAAATGAGAGTAATAACCGCTAATATTATAACGGTGTCCCTCGATTGCACCGCCGCGTCTCCGGGAGGGGGAAAACACCCGTAACGCGACATTATAGCCAAATTAAACTAGATTCTCGTCCTCTGCCATTAGTTTTGATGGTGAATTCAGGGTTACGTTTATTGCACTGACTGTTTTGTGAGTGTAGAGGGAGAATGTGGGGTGGTCAGCTGGTGGTGGTTGTTTTAGTGGTGTTGGTGGTAATCTGTATGTGTGTGTATGTGTGTTTCGGTGTCTCGTGTATCAGTGTCCGGTTGGTTCGTGAGACTCTTTACTCTTTCATCTGTGTTTCTAAAGGCCACAAAGATTAGTCGGCTTCTTTAGGATTATTTTTCCTTCTCCTTTTTTATAATTTCTCACTAAAATCATAAAAAATATCCATCAAAAATACAATAACTTACTATAAACATGTATTCAGAAACACTTTGCTCTCTCGTCTCATCTATACAATTTTACAGAGGGAGCAGAGATCATTGTTTTTTATGTTTTCCTTTTACTATAAGAAGGAGCTCACTTAGATGCCAGTCTCCGAGCAGATTTAAAAGAGTTACAATAGAGTTAGCCAAGTGTTCCTCATCTGAGTATAGAAATCTTATTAATCTGTCATTAGAACCATAAGATTAAAAAACCCTGAAAAATGTTCGTGTCACCAACAATGTACACTAGAACGTTGTAAATGAAGTACAGATGCGGCGTGGAAGTGTTTTTAAGATACGGTTCTAGTGATCTTGCCTTCAATGACGCCTGTGGTTACATTTCTTTACCGTATATTTCCCAAAATCTTTCTTGCTTTCAGATGACAGTGGTGAGTGACTTGTTCGTGAAAATAGCGACAAAAGTGAAGGGACCAAGACATTTGTTCCTTAATTTTGGCCAACTCTGAACTTTTAGGGATCCTGCACTCAAGTGGGCCTTTTTTTATATATATTTTGTTGCCCTTGGCTGGCTTTTCTCCTGCATAATAAAAAAAAAAGTTAGATGCCTTTTTTCCATCATATCACAAAATTTCAAGCGTTTTCATATGATAGTGGTGAGTGACTTGTTCATGTTAAATAGCGACGAAAGTGACCCTGAGTTTGATACCTTGTGTGTTTTGCATCACTTTTTTTTATTTATTTATTTTTTATATACCATGTGGGCTTTTCACGGGAATTTCTGGGCTAAAGGGGATACTTTTTGTGGTACCTCCTATCTCAAAGCCCACCCGCTAGGAAGCCCAACCTACACTCGGACCGTGGACAGGATTCGAACCCGTGCACTTGACTCCTTTTCCCATCACATCCACCACTACTTTCCCTCTACCATCTTTAACCCCTTCAGTACCATGACGCGTTTTCATATTGATTTTGTTTACCATTCAGTGATTTTATTCAGCATCAGAATCTTATGTGGGGGAGTAAAATCATTTAGACTCTGCCCATTAATCTTCTGACCTCCATAGACAGTTCATAATGTAAATCAAATCGTCTAATCGTACACAAAACTCATGGTGAAAAAGTGTCTCAGTACTGAAGGAAGCTAATGGCTAATGTTTTAAGACCCGTATTTAGAAACGCTTTGCTCTCTCACACGACTATTTCTCAAGGCTTTAGCTGAAGATACTGTTTTAAAGGGTATTTTCATGGTTCTGGTGATGGATTAGCAAGATATCTAGTTGACCATAAGGAGAAACTGTCTTAAAAACCTGGCTACTCGTCTTTGGGAACCTGAAAAATGATCCTGTTAAGAAATCAAAGCGTTTCTGAATATGGCCGAATCTAATCCTGTTGTTCTGGTGGTAAATTAGCAGGATTTCTAATTGATCATAAGGAGAAACTGTCTTGAAAACCCAGCTAGTCGTCTTTAGGAACTAGAAAAATTATAGTATTAAGAAATCAAAGTGTTTCTGAATATGGTCAAATTTAATCCTATGTTCGATCCTCTTGACTGCGATCTTTCCTCTCGGCCACCGCAGCTTCTCTCATCTGGCGGGCCTTGCAGGTAATGACGGGCAGGTGAGCACGTAGGGGGGGGGTGCAATGGTTCGCTACACCTGGCCAGCCCTTTTGCTCACCTGGGGCTTGTAGAAAGAGAGAGAGAGGAAGAGGGATAAATAGAGAGAAGGAAAGGGAGAAAGGGAGAGGGAGAAAGAGAAGAAGAGAGAGAGAGAGAGAGAGAGAGAGAGAGAGAGAGAGAGAGAGAGAGAGAGAGAGAGAGAGAGAATTAGTGTCACAGGTAAATAGGAAACCACTCTCTCTCCTGCCACTTAGTGTAATGTCCTTAATTTTTATGCTCTCTCTCTCTCTCTCTCTCTCTCTCTGAAAATGAGTGACATGGTGAGAAGAAGAGGAGGAGGAGGAGGAGGACGAGGAGGAGGAGGAGGAGGAGGAGGAGGAGGAGGAAAAGCAAGAGGAAGAGGAGAAGAACATAATGAACGAACGTCAGGTGAACTAAGAGAGAGAGAGAGAGAGAGAGAGAGAGAGAAAATGTGTGTGTGTGTGTGTGTGTGTGTGTGTGTGTGTGTGTGTGTGTGTGTGTTTCCTTGCCTTTGTGTTGCCGAGAAGCGCGACGCGAGGCAGTTTTGTAATGCTGGTGTGTGGCCGTGAGGGTGTTCTTTGTCTCTCTCTCTCTCTCTCTCTCTCTCTCTCTCTCTCTCTCTCTCTCTCTCTCTCTCTCTCTCTCTGTGTGTGTGTGTGTGTGTGTGTGTGTGTGCTGCTGTAATCTGTATACTTTTTGTCCTTTCTTTCTTTCTTTCTTTTTCTTTCTTTCTTTCTTTTATGTATTTAACTTTGTATTTTATGCAGATACGTTAAAAAAATTAACAAAATGGCAAATCAAACATATCAATATCAATATCTTTCTTTCTTTCTTTCTTTCTTTCTTTTCCTCTGTCTCTAGTGCAATTTTTATACCTTCATAGCTTCTTTCTTTTATGGATTCTTTCTTTCTTTCTTTCATTTTTTTTCTTTATTTCTTTACTTTCTGTTATGAATGGTCTTGTTTCTTCATGCTGATATGAACTATTTTATAAACTTTGCTCTACCTGCTTCTTCTTCTTCTTCTTCTTCTCTTTCTTTTTCTTCTTCTTCTTCTTCTTCTTCTTCTTCTTCTTCTTTTTTTCTTCTTCATCTTCTTCCTATTTTTTCTTTGCCTTTTTCTTCTTCGTTTTTCTTCTTCGCCTTCTTCTTCTTCTTTTTTTTTTTTCTTCTTCTTCTTCTTCTTCTTCTTCTTCTTCTTCTTCTTCTTCTTCTTCTTCTTCTTGTTCTTCTTCTTTCTTTTCTTCTTCTTCTTCTTCTTCTTCTTCTTCTTCTTCTTCTTCTTCTGCTTCTGCTTTTCTTCTTCTTCTTCTTCTTCTTCTTCTTATTATTATTATTATTATTATTATTATTATTATTATTATTATTATTATTATTATTATTATTATTATTATTATTATTATTATTATTATCATTATTTTCTTTTGTTCTTTTTGTTCTTGTTGTTGTTCTTGTTCTTCTTAATTTTCTTCTTCTTCTTCTTCTTCTTCTTCTTCTTCTTCTTCTTCTTCTTCTTCTTCTTCTTGTTGTTGTTGTGTTTGTTATTGTTGATAATGTTTTTGTT